>NC_138385.1:81593658-81625495 GCF_054177405.1 Leptonychotes weddellii | reverse complement strand
GGGTAATAGACACTGGGGTGGGTATGTGCTCTGGTAAGCGCTGTGAATTGTGCAAGACTGTTGAATCTCAGATCTGTACCTCTGAAACAAATAATGCAATATATGTTAAGAAAAAAAAAGAAGAAGAAGAAGGTAGCAGGAGGGGAAGAATGAAGGGGAGGAAATTGGAGGGGTAGACGAACCATGAGAGACGATGGACTCTGAAAAACAAACTGAGGGTTCTAGAGGGGAGGGGGGTGGGAGGATGGGTTAGCCTGGTGGTGGGTATTGAGGAGGGCACATTCCATAACACTGGGTGTTATGCACAAACAATGAATCATGGAACACTACATCTAAAACTAATGATGTAATGTATGGGGATTAAAATAAGAATAAAAAAATTAAAAAAAAAAAAAAGTAACTCAGAGTTCTTTCCCTATTCACTATCTTTCGCTCACTGATCCTTTTGGTTGAATTTCCTTTGGTTACCTCAAGGATCCTGCCATTTTCTCTTGTCCTGAGGGCAGCAACCTGAGAGAGTTGCCCATTCTTCAGCCTCCCATGGATATCTTCTCTAAAGAGCCAACAGTCATTTTGATTAAACCTTTCATCTTCTCAGGCTCCAAATCCTTACTGGTCAACGTGTCACTCCAATCTCTCTTTCCCATTTGTTTCTTCCTTAAGTAAGATGGGTTCACCATTCTCTCACTCAATGGCAAATTATATTCCTTATCATTCACCTTAATTTTCTAAATATTATTACAATATGAAAATATGAAGGATTTCACCTGAAATCCAGGTGAAAACAATAAAAAAGGCTACCCTTTGGTATAACTGTTAAATCACTCCCAATTATGCCTCCTATAAACTTACTTACAGGTCTAGTGGATAATCAAATACTCAAATTTATTTTTATATCCCAACAATATAAACATTATCGGTGTATTGGCTTAAAATAAATGAAAATACAGAAAATAATGTAGAATCATTTGAACAAGGATAGAAGATCAAGATACAAGCCCATAGTTGAATTCCACATATATTTTATAGTGGAGGATATTACTGAGCTATGCAGTAGATTAGATGTGAGGATTGGTACCATCAGGACTTTACAGAGAAGTCAGCCTGAAGCAGTATGCAAATAGACATTTCACTAAGGCTCAGTTGAGGAGTGGATAGATCGAAGTCCTGAAAACTGGTTTACATGAAAGACTTTGACTTTCTTGGGTAGAGGAAAGTCAAGGTGATAATGCCATTATAAGGTGTTACATGTCTATTTATTTCTGCAATGCAGATGCTTTTTGTTGTACACTTGAATTTTAGGAGTATCCCATGCAAGTTCTTCCTAACTGAGTTTACTGTAGCTAATTTGAATATTTCAAATTACTGAGTATTCACATAAATTTGTCCTACACAAGCAGATAATAATTTGTTATAATATTGTTGTTTTAATTGCACAAAGTAGAATACAACAAGTTTCTAGAATTCATTAGGGAAACAAAAAATAGAGATACCAGAGGAGATAAATAACTCAAGAACAAGAAACACCATGATCTACATTTCACTTGGAGATTCCTTATGTGGCAGTAAAGGAAGGAGCTCCTCCATATGGAAAAACTACTATAAATTTATCAATTGATTCACTGATGCATTCATTCAACAAATACATTTTGGATACATGTCAGGCACTGATGTACTTAGAGCACAAAAGAGAAAAAGTGTTCCTACTTTCTGGAACTTAACTGTAGTGAGAATGATAATCAGACCATACGTTGTTGAAAATTCAGTTACTTTAATGGAGAAGATGTGATTTTTCTAGGAGACAGACCTATACTGGGGAAATCACTGCTGGTGGTTATGTTTGGACCTGCTAAATCCTGGGGAGACTTAGAGCAAGCAACAGGCTTGGCTCAATCCACTTTAATAAGCCTTCTCCCTGTATCAGCAGGGAGACAGTTCCACTTCTTTTTTATCCCCATAAAATCCCTCCTAAGATCTGGTCTCTATTATGTCCAGGTACTGTGCTCAGCTTTGAATAAAGAAGAGCAAAATAGAACCCCTAATGTCAAAAAAGCTCATAAGCTAATAGCAGGCCACACAATAAAAACTAATTAAAATTAAGTAGGATCTAGAAATTCCACTTCTAGATATATCCCCGAAAGAACTGCAAACAGGGACTTAAACAGATATCTGTATACCAAAGTTCATAGCAGTATTACTCACAGTAGCCAAAAGGTGAAAACAACCCAAACGTCCATTGACAGATGAATGGACAAGCAAAAAATGTGGTATATACATACAATGAAATATTATTCAGGCTTAAAAAGGAAGGAAATTCTGACAAATTCTACAACATAGATGAATTTTGGAAACATTATGCTAAGTAAAAACAGCCAGACACAAAATGAGAAATATTATGATTCCGCTTATATCTGGTGCCTAGAAAAGTCAAATGTATAGAGAAATAAAGTAGAATAGAGCTTATCAGGGGCTGAAGTAAATACCATGTTTTATAAGTGGTGTTTCACTCATATATTCTCTCTTTCATATGCTTAACCGACTGAGCCACTCAGGCACCTTGGCAGGTTTTTCTTTATAAAAAGGTTTTAGCATTTACTATTTTAACCAGCAATGTATATGAATAGGCTCTTCCCTTCCCAGCAATAGAGATTTCTGCTTTTTCATTTTGCCTGTCTGATGAGTAAAAAGATTTTGCATTGTTAATTCATTTCCATGATTCCTACTTCATTTGGAATATCTTTTTGTATGACTGATGATTATAATTTCATCTGTAAATTGTCTGTTAATATGGTTTTTTCATTTTTATATAAGAAGTTTTCCTTCCTAATTTTAAAGAGCTCTTTGCAACTAATAGCTAACATTTATTGAGTACTTATCACATGTAAGACATGGTTTAATCAATTTTATATAGTTCGACAATCTAATTTTTGTATTCATATTCATAAGTGAGATTGTCTTATATATATATTATTTAATTTTATGTTTATTGACTGTTGGTACTATGGTTATTCTGACATCACAAAAGGAAGTGCAGGGTTTTATCTTCATATATGCTTTGGAATAGCTTAAAATATAGGAATTACTTATTCTTTAAGGATTAGGTTAAATTCACATGTGAGAATCCTGTTATATATTTCCATGGTAGATCTCTAATACTTACCAATGTTTTCTGAAGTAATAAGTCTAGTTTAATTTTCTGCTATTCTTATGTCAATTTTAGTAATTTACATTGTTCTAGGAGATCATCCATGTCCCAGATTTTTCAAAATTAATTTCACAGAATTGCCTGTAGTATTCTCTCAGTTTCTTCTGAATCTGTGGTTACACATCCTTTCTCATTACTAATCTTGTCTATTTTTCATTCTCTTCTTATTTTCTTTTGTTAGGATTAGAAGAGGTTCATCTCTTTTGTTGATCTATTCAAAGAGCTAGCTTTTGAACTCAATTCGACCTATATTTTTCAGTCTTCTATTTTGAATTTACTTTTCATTATTGTTCTTCTTTTTATAATCTCTTAAGATATATACTTATTTTATCTCTATCTTTAAAAAAACCTTAAGCCTATGAGGTTCTCCCTGAATACAGCTTTCACTCTGCCCACATCATCATCACAGTAAAAGTATGAGATAGTTACTCTTTTATATACATTTTACCTAGAGGGAAACAGAATGTCAAAATTACATGAAGCTTTCACAAGGTCAGATTTAAAACCAGGTCAGGATATGAGAGGTAATTCCTTAATTAAATCTAGAGAATTCTTCATTAAATGCTTTAATAGGCTCTCTCTAAATTAATAAATATTGCATACCACCATGTAGACAAGGAATATTATTTGTTTTGGTTATGTTTTGTCTCTCTTCAAATTACCAAGGACTATAAGAAATAACAATAATTAATAATCACTAAGGCTCTAAAAGAGGGAGGTATTTTGTCATGCCTCAAAGGGACTGTTCATGGTCTTTTTGTTACTATCCTGCCTCATCGACAGTCTAGCCCATTTTGACTCTAAATTCTCATATGCTTGGTGTTTTTATAATGCCATATTTCCTATTATGTAGCTAGGAATGATGTTGTTTTTATAAAAAAAAAAATCATTACTAGCTACTCTTAAATAATCATGTGCACAATGGTTTCTTTTAAATATCTTTCTAACATGTGCTCTGGAGTTGTATCTTTCAACGATTCTCAGTCCAATTTCTAAATAACTATGGAATGGAAAAACAAAAACTGAAATATGTTAAAATCTGTGTTAAATGGGGACACCTGGGTGGCTCAGTCGTTAAGCATCTGCCTTCAGCTCAGGTCATGATCCCAGAGTCCTGGGATCGAGTCCCACATCAGGCTCCCTGCTCAGCGGGGAGCCTGCTTCTCCCTCTTCCTGCTGCTCCCCCTGCTTGTGCTCTCTCTCTTTCTCTGACAAATAAATAAAATCTTTAAAAAAATAAAATAAAATAAAAAATAAAATCTGTGTTAAATGAATAATTATGTGTCTAGTAAGCAAAACAAAAAACATTTATATGACATATATGTTAATACATAGAACCAGTGTGTGTGAGTGTGTCTGTGTGTGTGTGTGCACACATGTATCAGTATTGTGACCAGCACTAGATAGCAGGAAATTCAATATTGAGGTCATGAAGGACGCCCAAAGTTATGTTTTCCTGTTTTGCAGAATGAAGGCATCTGATACTAAATGAATAAGTGTGAAAATTGATATTGTGTGCGAAAATTAAATAGCATGCATTGAATTTTTGCAGACACAAGTTCGCCTACACATGAAGATTGGCTTTATGAGTTCCTGCAAACAGGCCTAAGACTTTACTCATAAAGTAACATTGGATTCTAGCTCTGAGTTTTGCAGTGTTCTCTGTGCAAGATGCTTTATTCAAACTTAATTTTAGAGGATAGAAAATTCTCACCATTTGTCTTGCCATAATGGAACCTTCTTATGGCCCTAATAGAATATTTAAATGTGAACTCTTAGGAAAATATCCCTTGAATCAGGATGCACAAACTGCAAAAAAAGCACCAAGGAAACGTAATGAATTAGCTTTCAAAATACAGTAACCTATTGTTACCATGTGAGGACACAAACTAGAAGGAATTCCTTTTTTGTGCCCACACTAATACTTAGACAAAAGCACCAGATTTTGTACAAAAATATCTATTTAGTAATTCTAAGGTTAGTATATAAGTATTTCACAAATCAAAACCGCAATGAGATACCACCTCACACCAGTCAGAATGGCTAAAATTAACAAGTCAGGAAACAACAGATGTTGGTGAGGATGTGGAGAAAGGGGAACCCTCTTACGCTGCTGGTCAGAATGCAAACTGATGCAGCCACTCTGGAAAATGGTATGGAGTTTCCTCAAAAAGTTAAAAATAGAGCTACCTTACAACCCAGCAATTGCACTACTAGGTATTTACACAAAGGATACAAACATAGTGACCCGAAGGGGCACCTGCATCCCAGTGTTCATAGCAGCAATGTCCATAATAGCCAAACTGTGGAAAGAGCCCAGATGTCCGTTGACAGACGAATGGATAGAGAAGAGGTGATATATTTTTATGTTGGAATATTACTCAGCCATCAAAAAAAAAATGAAGTCTTATCATTTGCAACGATATGCATGGAACTAGAGGGTATTATGCTAAGTGAAATAAGTCAATCAGAGAAAGACAAATATCATATGATTTCATTCCTATGTGGAATTTAAGAAACAAAACAGAGGATCATAGGGGAAGGGAGGGAAAAATAAAATAAGATGAAATCAGAGAGGGAGACAAACCATAAGAGACTCTTAAGTATAGGAAACAAACTGAGGGTTGCTGGAGGGGAGGTCGGTGGGGGATGGGATAATTGGGTGATGGGCATCAAGGAGGGCACTTGATGGAATGAGTACTGGGTGTTATATACAACTGATGAATCACTGAATTCTACCTCTGAAACTAATAATACACTATATGTTAATTAATTGATTTTAAATAAAATAAAAATAAACAAGATACTTAGCATCTGCAAAATATATATATAATTAGGGTGCTAACCACTGGGCTATGAGGAGCAATTCTCTTTCATTGCTTATTCAAGAGAGCAATGTTTGTTTTATTCCAGGTTTTATTTTATACCAGGTTCCTTTAGGGCACAGATGCAATCTAGCATTGTCAATAATATTTTCTTTTTTTTTTTTTAAAGATTTTATTTATTTTGTGACAGAGAGAGACACAGCAGGAGAGGGAACACAAGCTGGGGGAGTGGGAGAGGGAGAAGCAGGCCTCCCGCGGAGCAGGGAGCCCGATGTGGGGCTCGATCCCAGGACCCTGGGATCATGACCTGAGCTGAAGGCAGACGCTTAACGACTGAGCCACCCAGGCACCCCGTCAATAATATTTTCTACAAGCCAAATTTATATATCCCATGGTGGTTATAGTAAAAGGATTTCTATATATTATATTGATATATTTAAGATTTAAAAATAGTGAAGAAAACCCTAAGTTTTAAAGCAAATCTGATATATGATGATTTAGTGAAAGGAGATTACTAACCTGGGCCAGTTTATATTATTATTATTATTTTCTTTTTTTTTTTTAAAGATTTTATTTATTTATTTGAGAGAGAGAGAATGAGAGAGAGCACATGAGAGGGGGGAGGGCCAGAGGGAGAAGCAGACTCCCTGCCGAGCAGGGAGCCCGATGCGGGACTCGATCCAGGGACTCTAGGATCATGACCTGAGCCGAAGGCAGTCGCTTAACCAACTGAGCCACCCAGGCGCCCCAGTTTATATTATTTTTAATTAGCTTTAGAGAAAGACGAATAGCACATCGAATGTGAAATGCTACACAGTGACTTTAGAATGAGGAACATTTGACATAAAAATAATCACGATAGCCAGGTCAAATAATGGAAATGGAAGTTCTTAGGGCAGAGCAGAAGGAAGAAAAAAGATGAATAACAGCAAGGGAATAATATTCCTATGACAAAATTCTAAAGAATTTTTTCAGGCTTTTTAAACTTTTGTGGGAGCAGGGAAATGGATAAACTTTCCCAGTTTTCGTCTGTGAATCATTTAAGCATTTGCAGTTCTAACTTGGAAGTTGTAGAGTTATATCTCATTCAACATGGGAACCATCCTGTATCATTCAGCCAAATGAAATGAGGTTAGGGTTCGGATGTCCCTCACATGGGTTTCAAAGGATGTGGTTCTTTAAGACATTTCACATTTCAAGATTTATCCTAAGAAGTGACTTCAGTTCCTTGATATGCAGAATACAATCTGAGCATTTTTGGAATTAGGGATGGGGTAGGAGACAAAGGTAAGCCATCATTTTCCTCATCAGTCTAAGTATGTGAGTTTAACCAAAAAATGCTGCAAATTGAATCTTATGACTTCACAAAGAATGACAAGACTTCAAAAGGAACCATGGAATGTCATCCTTAAAAGTTTGGGTAGATTTCCTTAACCAGAATCTTAAACAGTGACTAACAGTTAAGAAACTATCATGCATTGGAATTTATTATATAAAGATCCTTCCTGATACTTCAACCTCATGCAGATACTTCTACCTTCTATTTATTTGTTTTTTATACCCATACATTTCTCTCAAATAAATTGCTTATAACTGAGAATTTCATTCCAACATTCTAGACAACTAGGATTTGCTTTTAAAATGTGTGAGGCCCTTTTCATAAAACATCTGCCATTGTGTAGTCAAGCTAAAGAGACTTCTCCATATTCAAGAGAAATTCCTCAAGTATTTATGTAATCCTTCCAAATATAATGCATTTAAATGATCAAAAAATGCAGGAAAACCAAAGTAGTTTTGCTGTTTCTACAGCATGTACTGTTATACTGTGTTTAAAATTTATGTAAAATTTTAAGACCTATAGACATAAATCATACTTATTTTTTTCCCTTGAGAGATGCATATCTTTCATAATTTGATGACGAATAGTTCAGTATACACAACCTAAAGGGTGGGCTGCATTGGCTTTTGTGGATTTGGCTCTCCACTTAGCAGGTTGTCTTTATTTCCTCTCATATATCTATCTTCCAAAAAAGAATTTTTTAAAATTTTATACAAATAAAGAAGTTTATACTAGAAAACACCTTTTTTTATTTTTATTTTTTTAATGGTATGAAAATTGGCAGAAACTTTTGAAGTGCAATTTTATTTATTTATTTTTCACTGATGCATTTTATGTTTTCTTTTTTTCTTTTTTCTTAAGTTCAATTAGCCACCATATAGTACATCATTAGTTTTTGATGTAGTGTTCAGTGATTCATTAGTTGCGTATAACACCCAGTGCTCAACACATCACATGCCCTCCTTAATACCCACCTTTTAAAAGCACATTTTGACCTAGAATGCATCCTAAGACTTAGTTCTAGGTCCTATGCTTGCTGTGAAGATACTATCCCTACTTTCAATGATTAAGCTTTACATACTTAGTCATTTCTTAAAATTTTTCACCGTCTATCATATGCCACATGTTAAATGGTAAAGAAGGAGACAGACTAAAAAAATGGACTGTTCTATCAAATTGCCTAAGGACTAGTGAAATAAGTTCAAATTTCTCTATATTTTGGATTTTTTTACAATTACAATCACTTGTCACAAGGTAGTTCTTTTTAATGGAACCGTGTTTTTACTTGCTTATACACTGCCTCTTTGGCAATAAAGATTTGAAGCAGCTAAGTTTTAAAAGCTCCATAATGTTAAGAAAATAGAAACATTAAAGGAATAAAAGAAAATTAAAACAAATATATCAGACCAGAGGTTTCAATGCAGGTAGTTTCACTGATCATAAAATGCAGGACTGAACTTTTTGGCAAAGTAGCTCCTATAGCTCAACTCAGCACAATTTCATATATGGAATATTATATACTAGAAGGCATCATTTGAGAAAATGAACTCTGTCCTCAGTAATAATTTCACAACATAGAATAAAAGATGTATATACTTTCAGTGTAATATTTAACTTTAATTTTTATAAATACTATATATATCTTACACCCAGCAATATAGAATATAGAATGCTACTTTACTGAAACCAGAACTCAATACAGCCATAGCTTTCTAACCTTGAGCCATGTATACTGATTTCAAGGGGAAAATTTGGCAATAGTAACGCCAAAAACTTTTAAGTTACGTGACTAACGTTCACTATAATAGATGGCTACCTCAATTTTGAGTTTAATATGCAAGAAAAAATACTATATTACCTTGATGCAAGAAATGCACTGATGGGGGGAGGATAACCAACTCACCTTATGAAATTATTTTAAATGAGAATTAGCTTTGTTTCTAAGAGTAGTAATTTCCCATTGCATCTGAAAATGAATTTAAATATTACAGTATATGTTTGTATATAATTTCTATATTCCATAAAAGAATATTCTGAAATAAGTACAACCATTTCTATTAGTACATTTCAGGGATGATGAAGTGGAACCTAAGTCATGGAATCATTTGGCAAAAATCCCAGAGTTAGTAAGTGACAGGGTTAAAAGGATATACTTCTGGATCCTCAGAATGAACATATATAAGGTGCAGACATAGTAAAGTCCTATTGCATGGACTGAAAATTCAGTGTAAGAACTAATACTTGTCTAACATAAATTAACTTAAAATTTGGAATTTATATCTGAACACTGGATTTTATGAGTAATAAATGGAAGCAGTTTATATTCAGTCAAAGATATTATGTTCTGACATACTCCAAAATATGTATTATATGGCTATTTAAGTCTCTGAATACTTAAAGAACACATAAAATACTAGTTTTAAAGAACACTTTAGAACCCTCTTTATCTAAGATCATATGCCAGGAAGAGTGAATGCTATGTCATTTTTCAGATCAGTGACATTTGACAACCATTCAATCTAATTCAGCGACAATTTTCAATGATGTGATTAAGTGAATATTTGAACATAGCTGACGTTTGAAATTTCAACCTAGGCTTTTAAATACTCACTTTGGATTTGTGGTTTAAATGTATAAAAATGATCTTATTTGTTTTGTGCTACTTCACATTTGTACTACTTATACATTTGAAGCTACTTGGTAAAAATTTGCCACTTTGTCATAGACAGTTGATGAGAGTGGTGTACAGAACATAAGTATGAGATCTACAACTGTGTCAGCTAATATTAAATCATATTAAATCAGCAAGTCCTGGTATACTATATACCCAGGATGTATTACAACACTGCATTTCTTGTATGAATCTTTAAAATAATGATGGAGTGTATTCTATGACTTCAAAGAGGCATTGAGATTCATAAAATGTAAACATGGAAATCTTGGGGGCGCCTGGGTAGCTCAGTTGGTCAAGTGTCTGTCTCTTGGTTTTGGCTCAGGTCACAATCTCAGGGTCCTAGGATCAAGCCCCTGCTTGTCCCTCTCCCTCTGCTCCTTCCTGCTCTCTCGCTCTCTCTCTCTCTGTCTCTTTCTCTCTCAAATAAATAAATAAATAATCTTAAAAAAAACAACAACACATGGAAATCTTGGGATGAAAGAAGAGGAAACAAACTGGAATTTAGCCAATTAATGGAAGACAGCTACCATGACGTATCCAGAGGGCAGTTTAAAATACGATGGACAGTTAAATCTTCCTACCAGATTTTTAATGGCTAAATTCTTTTAACAGTGGAAAAAATCATTCATTATTCAATTTGACATAAAGTGATGAAAATGTCAAATCTTTGGTAGAGGAAACTCACTGACTGGAACTTATTTATATCTAAAGGGGAAAAAATCTACCAATAAACAAATTAAAATGACCCATCAAATGTTTCTTTTCATTTGAGAGACAATATGGTTAAAGACCTGCAGAACTGAATTCACAATGTCTGATGGAGACTGTCACAAACAAAACTGGAGAAGGGGAAAGGAATGGTAGAATGGCAATATGAGAGATGTTTCTGTTACCTGTGATTTGCTTTATCTAACTTCAACAAGTAGCAAGGAAATGCAAGCTGTGGCTATGTTTTATATCTTGAGCTGGTGTGAAGATAAGCTTAACCACTCGGTACAGTCAGCCTCTATTTCACAGGATTTTGTACTTTCTTTTGTTTGCTTTTTTAAACCACGGCCAACTTTATTACAAATTAGCTTTGCTCTCAGCAAATATTGTAATAAAGGTATCACTGCACTTGGAAGTACTTTATTTTCAATAAGTGGTTTTGAAAATAAATTATTGATGGCAGAAATAACTTCATGCTAAAACAGCCACTACAGAGAATACAAATCAGAACATAAATGTGGTGTCTGAGCTCTACAGAGCTAAGCTGTGAGTGGCATTTGAGTGAGGATAGCAAATTAGACGTCAGGACAGAGAAAGGAAAGGAAACTGAGGCATGGAGGCAAATTGAGTTGCTAGTTGAGAACAAGGAAATGTGCTAAAATGGGTCATTTGTGGCAGAGGAATAGGCCAAAGTGGACAAGATCCTAAGAAGGAAGGAGAAAACAAAATGGACTTGACCTAAGATTTTGAAACTCCCACAAAGTAGCCTTTCAAAAGGAAGCTTCTAATACCCCTTTAACAACAGGGAGGGCTAACTTTTTTCAAGTGATTTTAAAACTTAGGGGTGTGGATAGATTTGTAGAACTGTGATGGCCCTAATGATTTTCTATCAGCAATTTTCAATTTCTTAAAGTTTGGACAAACTTACCTCTGGTGCCATTAGACTCAGAATCCTTTGTGAAAGATTGGTTTTGTTTAATTTTATGATTTCTTAACTTCTCTTGGCTATTGATTAAGGTGGTCTATATTCCATTATGTTAATTCTCATAATTTATTATTTTAAATAGAACATCATCTAATTTAATTGCTTTTTTATAACCAACATATATTTCTGTGTAGATTCCATTTTTGGTTTCTGTATCTCTTAAACTTGTGCTTAATATTTTCTTTCTGTGTTTAAATTGCATATATTTGCTTTCCCCCCTCCTTTTCCTGATTAAATTTATGAGATTAGTCTATTTTATTATTTTACTACAAAGAACTAGCTGTGAAATTTATCTAGTGTTTCTTCTTTCTGATTTATTTATTTCTTCATTTATCTTTTATTTTCTACTTTCCTTAGGGCATTTTTTTTCTTTCTGTAACATTTATGGTTGAAATCTTGAATTAATTTATTTTATCTTTTTTTTAATGAAAATAAAAGCAAAGACACAAATTGAACCTCTGAGTAAAACCTAGGCCATTTCTCATGGAATGCTTTTTCCTACACAAATGTGGATTTATACTCTTGATTCCTTATACAAAACATTTTAAATTAATCAAATTGAATTTTTAAAAGTATTATTAATTTCTAATATTACATTATTATTATCAGAGTATATACTTTACAAGCTCTTCTTTTTACGTACTTAACAATACTCTCACTGCATCCTAATATATTATCCATATTTGTACATAGGGAAGGAATATTTTTTTATGTATTTATCTTTTCCTATGCCTTTGGTAAGTTTGTACAGCAGAGCAGAAATAAGAAAGAACTCAGAGTCTGTTTTCCTTTTCTGGCTCTGATGTTCCCCAGAAGCATGGGGAAGGGATATGATATTGGCTGGTTCCAAAATTAGCCAGAAACCATCTCTGCTCCCTGTCAGCAAATAGAGGTGGTATGCTTTCAAAAGTGAATGGCTTCCTGATACATGCAGTGTGGCTGGACCCTAGCCAACATTAAGACTCTCGGTATAGATAATCTCAAGTCCCCATCTGACCAGAAAATAGAGATATTTGGAATGCTGGTTATTCTCTGCCCCCTCCCCAGTTCTTCAGCCCTTCTGTGTATTAGATGACTCATCTAGTATAAAATGACTTTATCACCTAGGATCTCTCACCTTCTGGCTTCCAGTTGAGCTTAAGCAATGAATGGCGTTGACAGGATATTGGAAGATTGGATAGAGAGACCAAGGTATCGATCTTCCAACTCCCCCAGCAGGCCAAGATTTGAGAGTAACTTCATTTTTTAGATACGTATGTCACAGTTGCTGGCCAGTGGCCCCTCTCACAAGGTCGGAGTTTTCATTGGTTGAAGGTAACAGCTCTCTCCCTTTCATCTCTTTAGGTTTAGGAATAAAGGCTATTAACTCATGCTAGTCCCTGCATGCTTCACCATTCATTGTTAGTTCCTTTAACTCTCCTCACATTTCTGTATCTATTCCCTTCATTACAGTCTCTTCAGCTTTGTCTTTGCAGGCTTTCTGTTTCATAGCGGAACTGTTAATAAGACACTTGGCTTCACAAGAAGACTTGCACTTCAGTGGTGAATCTATCAGTGGATACTTCAGTGGACTGAAGATGAATGGCTTTTCCCCGGCCTATGAAAGGCACCACATAGGTCTACTGATCTCTGGCCATTCCTAGGGATAGGGAAGAACATTCCTTTTTTTTTTTTTTTTTTTTAAAGATTTTTTATTTATTTATCTGAAAGAGAGAATGGGAGACAGAGAGCATGAGAGGGGGAGGGTCAGAGGGAGAAGCAGACTCCCCGCTGAGCAGGGAGCCCGATGCGGGACTCGATCCTGGGACTCCAGGATCATGACCTGAGCCGAAGGCAGTCGCTTAACCAACTGAGCCACCCAGGCGCCCCAGGGAAGAACATTCCTAATAATGACAAAGAATTTTCCGAATGCCTGTTTCAGAGTTCAGATTTGGATTTAGCAAATTTAAATTAAATTATAAACTATTGCTTTTCCTGCAAATCCAACTTTATGGGGCAGGAGGTTTGTACAAAATGTACACATATTTTGTAGAATCATCTGTGCTTTGGACTATCAATGGGAGGAAAATCGTTCTACAGTTTATGCTATCCGTATTCTCGCTCTCTCTCTCTCCCTCTCTCTCTCTCTATATATATATATATATTTTTGCTGCTAAATGTGTTCAAATATGACAATGGCGAATTAAAGACTGAATAAAAATATACTTCTGACCCTGGGTTCCAGTCCACTGCCATCGCCCACGAGGAACCAGTTCCAGCTCCCTGAGCTGCCTGGAGCCGCATGCGAGGGGCCAGGGGACTTGGGACTTGGGAGAGCCCCAGGAGGCACAGGCCTGTGCTGGACCCGCAGCACTCTGCAGGGCTACAAAAGGAGGGGGAACCTGTCCAGAATCCCTGCAGGACAGGCAACCTCAACATGGAAACATTCTGCAATGAAAATGAAGGAATGCCTGAAAACCAAGGAAAGAGGGAATACAAAGAATGGCCACGGGATGCGGCAAAAACAGAAGTAGCCTGTACTCTGGGAAATAAGGAAAAGTCAGAAAATGAGAGAAAGAGAGATCACAAGGGAAAGGCAGAAAATGAGGAAATTGTAAAGGACAAGGAAAAGCCAGGGAGTGTGGCAAAGCCAAAAGAGGGAAAGCCAGAGAGTGAGGGAAAGCCAGAGTGCAAGGCAAAGCCAAAAGAAGAAAACCCAGAGAGTGAAGAATGAAGGTAAGCAAAAAGGAGAAGGAAAGCCAGCCAGTGAACCAAAGGCTGCAGGAAAGCGCCCAGCTGGGGATGGTGTACCCAGGAAGGCCAGAAGACAAACCAACAAGGGGCTGGCTCTGTGCCTCAAGGAATATGAGGCCATAGCTATATGCATGTGAGGGGTGAGGAGATAAGAGAATTCGATGAGGGATGGCCAGGGTGGAGGATGAGGTGAAGAAAACCAGACAGAAATGGGGAGATTTACAGGATCCCTTCCACCCAAGGGGCCCAAGGGAACTCAGGGGGTGGCTGCAGGGTCCCACAAAGGGGCTTCACAGACATTCCTTTTGTGTAGTGCCCCTGGCAGGCATTTGCCAGGCCGTGCTTTAACCTTATGCTAATAATTCGCTTTAGCTGCCTCTCTTGTAATCAGCAGCCTTTCGACCCAACTAGAACACTCTCTCTGTAGGGGATTTTCACCCATGGGCATTGCAAAGACATTCTAATTTTTGGAAAAATAAAGCAGCTTATAATGTCAAAAAATATATTTCCATTAAATTTTCTTTGTGGTTTTAGTAGAATTTCTATTACGCAGTAAGTTGTATTATGTTTGATTTTATTTTTTTAAAGATGTATTTATTTATTTTTATTTTTTTATTTTTTTATTATGTTATGTTAGTCACCATACAGTACATCATTAGTTTTTGATGTAGTGTTTTATTTTGGAGAGAGGGAGAGAGCGGGGGAGAGGGGCATAGGGAGAGGGGGAGAGAGTCTTTTATTTATTTATTTATTTATTTGACAGAGAGAGACACAGCGAGAGAGGAAACACAAGCAGGGGGAGTGAGGGGGAGAGAGTCTTAAGAAGACTCTGCGCTGAGCGCAGAGCCCAACAAAGGGCTTGATCTCACCACCCTGAGATCATGACCTGAGCCCAGGACCTGAGCTGAAACCAAGAGTCAGACGTTTAACGGACTGCGCCACCCAGGTGCCCCTGTATTTTGTTTTAATTACTGATTATAACTTTCCTGGGTAAAAATGGTACTCTCTTAAATACTTGTAAGTTTCTCTTTGTTATTATTTATTAACTTTTTCTCTAATTTTAAAAGAACATGTTTTATTAGCAGTTCAATTTATAGTAGCGCCTTTATTTTTAGTCATTGCCATCTCCTTCAGCACAAAGTTCAAAGCCTAACCATGTCTTCCCACGTTTGCCCCCCTCCCACACCCACCCTACTACCTCTCTGATCCCCTGCTCTCCTGTGTTTTCTCCACACTCAGTCCTGTCCACCTAGTGAGTCCTATTTGCAAATGTTTGTTTGTTTTTTTCTCTTCAAGGTCCTTCTATCCCTCTACTTGGGCCATTTTCCTATAGAGAATCCCATGGCTCACTCCCTCTCTCCCTTCCAGGCTTTAGCTATATCACAGCTTAACTGAGAGGTCTTCCCACACCTCCTATTCTGTTTATCTCTTATTCGTTCGCTTAGCTATCACTACATTCTAAATGTTTAATGTCCCCTAGTATGTGACTGTAAACTCTATGACATAAAGGGTTGTGTCTGTTCTGATAAATGACCATAGTGCTCCTACCACCTAGAACACAACTGAACACATAGGAGACACTCAGGAAATAATGTGCTGAATGTAAATATACTAACATTATTGTTTAAGGTATGATTTATCAAACTCTCCAATCGATGCCTTCTATAGTGGATTCTAATTTGAGAATCTGTGACTTTTAAAAGGAAATTTGAAATAGTCTTATCTACTATTTTATTTAATATGCAGTTTTATGGATATTCTGCCCCAGGCTCACTTATTCATCTAATGTAGACTACCTAAGCCCATCTTTAGGGGAAAAAATCCTGCTGTTGAACATTCTCTTTAATTGTGTGTTTACTCTTCATGGTAATAATCAGAGACTAATAAACACGGTTCCTTGTAATCGTTTCCATTTCTTTTGTACTTTCTTCTGTTACAAAATAATGGAGAAGTATAAAATGATAATAAATTTACCTTTGAACATTTATATGCTGTGTCTTTTAGCCTGGGGCTACTTCAAGTAAAGGTTATTTCACTCTTGGTCTGGGTTTCCACTTGAAATTTTTTTACTTGAGATTCTGTCCTTTCATACAGAGACCTCAGTTTTATTCCATTCCCTATTAAGGCCCTTGCTCAGATGGGAGCAGGGTGGAAATCTGCTCTTGAAGGGCTCCTTCTCAAATTGAAGCCCTCATTTTGGGGTCTTTGCCTGCTGAAACAATGGGAGGTACTCAAGGTTTCCCATTTTCAGAAAGAAATACGACCATCTGAGAAAAGATCTATAATATACATTAATCATATTCTAATTTTGTATACTCACTTCTCACATTTCATTAAACAATTTCATGAGAAAATACAGGGTATATTGTCAGATTGATACACAGGCCATTGTTTGGCATTTGGGAGGTTGTAAGGTTAGGTTTACTTTACCTTTATAGGTTCCTCTGTTTCTTAAACATTTTAAAAATAAGTATTGAGGTATAACATATATACAGGAAAGTGTATTTGAGTGTAGACCTTGAAAAATTTTCTCAGAGCAAATGCTCCTATGTAACAAGCACCAGGTCAAAATACGCAATATTTTCGACACCTGAGAAGATTCACTTGTGCATTTTACTGCTTCACTCCTTCCAAAATGTAACCACTCTTCTGACTTTTAAACCCATGGAGCAATTTCACCTGTTTTTTGAAATTTAATTAAAAGAAATCACAGTAGATATACTCTTGTGTCTCACTTCTTTTGCTCAAACCTCTTTCAGGAGATTGATCCATCCCATGTATTGTATATAGCTATCATTTGTTTATTTTCATTGCTTTATAATATGCTATCACGTGAATATACTACAGTCATTTCCAGTTTAGGCTACTACAAATTAAGCTGCTATGAACATTTTCTCTCTCTCTCTCTCTCTCTCTCTCTCCACATACACATATACACACACAACACACACACACACGTGCACAGAAATGGTAGTTATATGCCTCAGAACAAAACTGTTGGGTTATAAGAATTATGCAGTTTTGCATTTAGTATATAATACCAAACTATTTTCAATGGTTGTCTGAATTACATTTCCACCAATAGGAGTTCAGGTTATTCCAAATCCTCACCCTCAGCATTATTAGCCCTTCTAATTTCAGCCATTTTTATGAATTTGTATTAGTATCTCATTGCATTTTTAACTTGAATTTCCCTAATTACTGCTAAGGTTGAACACTTTTTTATATTATTCTTCAATTTTTGAACAGCCTCTTCTGTGAAGTTCCTGTTCAGATTTTCTGCCCATTTTTTCTATTGGATTTTTTTGCTCATTCTGCAAAACCTAAAATTTTTAAAAATAAATAAACTATAGAGGAAAATCATAGGACAAATCTGGAATGCTCAATAGTATAAAGGTATTAATTCTCCCCAAACTGATCTATAAATTTAACTCACTGTTGATCACATTCCAAACAGGATTTATTTGGAAATTTAAAAAATGATGGTAAAATAAAGAGAGAAATACAATGGGTCAGTATAACCAAGAAAACACTGAACAAGAAAAAGTGGGGGAACCTAGCTCACCAGATACCAGGATGTATTATAAAACTGCAGTAATCCACAGGGCATGGTATTTGTGCATGTATAAACAAAGAGAAAATGGAAGTGAATTGAAGTCCAAAAACAGAACATTTGTATCGAGACATTTTTATGACATACCTAGTATTAGAGAGCAATGAGTAAGTAACATTCTTTTTAATAAATAGTGTTGTGACAATTAGATTCCAAATGAAAAAAAAGAACCTGAATCTTAACCCATTCCTCATGTCAAACTCAATAATCAATTCCTGGTGAAATATAGATCTAAATTCAAATGGTAGAACAAAGAAGTCTATATAGATGACAACAAAATATAATATCCTAATGGTTTTGGGCAGGCAAATGTTTCTTAAAAAGGACACAAAATTATAAAAGTGAACATTTATAAAAATGAACTGCACCAGAATGAAGAATTTGGTTTATCATTGAGTAAAATGTAATCCAGAGGCAGAAAATACCTTTGCAATGCATAAAACGAAGGATTCATATCCAGAACATACGAACAACTCATAATTTTGATGAAGTTCATCTTTCTCTTTTTGAATCATGCCTTTGGTTTCACATCTAAGAAATATTTGGTTATCTCAAAGTCACAGGGATTTTCTTCTATGGTTTCTCTGTTTTATTGCCAGAATTTCTTTCAGTCTTATATTGAAAACTGTGAAATTAATAATTATAACATATACAGGAAACCCAAAAATTCATAATCAATAAGCAGTATGTGAAAAAAACCCTCTTACCAAACAAAATCTATGGCTACATTAATCTACTATTTTAGAGGAGATCCAACAACCTATTGCTTAACATGGTATTTTCTTGGTGGGAAGAGATCAACTACATCAAATCGACTGAAACCAATAATTCTTTGAATTCTCTGCTGTCTTCCTGGCTTTCATATTTTGTAATGGAATATGGGGAACTGAAAAAGATTTTTCTTCATGTAAATTCTAATATCTCTAAATAATATTCTTAACTTATGTGATATTGATCTTTCAAAAGGATCTATCAGACTAATATTGAGGCAAACATTTTATAGACCGTCTTATTCTGTCTGCAATTTGAAATTCTGCCTGAAAATTTGAAAATATACAGTTAATCACTTCAGAAATAATAAAAATGTATAATGTTTCTATAAAGCAATTTTCATAGATTATATATGACAATAACGCTAAATTCATAAAATCAACCAAATGCTGCACAGCCTTCACTATCATTTCCCATGTGATGCCTTCTCTGTACCAGATGAGCTGAACAACATTTGGGGGAGGACACATCATGACTCATTCATCACTGATGGTGGTTATTGTAAGAGTATGCAAGCAATTTATTTGAATTTATCCTTGAAAGAGAGATGTAATGTAATTAGGGAGGTACTAAGCGCCTGGTAACTGTATTGGTCGATTAGAAAGATTGTAGGAAGTTGGTGAGAAATCTCAAAGTCACTCTAATGAGACCAGAACTCCTTTCATCTACATACTTATTTAGGTATAATTGTTGACTTTCTAATACCATACATATATTTTCATCTTGTTCAACTAAATCAAACCTAGCAATAGGAAACAAATTTGCAGTTCTGTGAGTTGAAATAGCGATTGTTCTGTGTAACTTTCATACTTGGATGTGGTGTCTAATAAATGCGGCCTTAATTCAAACAAACTTTATCATCATCATGTCTGAACAAACTTGATACATAAAAAAAATAAGATTCAGCCAACTAAAATCCATTTGTTGTACAGAACACTTCTCTAGGAAACTGAGGGTCACCACAGGACTTAATCTGTCTCCCAAATGTAACTGCATCAAGTAAAATCTGCAAACAACACAGAGTGCCCTATCAGGTCTGACTCATGCCCTTCCCTGCCCTCTGTGACTGCATACATTTGCTTCCTGAATCATGTGATTAGCCACCAGCAGATCCACATGAAACAGAACACATACTCTTAAAGATCACTACTTTGATTTACAAGAGAACTTAAGAAGCTTTCCCTGCTTTGGAGGCCAAAGCCCTCACTCAAACATTAGGCATGCTGTCTCACGGTATCCAGACTCTGTCCAGGTCTCCACTTACATTATTTTTCTGCAGGACACGCAGTGCCTTGTTGACATTGTTCAGGGCGTGAACTCTTGTGGATCCTTTTTCTTTTGGCTGAAAGTAAATTGAAACAATGTTTACTGCCCGGCAGAGAGACAATCTACTAGAAATGAAACCATTTATACATTTCACTTCAAAGTTTGACTATTTTAAATGAACTTAGGCTGTGAGGCATTAATATAATACACTTAAGGGCTTTGGGTTAATTGTCCTTGTCATAGAACTTTCTTAGCATGAATCAACCCCTCCTCAAGAAAAACGATAGCATTTTCTTTTCCTCAATAAAAGCTATTTTGGTTACCATCTCTTCATTCCACAGCCCATTTGGGGATTTCTGCATGACCAGGAAAGAGAAACAACATTGCATAAGGACTTCTTGGTAAGGGAGATAAGTGAGGTAATTTCCACACATTTAAGGAAAGTATAAAAGAGACTTGAGCCTAGAAAACTTATATAACGCCAAATAGGGCTAAGGGAAAACTTTTCTGTCAACATTACCTTAACTGCTTTCATCACTGAAGCTCAAAACCTCAAGAATCTTTGGTTTTCTAACCCTCACTCTCAATCCCCAAAATCCTATCTCATCCTACAATTTCTGAACTGACATTTGTACAGTGCATGACAATATGCAGATTAACTCATTTATCTAGTTGTGGAATTTTAGAAACTCTACCATTATGATGCCTGCCATATTGACTTCTAAAAAGAGATCTACATCTCAAGAATTTTTTTTTTAAAGACTTTATTTATTTATTTGACAGAGAGAGACACAGCGAGAGAGGGAACACAAGCAGGGAGAGTGGGAGAGGGAGAAGCAGGCTTCCGGCTAAGCAGGGAGCCCGATGTGGGGCTTGATCCCAGGACCCTGGGATCATGACCTGAGCCAAAGGCAGATGCTTAACGACCGAGCCACCCAGTGCCCCTGCATCTCAAGAAATTTTTAAGGGCACAATAAAGTACAGATGGTCCCCGACATGATAGTTTGATTCAGGATTTTTTGACTTTATAATGGTGCAAAAGTGATATGCATTCAGCAAAAACCATACTTCACATTTTGAATTTGGATCTTTTCCCAGGCTAACAATATCCAGTATTCTACTCTGATAATGCTGGGCAGGGTCAGTGAGCCACAGCTACAAGTCAGCCATGTGATCATGAGAGTAAATGACCGATACACTTAACAACCATTCTGTTTTTCACTTTCAGTATACCATTCAATACATTATATGAGATAGTCAACACTTTGTTATAACATAGGCTTCGTGTGAGATGATTTTACCCAACTGTAGGCTAATGTAAGCATTCTGAGCATGTTTAAGGCAGGCTAGGCTAAACTATGAAGTTCAGTAGATTACGTGTATTGAATGCATTTTCAACTTAGGATATTTTCAATCTGTGATGGATTTATAGGGACGTAACCCTATGGTAAGTCAAGGAAGATCTGTATTATTAACTATAGAAACAATGTTGTACAGCAAATCTCTGGAACTTATTCATTGTGCATAACTGAAACTTTATACCTGTTGACCAGCACTCCCCATTTTCCATATTTCAAGTTAAGTGTTCTTGTCATAATAAAAAATGAAATTAAACTTAAAAGATCATGATGACTAAAAGCCTTATAAAACATTCAATAACAAAGATACCAAACATTACAAACAAATAATATCTATTAATTAGCATAAATTACGTGACTGAAAAATTTCACCTTCTAGTTCTGTGTATGATAGAATATGCCAAAATAAAAATAAGATTACAAGATTGTTTTATTCAGGAATAGGTCCTGTATTGTTAGTTAAATGAGTAATTATTAAATTAGTGAATTTTACTAAATCTAGAACAACTACACTGAGTTAGTTTCCGGTTTCTTAGTAAATTATCCTAAGGTTAATGTGAACTTTCTTATAAATAAGTCACGTACCAGTTTTTGCCCTGTCAGGCCTTCCAGAAGGTCTAGGAGGCGTCTCCCATCCTGTAGGTCACTGAAGAGGTTCTCTATGTGCTGCTTCCCAAACTGAAATATGAAATATACCCAATCAAACAAAGCACTCTTCCAGTGATCCATTTCCATGACTATGCCTTTTAAAATTTAAAGTTATGTTTAAGAATATTTAATGTATCTAATTCTTCATCTGCCAAGGATGAAGGATGAAAAGAGAACCTCCAAGTAAAAAACAAAAAACAATATATCATCATTAGGTCAAATCTATTTAAAATTTTTTTAATAACATGAGTTAGATATCTGTAGCCTAATTGGTCTAATTAACTCAACTTTTTGAATGCTGACTCTATGAAGGAGAGAGAAGTACACATACAAAGAAACAAAGTCCACATACAATTTGTCCTGGGTAGGTGCTTACAATTTAACTGTTTCATGTACTTGGCTCTATAACATAATCATAGAAGACCCACCATCCTGCACCCCTAGAGCATGCTTTCTCTGAATATACAGTTTGAATACTGCCTCAAAATGATCCATTTTCATATTGCTTGGCTCAGATGTTAGAAAGATCTGATTTTAATTGAGTTGAAATACACCTGTGACATATTTGTGTCTATTTTTCTCAGTTCTTTACTTGGGAATTGTACTCAGAAAGAATAATAACCACTCATAGCATCTCGTATTTTGGTAGCAACTACTCATTAGAAACACTTCACTAAAGGAGTGGATCTTATCTTTGTAATATAGTTGTGGGTTAGTATTCATATACTCATCTTACAGATGAGAAAAAGAAGTTGAACATGCGGCTCTTTGTCATGAAACTAGAAGATGGTGAAGCCCAAATGCTGTTCCAGAACTGTCTAACACTGGTGGGGGGGCTGGTTTTTCCTAGCTTATCATGCTGCTTCCAGGGCTTTTTCCTCCTTCCATCTGATTATCTTTCAGATATTTTATTTCTTCTGTCATGCCCCCAAATATTTTCTTTTTCTGGTTGAAAGCCTACAATCCCTTCATATAAAATCATTCACAACTCTTTCATCACCCAGGTTCTCTGGAAAGTCCTCATTTATCAGTGACAGATGTTTATTGAGCACCAATAAACCTGAGCTAGGTGCTGGAGCATACACTAGTAAATCACACAGACATGCCCCCAGCCCTTGTGGGTCTTTGAGTCCAGCATGGAAAGCAAATATTCCCAAAAGGCAATACTACACAGAAGCAGTAACAGGGACCCAGGAGCATATAACTTTGGGAACTCCCATAGTATGGGGACCAGGAAAGACTGTCCCCAAAATGTCAGATGATGGGACTAACATTAGTTTTCAGGTGCTTGGGTTAGTCTCATGCATTCCTCGATCACATGAAAACTTTGCATTTCAGCCAGGTCAAGAAAAATAAAGAAGAGCCTTGGTTACCAGGCAAAGGGCATCCCTGAAGCTTCCAAGATTAAAGACAGGATTCAGGCTCTCCCTACAACCACACAGCCATGTCCATAACAAGTCCTGTCAATGCCTAGGTGTTTCACCTAATGAAACCCAGACCCCTGCAAAAAGGCCACCAGTCCTTTGAAAATCAAGCCACATATATGCTTTGACAAAGATAACTACAAGTTATTCTTCTGAAATTCTACTCTAATAGCTCTGCTTAAAAGTTCTAGGGGAAAAAGAAGACAACACAAAATACGAATATGTAAAAACACTTTACTACACATTATGTACAGTAAACCTCAAAACAACATGCCATTTTTTAATGAAACTTTAAGGAAAGCTTTCTACTAATAAGAAAATGAATGCATGCTTTATAATTCTCTCAAGAACCTCATATATAACATGGAATCACTTGGCATTTGGAGGGTTGATATTAAGGCTTTACTTTCAAATTGGATGAAAGTCTACAATGCCTTAAAAATGCTGTTCTCTTTTGTTTTGTTTTGTTTCATCCAGGAGCAAAATTTTACAGATGTATTTGAGAAGCAAGTGGCTTTTAAATTTATTGACAAAAAGAATATTACACACTGAAATGTGTCAAGTTTTGAAGAAAATATAGTTAGCTGACAGAGATACTTGTTCTTGTTAAAAATATATATCTGGATGGATAGATACATACACACATACTTACATACATACATAACAAAGTCTGTCAAACCAGGAAGGATGTGGGTAGAAAAATGTTCATTCAAGAAGAGCAGGGGTAGAGAAAGAAATGAGTATTGGGGCACAGAGTAAAGCATGAACCTCAAGGCCATAGGGATCATCTAGCATCCAAGACACAAGGACTATAAAGCTTATGCTTTGGGGCAAGAAGTCTAGACAGTGGTCAACAAGGGAAACAGGATCTTGCTTTGATCCAAACTCATATACACAAGCCAACATATTTTATAATTCTTTCTTTTAAAATGGAATCAAACAAAATGGAGAGAGAGTGAAGGACTGTAGGCTAATCAGAGTCCTCCAGGCGCATCTAGTTGGGACACTTAGAAAGCAAGGAGGGAACAGAGAAAAAGTTCCTGCTATCATACATGACTCTCATAACTCATAAAATCAAATACAATTTCTATTTGTTATATTCACATTCTCTAACAGTGTGCTTCTCAGAATGTTCCATCAAAGCATCCTTCTAGCAGATGAGATTGAATGAATTTACCACAGGTCTGGCAGTATAAATTAGGCAGTGACAGCAGTTCAAAATGTCTATGAACACATAGGTTTTATTTTGTTTTGTAATTTTTAAAAATTAACAAAGTGTATTGTTAGTTTCAGAGGTAGAGTTCAGTGATTCATCAGTCTTATATAACACCCAGTGCTCATTACACCATGATCCCTCCTTAATGCCCATTACCCAGTTACTCCATCCCCCTACCCTCTTCCCCTCCTGCAACCCACAGTTTATGCATATGTTTTATGTTACGAATTCATGGAAATGTTGCCTTCGTCTCTTAATGAATGTTTGTTTTAAAAGCATTTTCAAGCCCTCATGAGTGAAATTTCCCCTCCTAGGTCCAATTAAAGTCATGCTGAATGAAATGTACACTATTTAGCCTATAACTTCATGGATCTTCAGGTGCTGTCTTATTCTTCCTGTGGTATGGAGACCCCAGGGAAAGCAAAACATCTCATTTCTCCTGGATGGTTTTCATTTCTTTCCCAGATTCAAATCCTCGTTCTATAACATTATAGCTATGATATAAGAAAAGTAGCACACCTTTGAGAGGCAGAAATAGCTGACTTTTATTTTATTTTACTGGGTATTATTTAAATTTAAATTCAATTAACATATAATATATATATACAAATATATATATATTTTTGTATATACATATATTATTTGTTTCAGGGGTACAGGTCTGTGATTCATCAGTCTTATATAATACCCAGGGCTCATTACAACACATACCCTGACTTTTAAACTGGAGTCTTTTATTCACTAGCTGCACTGTCTCAGGCAGGTGACTTAACCTTTCCAAGGCACAATATACTCTAGTAAAATGGGGATTGAAATAATACCACTTCAGAGCACTCCTCTGAGGTTTAAATGAAACAGTGTAGGTGTGCTGACAGACTGGCAAGTAGTAGGCTCTCAATAAATATAGGATTTTTTTTTATTCTATTACTCTTTGACTTCTCTTTCTCTGGCCAAATTCTAGATATAAATACAATTATGGTACATTACTGAATCTACTAGAAAGTGCAGAGCTCACATACAGTGTGTTCTGTTTTTTCTTAGTTTGGTATCCCTGTAAGAGCGAAAGTCAAAGGGGGAAGATGTCATTCCATATTCAATTACTCACATACTGGTAAACGTGATGGCAGTCAGAGGCTTCAAGCCCTTTCTCTTTTTTCTTATTCTTTGGGTTACTTTCCATTAAGTCCTCTTTTGTTTACACCACTTTTCATCTTCTAACGTACCATGCCTTTTTGTTGCAAGTGACATTTATGTCATGAAAACAGTAATATTTTTTTAATTCCTTATCTTTAGTGGCTTTCTTTTCAAGTATATGAAAATTATTTTGTGAAACACACAAAACATTAAGCCCTTTTTGGGCCACATGACCCTGTGGCTCTCCATCTCCAGTCCCTTTCATGACTAATATTTTCTTTAAAAAGTGAACTTTTGATATTACTCAGCAATTTACTGCCTTCACTTACATATAGTCTTCTTCCTTGCTAACTTAAATAACAAGATGAAAGGACCATAAAATGAGATAATGATGCTTCCTGATCATTGTCCATATGATATAAAGAAATACAGAACTACAGACAAGGTTCAAAAGAAAAAAAAATCAGATAGGTTGATTGGTAAGTGGGGGAAACAAAGTGAAAAAAATTCAAAGTGAGAATAAATTAAAAGGGACAGAAATGCATTTGTGAAAACATTTAAATAACTTCTGACTCTTCAGAGTTGTATCAGTCTCTTAACCTGAAAATACACAGGGATCAATACAATATTCCAATAAGGGGTAAAGAGCACAGGAATTATTTAGCATGACCTTCTGGTTATAGAAAGGTCAGCCTCTGGACAATTCTGCTGCTCAGAAAGTCAAGACATTTCTCTGATTACAAATCTTTAGATACTAGAAACACCAAGAAGCACTGGAAATACCAAAAATAATTCAAAACATATTGGTGGATGCTGCTGACCAGCTCCCAGAAAATTATTGCAACACTTTATAGTATAAATTGGCAGTTTTCATAGATGACTGTTTTATTAAGTATGGATTATAAAAATTATTTTATAAGAGAATTTTATCGAGGTATAATATACATATAGGAAAGTACACATATCTTAAGAGTTAGCTCAAATAGTTTTTTACAAACTGAACACATTCATATTATCACCACCTAGATGGAGAAATAAAATATGACCAGCATCCTAGGAGCTTCCTCACACCCCTTCTGTGTATTAGCCCCTTCAATAATGATCACTATATTAACTTTTAGGACCAGAGATTAATTTTGCATTGAAAGGAGTCTCTTAAAAACAGAAAAATAATGTTGGTTTAGTGTTTCATTTTAAGAAACTATTGATTGAAAGACATCAGGGTAAGGCAGAGGGAATTTGGAAAGGAAAAAAAAAAATTGCACTGATGAAATTTGTTTTACAAAGCACAGGGAAGGTGTAATGCGGTGAATAAAAATGTTTACTCTATACCCAGAATGCCTTGGTTCAAATTCCAGTTCTGCCACATTCCAGTTGTGTGATATCGAGCAAATAACTTGATCTTTCTGTGTCTTACCTTTTTCATCTACAAAATGAGGAAACACTATTACCTAAATTGTGGTAATGCTGTGAAGATTTCAATGCACTTAGAACAGTGCTTTGTTTATAAGATACACTCTATTCCTGTTAGCTATCATGAATTCATCCCAAAATTCTTAAGCCAAATAATCTATATTTTCCATATTTCTCCTTGTAAATTTTCCCTCAAAGTAACAGAAAGCATCAACTTCAAAGTATTAGTATGGGTTTGAATGGGTTCATAATTATAAGGTGTCCAACATGTTGCCTGGCACAGAAAATGTTTAATCAACTTTAATAACATTCCTTGCTTCCTCCTTCCTCTTAAATGTCATCACCTGGAGGTGAAGAATAGAGCTTTCCTTAAGGGTGCCAGGATCCTAGCAGGACTTTTGTAACTTGAGGAGAATTTAATAAAGGACAATTTGCAAAGATGAAGGCAGGATATAAAGAAACCACCAGAACTGGTAGTAGAGGATGGCTATTACCACTCCTAGACTCAAGATTGGAGAAAAAGAGTAGTTACTGTTCCCTGAACAAAAAGAAACCCAAGAGGGTCACCGGACAGGAGTTTTGATAGTGGGCTAATGAATGCAGCCATCCTGCAATTAATAAATGTCCTGATCTTTCTTCCCCCTTTCCCTGGGACCTTCTGTAAATGCTCCCATTAGTCAAATCCAACTGGAAGTCGGAGGGCAAGAAAGTCTACTGATACGGTCCACAGAGGTCAGCCTCTCAGGGAAGAAAAAGGCGATGAGTGGACCCAGAGGGATAAACCAAAGACATACAACACCCAAGACAGGGAAGTGAACTTTCTTTGATCCAATGGATCAATGTCAGGGATGCCCATATCAGAAAATAAATGAAGACCCAAGGGTTTCTCCCCATGCCTCCTACATTATTTCTATCATTGATAATGTCATATCAAAGGGCCAAAGGTATCAATGAGACATTTCCTCTTCTATAATAGGGGTATCAAAGTACTAGAATGTTTTGTGGGCTTTAACAGATGAAAATTAACATATATTATTCATTATTCCTTAGCATCAAATACTTTTAAAGACTTTTATATACCAGGAAAAGCACTAAAATCTGGGCTACAAAGATAATCAAGAAAAATCCAAGTTATTCCTTGGGGCTAAGAAGTACTCAAGAACTAAGTTTGATAATATAATAGATTTGCAGTGTCTCCAGATATAAAATGCTATTTGGTAGTAGGTCTTTATAAAACATAATCACTAGGACCCAATGTGTATATTATACTATTAAGTACACGAGAGAAGATTCAACCAGATTGCACATTAGAACTTTCTACTGGAGTGTCAGGGGTATAACATACTGATTTGACAATTCTATATATTGTGATACTACTCACCACAATAGGTGTAGCCACCATCTGTCCCTATACAACATTATTACAACAGAATTGACTATATTCCCTATGCTGTACTTTTAAGCTCTGTGAGTAATTTATTTTATAACTAGAAGTTTGTACCACTTAATCCTGCTCATCTATTTCATCCATCCCCACATCCACCTCCCCTCTGACAACTACCAGTTTGTTCCCTGTATTTAAGAGTCTCCTTGGGTTTTTTGTTGGTTTGTTTTGTTTTTTAGATTCCACACGTAACTGAAATCATACGGTATTTGTTTTTCTCTGTATGACTTATTTCACTTAGCATAACACCCTCCAGGTTCATCCATGTTGTCCCAAATGGCAAGATTTCATTCTTTTTTTTTTTTTTTTTTGACAGAGAGAGACACAGCGAGAGAGAGAGCCCAAGCAGGGGGAGCGGCAGGCAGAGGGAGAGGGAGAAGCAGGCTTCCTGCTGAGCAGGGAGCCCGATGCGGGGCTCGATCCCAGGACCCTGGGATCATGACCTGAGCTGAAGGCAGACGCTTATCGACTGAGCCACCCAGGCGCCCCGCAAGATTTCATTCTTATAATGGAAATGGGAGTAATGGAAAGGGAGGTTGGCTGTATTCTTTTTTAGATTTTTTAAATTTATTTATTTGAGAGAGAGAGAGCCCAAGTGGGGTGAGGGGCAGAGGGAGAAACAGACTCCCCGCTGAGCAGGGAGCCTGATGTGGTGCTGGATCCAGGACTCCAGGATCATGACCTGAGCTGAAGGCAGGCACTTAACCGACTGAGCCACCCAGGCACCCCAGAGGTTGGTTATATCCTATCCCAACAGTTTTTATTACAGAAAAAGCACAGTATAAGGTTTCCAAGAGGAAGCACTTCATTTCAAAGCATCTAAATAACACCCTGAACCTTCAAAAAGAAGAAAAAAATGCTGTGACACATGGACATGCTCACTAGAGAAATGCCAAAAATTGGCACTTAGCTCCAGGCAAAATACGGAGGGAAAAAGGACTATTCAGGTTTGTTTGGATCCAGTGGGAAGAGACCTTCTGCCAAAGGGCATCTGAAGATGCCTTTAATTATTAATAAGTGTAAAACTTATTTATAAAATTAACATTTTTATCATTTCTCAATTACACTGCAATGCAATTGTGTGGACAATTACATGACAGGATACAGCTTCTTCTAATTATTTCCTGCCCCTACCCACTAGGAAGTCAGCCTGGGACAATTCATTACTTCTTTTATGGCTATGAGGAGGGTCTGCCTAGAGGCAGTGCCAAATCAAGGGAACTGGGGACACACAGAAAAGACAAAAGTCACATAGGGCAGAATATTTAAATATGAGCTTCTGTCCCCACTATACCTCTATTTCCTTCTAATAGTTTGAATCATGAAACTTTTAATTCTGTATTCAAATATGGTTGAAATTGGCAATTTCATACAATTCAACCTCAGATGTATTAGAAAGACATGAGTAATAAACTTTAAGAGCTTAATTTATGTCAGTCACAATTCCTTGCACTGTACATGGATTATTTTCATTGTCACAACAATCAGTTAAAATCATTCCCATTTTATAGATGACAAAGCTGAGGAACAGGGCACGTAAATAACTTGGCTAAAGCCACAAAGTGGAAAAGTAGGAGATAAAACCCAAACTCAAGCAGTCTATCTCCAGATTTCTTTTTTTTTTTTTTTTTAGATTTTATTTTTTTTATTTTTTAGAGAGCGAGCGAGAGAGAAACAGCATGAGAGGGGAGAGGGTCAGAGGGAGAAGCAGGCTCCCCGCTGAGCGGGGAGCCCGATGTGGGACTCGATCCCAGGACCCTGGGATCATGACCTGAGCCGAAGGCAGACGCCCAACCATCTGAGCCACCCAGGCGCCCTATCTCCAGATTTCTTAACCATTTTCTGCTTTGTAACTGCTGTTTGAGCTGGGCTGCTTTGAGCATCATGCCACTCAGGGTCAGTGTTAGATAAATTTTACTTGCTCATTTTCATAATCTCTTTCAATAAATTAGGGATAATTTAATTTATTCTTTTTCTTTTGCCTGAGGTTTCTGAAGGTCAGATGCAGTTATATAACCTACAAACAAAATTGCTTCTAACTTTAGGTTGAATTAGTAATTGAAGGATAATAACACAGTGATAATTCTACATATGTACATTAGGAAAATTCTTCAATGTCCTAAGTTTTTATTGTTATATCACTCTTTTGGGGGGTTATATTAACTCCTTCAGGAGTCCAACATGCCAGGCATGGGGTTGCTCAATAAATCTGGTAAATACTGCTCCAGAGAACAAAACAAGCATTTTTTTTTAAAGATTTATTTATTTTATTTTTATAGACAGAGAGAGAGAAAGAGGGAGAGTGCAGTGGATGGGGGTGGGCAGAGGGAGAGAGAGAGAGAGAGAATCCCAAGCAGACTCGCCACTGAGTGCAGAGCCCAACACAGGGCTTGATCCCAGGACCCTGAGATCATGACCTGAGCAGAAACCAAGAGTTCGATGCTCAACAGATTGAGCCACCCATGTGCCCCAAAAACAGGTTTTTAAAATGAAGAATTTACTCTGAAACATGTAGAAAAGACAGCTTTTTAATGTTAATTAAATTAAAATACAAAAGCAATACCCTATACCAAAAACCTAGAAGGCTACAAATCAAAATATAGATATATTTAAGGCAATCCTTAAGGTTGATGAGCACTAACTGAGATTATAGGAAACAGGAAAAGTTTTACTTGTGCATTTAGTGCAGTTATTTCTTGAGCGATCCACTCAAACATGCCAGTCACTTACTGAAAGTCTTCCATGTGATGAACAGACATTTCTGCAAAGAAGACATCCAAATGGCTAACAGACACATGAAAAAGTGCTCAACATCACTCGGCATCAGGGAAATACAATTCAAAATCTCAATGAGATACCACCTCACACTAGTCAGAATGGCTAAAATTAACAAGTCAGGAAACAGCAGATGTTGGCAAGGATGCGGAGAAAGAGGAACCCTCCTACACTGTTGGTGGGAATGCAAGCTGGTGCAGCCACTCTGGAAAACAGTATGGAGCTTCCTCAAAATGACCCAGCAATTGCACTACTGGGTATTTACCCCAAAGATACAAATGTAGTGACCCAAAGGGGTACATGCAC
>NC_138385.1:81563410-81593158 GCF_054177405.1 Leptonychotes weddellii | reverse complement strand
ACACACACACACACACACACAATGGAATATTTGGAGCCATCAAAAAATGAAATCTTGCCATTTGCAATGACGTGGATGAAACTAGAGGGTATTATGCTTAGCGAAATAAGTCAGAGAAAGACAAGGATCATATGAACTCACTGATGGAGGAATTTGAGAAACAAGAAAGAGGATCATAGGGGAAGGGAGGGAAAAATGAAACAAGATGAAACCAAAGAGGGAGACAGACCATAAGAGACTCTTAATCTCAGGAAACAAACTGAGGGTTGCTGGAGTGGTGGGGTTGGGAGGGATGGGGTTGCTGGGTGATGGACATTGGGGAGGGTATGTATTGTAGTGAGCACTGTGAATTGTGTAAGACTGATGAATCACAGACCTGCACCCCCGAAACAAATAATACAGTATATGTTAATTAAAAAATAAATAAATTTTAAAAAGGAGTACATATCTCACTAGTTTGTTATGTGGAATAAATCATCCACATAAAGCACTGAGCTCAAATAAAATTAAACTTCACAATGGATTTGAGGTTCTTATACTGAAAAACAAATGTATAAAACCCAAATATAACACATGATGATCCCAAAATCAAAAAATAAAAGGGGATACTAAGTCTATATGGAAAAACCTTGGCTAAATAAAGCTACAGAATTAGGCTCTAGACAAAGCTCTGTGTTCTCTGCTATCTAGAAAATGAGGCAAACAATGGTTTATGTCATTTTCTCAATCTAGAAAGCGTTTTTTAAATGTATGTTCCTTGGAGAAATATCCCAAGATGCCCTTCATTTTTTTCTTTTAATTGCTCAGTTATACAAATTGTTTAGGAATGTGCTATGATGGGGTTCAGGGCAGGCCACCTCAAAATAAATCACTTTGGCAACACTGGTTATTTTGAATTTAAGTTACTTAAATGTAAAAAAGACACTCTGACCCTCCTTTGTCCCCCTGAAAGCAGGAAATAAGTCTCCCATGTGAAAGGTGCCCTCACTGTACCAGGAGGTAAAGAGACATCCTTATCACCAGAGACAGGGAATTCAGGGCCTAGAAGGCTGTTTGAACAAAGCTTTTTATCAATTTACTTTACTATCCCAAGACCAAAGTTCTATGCCTTGTTAATCCCTCACAAAATTATTGTTTCTTTGTCTAGAAGGTATAAAAGCTGCCTGCTTTGGTCACTTCTCTGAGGCTCATATTTCTATGAGCTCTCATACATATGAATTAAATTTGTTTTTCTCCTGTTCATCTTGTCTAACGTCAATTTAATTCTTAGACCAGCCAGAAAAACCTTGAAGTGTAGAGGAAAATTTTCCTCCCCAAAAGCTGTTTTATAGACTGAATGTTTGGATCTGTCCCACCTCTCCCTCCCAAGATTCATATACTGAAATCTTAATCCCCAGTGTGATAGTATCAAGCCTCCCGTAGGTGAGTAGGTCATAAAGGTAGAGCCCTCATGCATGGAATTAGTACCCTTATAAATGGGACCTCCAAAAATCCCTTGCCCTTCCGAGGACACAGCACGAACCAGGATGTGGGTCCTTACCAGATACAGAATCTGCCAGTGCCTTGATCTTAGGCTTCTCAGCCTCTAGAACTGTGAGACATAAATTTCAGTTGTTCATTAGTCATCCGGTCTATGGTACTCCCTTACAGCAGCCCAGACAGACTAAGACATGCTGCAAATTCTAGCCTTTCTTAGAGAATCCCTAGTGTAAAGATATCCTATTAACTAGTATAGTGAAAACAGTGATTAGTATTTCCAAAAGATGTGACCATGAAACCCTTTTCACAAAATATCTATTAATATCTTAGAGACCTAATCTTCTGAACACGACTTGGGAAATATTAGTGGTAGAACACATAATTATTTATCAGTAAGACAAAAAATCAAACTTTTTTTTTACTGGTACTACTTATGAAATAAATATATCATTGAAGTCTTTGCCAAAGTAGAATTAATTAATATAATAAATGATATAACCTATAGCAGTAAATAAAAAAAATATTTGAAGTGTTATAAGGGGAATAAATCCAAAGGAACACAGCCTGAGGCCATCAATGTGACCTGAATAATCAAATATCCCTTAGACCCAAGTGTCTCAACATTGGTTTGCACAGGAAACATCCGAGAATGTGGTTAAAGTGCACAGCTGATTGATTCTAGGTCTGGGGTTGGGCCTGAAAATCTCCATTTCTAACAAAATCTCAGTGATGCCGCCGCTGCTGAACTGTATGTAGAACACACTTTGAATTGCGAGGCCTCGGTCTACTCTTCACTTACAGTAGCTTTCAGAGCCACTTTTCAAATTAATAACAAAGAAAGCTTAATAGAAAGTATCTTCAGACACTGTTTCCCCCAAAAAAGCAGATAAGCTTTTCATGTGTCTTTTTCTTAAACCATCCTGAACCCACTGCTGAGGGTGGAACCTGACAACAGAGTCCTTTTTTGCCAAGGAGCTAAGCTCCAATACCACAAGTGAGCTGTTTTCTGATGTTTTTGCTTGATACCAAGTATGGAGTTAGAGGCCATAGAGGAATAAATGGACAGCGTGAGCCTTGAACTCTGTGCCATCAGTGCTATCCTGCCAGGCTTTCTCTCTTTCCCTCCTGCAGCTGCAACTTTTCCTTCTCTCCCAGCTTGTGTCAGCTCCCTCCTTCTGTGTGTGCCTCACAGCTGGAGCCCCTGAGACTTTCTTCTTCTGGAAGATACCAATGTTTTTAATACGGTGGGAAATACAATAGGAGGAGGAAGCTATTCAGAGCAGCTCTGATGGGCTCTAGATGGCCACAAAATTCTCCCACAGTTCTTTCATCAAGAGGTGGCATTTAAGTCTCCTTCCCTTGCAGGTTGCCTGGTCTTCAGGACTTGCCTGACTGATAGAATGCAATAAATGTGATAGCATGGGTCTTCCAAGGTTAGGTCATGAATAGTAGCCTTTAGTCTCCTTCTGGGTTTCTTGAAATACTTTCTCTGGGAGCCCTAACTGCAGTGTGTGAAAAGTAACTACACTGAAACCGTCGTGCTGGAAAAGCCAGGGGTTCGTGCTCTGGTGGGCAGTCCCTGCTGGGCTCAGCCTTTGAGCTCTCCTCACAAAGGCATGCCGTATGGGCCTGAAGTTGTCTTGGACCCTCCAGACCAGCCCGTCCACTAGCAGGACACAGCCAATTGATGTCAGTTGATAACGACATAGAGGAGAAGAATTAGTGAGCTGAACCCTCCCAAATTTCAGATCCACAAAATCCTGAGGTAAAATCGTTATCATTTTAAGCCACTGAATTTGCAGTATTTTGTTAGAAAGCAACGGAAACCCAGAAAAGTGGTCTAGGATCTCTCTGGAATGAAGACATTGTCCTGCATCACAGTCCTCTTGACTGAGATCCGAATATTTGCCTCTTTTTGTGGAATTTTCTCCAGGGACCTCATCCTACTGCTGCCTATGTTTCTGTTTAACAGACTATCCTGTCTCCCAGCACTCACACTCCTCTTAGCCATGTGTGAAGTGCCCCAGGCCCTGTTCTTAGCCATGTGTGAAGTGCCCCAGGCCTGCTTCCTCTGCTTTTCCTCCCTTTCCTCCAGTCTACATGACTGAAGCTCAGGATGCTTTTGACCCGCTTATAAGAAACTCCCTCAAAAGTGCCTCTATGCCAGTTCTTTGGGCCCCCCTTTCCTTCTTCTCAGGTGAGAGAAGTTTTTGCTTATTTCTGTCAGTTTGTCTACTTCTAATCTCACTTTATCATTCCAATTTTTCATAAAGATTTTATTTACTTATTTGACAGAGAGAGAGAGAGACAGTGAGAGAGGGAACACAGCAGTGGGAGTGGGAGAGGGAGAAGCAGGCTTCCCGCTGAGCAAGGAGCCATATGTGGGGCTTGATCCCAGGACCCTGGGATCATGACTTGAGCCGAAGGCAGACGCTTAATGATGAGCCACCCAGGCACCCCTTTATCATTCCAATTTTAGTATATATGCTGCTGAAACAAGCACTAATCTCACTTTAATACCATGCCAGGCCTGGGTGTAAGCACCAAAGAATGACTGAATGACTACTGGATGAATGAGTGAATGGATGGATGGATGGATGGATGGATGGATGGATGGATGGATGAATTTACAGGTTATGGTCTACCACTCCACTGAAATTAGAACTAATAAATACAATCAGAAAACCCAAATGGCCTTTTCTCAGCCCCTAATTTAATTTCTATTAATTACTTCCTTTGGCCAATGTTGTCACCTACTTCTTGAAAACTATTTCCCTTTTTGCTATCTCTGAGACCACATACTCTACAGTCTCCTGGTATTTTCTTGAACACTTCTTTGGGAACTTCTCTTCATCTGCCCATATTTTAAATGTAAACTCTTCTCAAGATTTGGTTCTAGCTCCCTTTTCCTTTGAACTGTGTGCAATATCCTTTTGCCATCTCATCTTATGGATGACTCCACATTCGCTACCTTTGATTATGGCCTCTTGCCTGTATTACTACCTCAGTGGCATGCATATCAAATTCACACACTGATGTCCCTCTTCAGATCTAAATATACATTGCCGGGATTGTTGGAAATCTGTACTTGGACATCTCACCAACACATCAAATCCAATATATACTAAATACAACTCATCACTTGCTCCTCAACCATATTCCCAATCCTATCCAATGACACCACCATTCTCTAGATTTTTCAATTATGTTTGACTCTTTCTTTCAGATCCTTAAATTGCATCAATGTTAAGCCCTATTGATTCTAGATCCAAAATACCACATAAACTCCAAAATGGTCTTCCCACCTATAATTCCTAAACCCTGATTACTATCCAATTCAGTCTATACTGTGCAACCGGAGTCATATTCCTAAACACTGCTTGTAATTCTTCTGATCGCCGTTGCCCATTGGTCTTTCTTACCTTGCAGATTCCATTCATGTGGTCTTTCTTTAATGGCTTTTCCCCTCCCCCAACACTCTTCTTCAAGGTTCTATCTCCATGAAATCTTTCTTGATGTCCACTTGCCCTACCCTTCCTTCACCTCCACCTCTGTAAAAAATTAATCTCCTCCATTCTGGTGTTCCCTCAGTCATTTGTTCACGCCTTTGATTTAAGAATAATCATGATTTGGCTTGAATCAGAGTTAGTGTGTATGTGTGTCCATCTATATTATGAAGTCCTAGCTGGCAAAAATTGGTTATTATTTTAATTTTGTATCCCCTACTACAACTATCACTGTATATTGCACATAGCGGATGCTCAATACACATTTGTTGCATTTGAAGCTGAACACTTCATCAGTTTTCAGCTACATTCATTTATTTTTTTTGACTGAGTTGTACCATGAGGGAAACTAATGTGTACCAAATGGGGCACATTTCAGCTACTCACACTATTACTTTAATGTTTTCATTGAACACAGGCATCTCTTAGTAGCCTCTAGGTACATTTAAACTTTAAGATAAAAGGTAGTTTCTGTCAAAATGATTTACAATCAATAACATTGCCAATTAAAATCAAATAATTAAGACATACACAAATGCCACAAAGCATCAACTAAGAGAAATACGAGGGGATGCCAGCGGATAATGGTGATATTTGATAATCACAACCTCCCCTTCCCCTCTAGCCATTGTTCTGCTGCAGAATCAGTCTTAGGAGATTCTTGCAGCCAGATGTTAGCAGAGAAATATGATTACAAACTACACTCAACTTCACTATGCTTCCAATATTCCTGGTTTGGGAAATTCAAATGGATTAATATGTCTGACTGAGAGAAACTGAAGATTTAAAAGATCCCTTGCCTGAGAGCCCTGTGGTTACCATTTAGAACTCATTTGCACATGCCATTAAATATTCTCATTGGAAAACTATTTTGTCATATAAAAATATAAAGTTAAGAAGGAGTACAAAACACTGGAACAAATAGCATCTTTAATAACACTGTAATTCTGAATCTGCTGTTTATATTAGGAAATATTTTTTTTCTCTTTTAACTATATTTGTAGTACAGCTCAAGATCATTTTTAATTAATTATTCAGATAATGGCCTCAACTTGGTTTGGATCAATGTAACCTTGTAAAAGTTAGCACTTTGAAAGTTACAGCACAAAACTATGGGTGCTCCATCCGAGTCTACTGAGACTCCATTAATATTTCTATGTGCCCACCCCCAGGCTTTTGTGGGCTTTGCTTTTCCAAAATCTGCACCTGCATCCCTTTGGATGACTGTCTTCAGGCTTTGAAAGCTGCTTTGCCCAGAAGACCAGAGAACTGGCAGTATCTTGGTGTTTATGTCACCTCAGGGTAGTTTTATGCTAGTGACTGGTGGGAATGGCAATGTGAAAGCCCAGCTCCTCTGCTTCAAGTTGGAAGAAACTCTAGCACAATTTAGGCCCAGAGTATTCCTGTAGGATTAGACGGAGGCTGGGACTTTGCCTACCTTTGCCCCTTGCATGACTTCTTTCCAATTCCTCTACTACTTCCCTTGCTTGCTGACCCGTCACCCTTGGGAACATTTCCTTAATAATTCACTTGCACACAAATCCTTATCTCCTGATGGTCTTTAGAGAAACCCAACCTGAAACAGGCATTTCCCCAATTCTAGTAATAAAGGCATCAGACTTCTATTTGAAGACAATAGACATAAAGTAATGGGATAGAATATACCAGTAAGTGGTGAGGGTAATTGGTTAAGGAAACCAGCTTCCTCTCTCTGTTCTTACACTTACAGACAGCCCATTCCTGTAAAGAACCCCTCATCCACTTTCCACTCTTTAGCTGCCAGCTATATTACTTTCTTCTTTCTGCCTTCTCTTTGTATTCAATTCTCCATGATAGTTTACTATTCTTTATCTTGGTTAATACCTTCCATGTATCACTTGAGGACATTGAAAAAGAAATATCTATTGAAGACAGAGAAGACCTTAATTCTAAGTCATATCTCTTCTGTTTCCTCTCTAAATAGGCTCAGCATGTCTGCATGGGTCACAGTTAGTATTCTGAATGGGTGGGACAGTTTTGTGCAAGACCATACTTTACACTGCAGGATATTTAACATACCTTGCTCTCCCCACTAGATATACATAGCATTTCCTCACAATCACTGTGAGAAAGAAAGAAAGAAAGAAAGAAAGAGAAAGAAAGAAAGAAAGAAAGAAAGAAAGAAAGAAAGAAAAGAAAAGAAAAGAAAAGAAAAGAAAAAGAAAGAAAAGAAAGAAAGAAAGAGGAAAGGAAAAGAAAGGAAAGGAAGAGAAGAGAAAAGAGAAAAGTTAAGAAAAGAAAAAGAGAAGAGAAAAAGAAAGGCCTACACTTATTTCCAAGTGATGCCAGAGATCAGATAGTATCATCCACCTCCCACCACCTTTGCAAACCAGTAAAAAAGCAATAATGTTCTTCCTGTTGTCCATGATTTGAAGCTACTCTTCAACTTACCTGCTTGCTTCTCTGGCCTTGCTTTCATCCATGATGTTCAGAGATAGAGGCCATTTTGATAGAGAGAAAACATTTGACCAGAGGAGTAAAAGCTTCCAACATAACATTTTCCCATGTGATAAATGCAGAGTTTATTTTATAAGACTGGTGAAAGTGTTTAGGAAAAACTATCATTACCTGCCCATAATTTAAATAAGATACTTAATGATTATGTGATGAAGTAAGCCTGGGTTCAATTTAATTAGGCATTTGAACCCAATAGCACATTTAATAGTACTACACTAAAAATGATCAAGAAATAAATCATTATAATAATAGGTTTTAGTTATTAGATTTATTGCACTTGTATTTAATAATGCCACATTAAAAGGATTTAGGGAATCTTTAACTTCAGCAAAATGTTAGGGTGCACAACTGCAGCTCTGTGGAGATTTTTATGAGTCTTATAATCCATTCAGACAATAAATTACTAAAATAGTATTATAGCATATTATGGTTGTCCTAGAGGTGGATCACAAAACAAACATGAGTGTTTCTATTCATTACTTTAGGAAATCTCTAATAAAGCTGAGTTATCACACCAATGGTTCAATCAGATGATAGAATGTTATTGATTTTTAAATAATTTAATATCAAAAGCTACTTGTCAACTCTAATAATGAAAGCAAAGTGGCAGGGCAGAGGCAGGATAAATCTGTAATATTTATATTTGAGGCATACTCCTGAATCTATCCCTTATGGCATGTTATCCATGTTTATCGTCTCTTAATTCCTGCATATCTCACAGCTATCCTCCCTATACCTCTTGCAGAAGGAGGGAAAATAAAGTCTGCTACCTTCCTCTTGGTAAAAAATTTTAAGAGCCGAGGAGCATTCAGGTAGAAATAATACGCATTTATGCCAGTGACTGTGGCTGACTCATCTTGGGCTTGGGGGAAAGGGTGGTGATAAAAAAAAAAAAAAAAAGAATCCTGGGAGACAGAGGGTCATCACTTCATTTGGGCACATGGCTCCCAGCGCAGCTTGTGCTCATAATTCAGGAGTTTAACTCTGAGCTTCCCTCCAAAATTAGACAGCCTCTGCTGGTTCCCTCCACAAAAAATTATTATCACTTCCTTCACTTCCCCTTACATGAAATTTCTGTGTCAAGATTACCTTAATAATCTCCCTTATTGAGACCAGGTAGTAGCAACTGATAGGGGTTCATTCAACAAATATTTATTGAACGAATGAATGGATGAATGGCAGGTACTTTAAAGAGCCTCCAACGTGTTTCAATTTATTAGAAATTGATATGTTTTCCATATTGAGAAAGAAAATTATGATTTGATGTAGTCCAGTGTTTTCGTTTCTGCTGTATTTTTGGTAGGTTAATTCCTAATAAGGGCGGTTTTTCTGGTTCAATGGGTGGGACAAAAGGCATGATACCATAAAAAGAATGGTCAGCTGGAAATCAAGACCTTTTGCTCCTACTTCCATTTCCTCTTCCAAATAGCCATATCATTTTGTCATTTAACTGCTAGAGGGCTCCATTTCCACATCTACACCAAGACAGAAGGAACGTCAAGATGCTTTTGCATGTATCCAAACAATCACTACTTTTGTTTAGGCATTCCTCTTCTCTCATTTGAACAGACACTGGCCTCCTAGGTGACCTCCCCACTTGTTTTCTCCCCATCCATATACTGCCACTGAATGTATCTTTCTAAAATGCAAACAAAAAATCTGAAAATATCATTTGATTTTTTAAAACACATTCATCTCAATTAAGTGGCATAGCACCCATCCATCCACATTCTATCCCTGGTTCATCTTTCCTGCTTCATCTTCAATTGCTTGCCAATTGCCAACCGCCCCCAAATCTACACTATAGTCATACCAAATACTCATTGATTCCTGACCACAACTGGTTCATGACTTCACACTACCCAGCATGTGCCTTCTCAGCCATTAGGATGAAAGCTCCAACAAGGCAGACAGGTCTTTTTCAGCTTAGTGTTTTCAGTATCTAACTGATTATTTGTATATAGGAGGTGTTTGATAAATGTTTGGAGAGAGCTGGGCTTGAGTGCCCTATTGTACTCATGTTGGCATGCAAAATCCATTTATTTTCAAGGCCAAAATTAATTATCAACTCCAAACCCAATTCATCCCCAGCCAAACAAAAGTGGTCTTTTCCTCTCCTTCTGCCCCATATCACATTGTCCAGACCTCTGTGGTAGTACCCATTACATAGTCTTATAATTGCTTTATATTTATATATGTAAATATAAGTACATATACATACACATATAGATACTTATGTATATGTATCTCTATTTCCCATTCAAATGTCATCTCCTAACTCAAGAATGCTTAGTAGGTACATGATAGAATCCCAACCAAATTTGGTTGAGTCAAATAGACTAAGATTCCTTTCAACCCTGAAATCTGATGGTTCTAAGTAGTTATTTTTTTAAAACAGCTAAAGATCTTAGAGTGAATTACTTATGAATACAAACTGGTATAAAGCTGAAATCATGAAGGAAATTGGCAAAACATTAGAATACGTATAGCTAGGAATGGTAGATGCCACTGTCAGTCTACTTCTTTGAACTGTATGAGCTAAAAGAGCCTGTTAGACATCCTGAGCATTTATTAAAACTCTTTTTCTTTGAAGTTAGTTCTAAATAATACAATTGAAGCAAAAGGAATTTTAGCTCACTGGTTTTATGTTGGTTCTAGAATATTTTGAAGTTAAGATTCCAAATAGTTCTTACAGCTTTGTGAACCAGCTTTTTTCCTTTTTCTTTTTTTTTTTTTTTTTTTGTAGAGAGAACCACAGTCACTATTTCTAAGTCCATTTATGAGAAAGTTATATACTTCATGTTAGGAAAATACTATCTTTAAAATAATTTGATGTTCAATATTTATATTATTGCCCTTATGAAAAAAATAAATATCCTTTATCCTCGCTAGAGAGGATGCCTTCAGCACTCTTAGAAATGTTGAATATTGTATAATGTCAATTCTACACTGTCCAAATAGTCAATAGTAGACAGCAATTATTATTTGTTATGTCATAATTCACATCTTTGAAAAATACTTTTTCAATAGGGCAAAGAGATTTTGCAAAGGTAAAAGAGCTATAAGGAAAATTATACTTTAATGGAAATACAAGATGTTTTCCTGTTGCCTTACTTTAACCATTGTGCTTGTCCATTTTTTAATCCTTGAAATTCAGTGAAAATATTTTAATTATAACTAATTAGTAATATCTTAATAATTTCTTTCTTTTACACATTTCTTTTCAGAGAAATATTACCATCTGTGCCAATTATTTAGTGATTTATTTTCTCAGATTTACACCTACTCACCCTTTTATACTCTGCTTTGCAATGCTGAGGCTAAAACTCTGTAAGCCATATTTCCATTTTGCGGGCTGATTCCCCATTAGGATCTGGCAATAGGGAGCACTACAGGGAGACAGCAGGACTAGAGTAGGGAAAAAGGACTTATTCATTTCTGTTTGCTTCCTGTGGACTTACTGTTCCCATTAGCAGGACCCCAGACTTGCTTCCTCACAGCAGCACTCCTTTTTAGTAACAGCTGTTGAATCCAGTTGGCGTTTTTCCGCTAACCCTTACAGAATCAGCTTCATCGCACCCCTGCCATACAAATACCAGCCCCCACTAGCTGGTAGAGGTCTGGGATTCAGTGCTATGGGGTCCCTTGTGCTATCCCAGAGACATGAGCATTAGCCCATCAAGTGCCCCCTCCTTGGAGATCTGAGTCCCAGCCCCATGAAGCCCAAATCCTGCACGCTTCTAAATTTTAGTAAATCAGATCTTTGCTCTTTGTTTTCCCAGCGTCAGGCGTGGCAAGTAGTTGATGCCGTTGCTACCTGCATTCTTTTCTTTTTCAGTTCTCCAAAACCTGAATCACAATTCCCTGTGTTAAAATGTCCTCTGTTAAAATAACAGGAGTGGTTTCTGTCTGTTAACTGGATCCTGGCTGACACACCTATCCAAACCCAAACTTGTGAGTATAACAATGGAATTAGAGAACAAGTTTCGGGTCTGAATTTAATGGGTAAGAAAGACTTCTCATATTCCTCCAAATGCCACTTAATTCTGTATTGCTTTCCAGTATTTTCTACTATTTTCATAATATAAATGCATTAATGATTCCATTATTAGCATAGACATATTTAAGCATCTGGACAGCCATATGGGTAAATGTATTCTTTCTGTAGATGGGACTCAGTTGTATTAAAATGAAACAAACGTTTTTATTCCGACCACAGACAGTTGAATGAAATCTTTCTCGGTAGTTATTGCTCAAAGTCAGCATGAATAGAAAAAATGCAATATAGTTGAAATGAGCCTGTAAAATCCCTATATCATCCATATTATACACATGTTTGGATTTTAAATCTTGTACAGTCATCTGCACACTAACGTTTAGGAACTGAGCTAAACTCAAATAACAAAAGGCAAGTGTGTAATGCAACTTTCTTAACATGCAAACCTTCTTGCTTCTAAGGTAAGCTCCAGAGTGTTTTGCTTACCTTCAAGGTTTTCTGCATTATGTCTTAAAATTAAACACACCCCGTCATAATACTTTTAATAAACATGCTTGTTGTAAAGAATAAACAAGATGGTGTAGTCCTGAAGTTAGCTCACAAATTAACCGAGTCTCCTGTAATATGAACCTATACACACTGTCTCAGTCATACAGATGAAAGAACTGAGGGGATCTGAGCAAATCTAAGAGGACAGTTCTGCCTAGAAAGTTGGTAGTACATTATATATACCATGCTTTAAGTTTGATGTCAAAAATCAGGTTTAGTCAGTGAATGGCAATTTTATAACTTATTTATTAAATTCACAATACACTGAAATCTGAATCTTCTATTACTGTCACCTCTCATTTGGACACCAGTAATTGCCTCTTTCTTGTGCATTTCTAAAGCATAATTCCTGATATTAGCTGGCACCACTCCAATGATTTTTACTTTAACTATGGAAATCTCCCTTTAAAAACTGCCATTCTAGAGTTCATATGTTACCCGTTTTTTACAAATTAAATTTGTTGTTAGAAAATGGCCTCTATTGTATCTTAAATTGATACTCTTAAAAAGTTATCCTTTTTCTTAATATTTCTAATATTGCTTTTCTGTAGATGCTCTATGGGAGCACTTGAAAGAAATTCAGCATATCTAAGAAAGAAGGAAATAAAAGAGAAGTATATAGATTTTTGGCCGTGATCTACTGTACTCCTTGCTTGTTTTTCCTTGACCATTATACACAAAGCTGCTTAAACATGCCATTCCCACTATCCCCATTATCCCCTACTCCAGAACCAGCCCAGCCCCAGACTAAAGGAATTTAAAGTTCCCCACTCCTTTCTGAGTTGAGGCCAAGGCAAAATTACTACTGGTCCGGCACCCCACTGCTTAAACTAGACTCTTGCCTTCATCTTTATGATCCAACTTCACTCTTTGTACTCTATGTACTCCCACTTCTAAGACTAGGAACCTTGACCAAACTCTTTAGAATTAAGTTCCACAAAGAGGGCAGAGATGTTGTCTGTCTTGTTCACTGCTTTAATTCCAGCACTCAGTGGCTCTTCAGTGCCTGGCCACCTCTATGGAGGGGATCAGCCAAGGTTGTTTGAATGACTGGATCTGATGAATCAAACTCAGCTTGATATATCTCCATTGTAACCATTGTGTTTCTGGTCCAAAACCCTTTGTTGTCTCATCAATGCCTTTCAAAATCTAGAGTGATATCCTAAATCCAATGCCCATGGCTGTTTCTCCTATTACCTGCTACTGGAATCCCTAGGATAGAGTACTTTACTCTGACCAGTTGTTCCTTAGTTACCCCTGATTTTGTGTTTCCTCACCTGCTAGAGTCTGTGCTTATCTCCTGATTTTCTGCCCCAGCAACTGCTCCCCTGCCTAGATTTATATATTTTTTAAGATTTTATTTATTTATTTGTCAGAGAGAGAGAGAGAGCTTGCACACAAGCAGGGGGAGTGGCAGGCAGAGGGAGAACCAGGCTCCCCACGGAGCAAGGAGCCCCATTCAGGACTGGATCCCAGGACCCTGGGATAATGACCTGAGCCAAAGGCAGACACTTAACCGCCTGAGCCACCCAGGCACCATTCCTTCTTTCTTTCTCTTGGAATCTCCCCCAATCTGTATTTGTAACCTCTAGGTCCTGACCATCCTTTTGTCATCTGCACCCTGACTATTCCAATTCTCATATGTAAATGCAGGGAGTTAGGAATAAAAGAGAGCATTGAGTTCTTGGCAATGCACCTGAGGCAAGAGAGAAAGGGCTAGGGCAAAGGCATAAGATTCTTAATCCAGAATATAGCAGGGGGATAGAGAGGTTACTCTGTAGAAGAGATGTTCTGCAATAGTTCAACTTGTGCAGACACAGTATCTAGGGAATATAGCACACCTAATGATAATTCTAGACATATTCAATCTGATGATTTCCAGTTAAGTAGACGGAAAACAAGGGAGAGATGTCAAGCGACAGTTGAGTGGCAGGAGAATAATTAATATAACTAATAAGAAATAAATTGGATGATTAAAGCTAATTAGCCACTACCCTTATTGAATCCTTATTATGTGCTGGCATCTCATATACATTGTCTCACTTAAAATCCGTCCCCAAAACTCATGAATACAATGATATTTATCAATACTCATTTTAAAGATGAGAGGACTAAAGGAAAATTGAGTAATATGTCCCCAAGTCCTAAAACTGGCAGACGATGCTGCCAGAACGAAACCAGGTCCGTATGGTACCATAGCGTGGTCAATTACCTACTGAGCTGGACTCCACTCCCTCAACCCTAAACTCCACCAACATAGCTTGGAACCCATATTTCATAAACTTTTTCTCCTCAGCCTACTATCACGGAATACACTAGCCTTAAAATTGCAACAAGAAACCATCCTTTTAAGTGACTTGCCACCTCAGAATTACAAGTGCAGAAATGTATGAAAGTGATCATTAAACCCACCAAACCAAGGTAATGTATCTCTCACCACTGGCTTTGCATCTTTTCAGGATGTTGACTAACTTTATCTCCAGCTAAGTGGCAAGGACAAATTGTTTTCACTGCTCCTAAATTTCAGGTTGTCCTTGAGTTTTGTACCACATATTTACTGTATCTCTATACATGTTTGAGCAACGGCTGTGTTTTGGAAAGCCAGAAGCTGAAGGTAAAGGAATATACTCTTGTGACTTGATGTGTAGGAATCTTAGCCTAGTGCCACTCACATGCATTCATTTACTAAATATTATTTCCTGATAATGATGCCAATCTGCTCAGAGTCATGGGGCCATAAAAAAGGAATATCTTTTATGGGTTAAGATGTGCTATTCTCATTAACTGAACAAACTAGAATGAATTTAATCACAGCAGTCAAGGGAAGCTACTGCATCATTCCAAGACAAATTAGAGATATTGCATCCCTGTGGCGTAATCTTTGATTTTGATTAGAGGTTTCAGCCTGCTTCCTATGGCTGGATGCAAAATATTCAGATGACTAAAGAGGATGGAAGGTAAGTTTATGACTTTGCATCTTGGAAGTGCACCACTGATAACTATAAGCCTAAGGCTTTTAGGAGAAACTAGAAAAAACAATAGTCAATCATTATTATTTTCATAAATATTAAACTCCCCAACTGTATATAAATATAAAAAAAATACACAAATTAATTTTTTAGATGATTCAGTAAATAAACTACTGATATCACTAATTCTGTTATTACCAAAACTCAGGCACATAATATTAAGCTAAAATAATTAGACTGCTTTTAAAAATTTATATGGAAGTCAACATTATTAATTAAAAACTAGAAAATTTTGTTAAATGAAAGGAACCTACAAAAGAAATGGAAATGTGTTGAGATTCCCCTATTGAGAAATTATAAACAAAAACATAATAGTGTCTTTCTGATGCATTACACAACATGTGGAAATAAAAATTGAGGATTTAGAATGAAATAATCTAATATATCCTAGAAAACTTTAAGTGTCATGCAGCATCCATAATTGCTTCCCTTGAGGAAAACAAATTTCATTTCAAGTAGTATTAAATACACTCTCTTGTTCTCTTTCTCACTCAGAATCTAGACTCCAAGAACAGATTATTGCAATAAAACTCAAATTCTTATTGTATTTGTCTTAGTTTGCAATCAAACTAAATGTAATTCAGTAAAAACTGAATGTAAAATATGAACATAGTAAAAATACACAAATGAATATCAATAAAAAGATATAAATAGATCTACATTGCATATATTATATACAATATATAAAATACATATCATATACTTATATGTAACACATATGAACTATGTATTCAAACCCACATGGCAGCTTTCCTAGAATATAAAAACATTTTCTTATATATGTTAGCTCATGAAGTCAGCATTGTTTTTCAAACATGCTAAGATTGATGTTATCTTCAAATTCTAGTATCTCTAGAGCAAAATATTGGTTACACAAAGCAATTTATAAAATAAACTATTCAGGTGTGCCTGGGTGGCTCAGTGGGTCAAGCCTCTGACTCTTTGTTTTCAGCTCAGGGTCATGAGGCTGAGCCCCGAGTTGGGTTCCCAACTCAGACTGAGTCTGCTTGGGATTCTTTCTCTCTTCCTCTCCCTCCCCCTCTGCCCCTCTCTCTGCTCGCACACACATGTTCTCTCTCTCTCAAATAAAAAACATAAATAAATAAACTATTTATCCACACTCAGTTTTATGTGCCAGATTAAGAAATTAGGTGTCCTCATATCTCTTTGGAAGGGAGTGTAAACTGGTAAAACATTTTTGCTAAATATTTTCACGATACAGAGGAAGACCCCTTTTTAAAAAGTTAGTATCTTTTAGGGGCACCTGGGTGGCTCCAAATGTTAAGCATCTGCCTTTGGCTCAGGTCATGATCCCAGGGTCCTGGGATCGAGCCTGGCATAAGCTTGCTTCTCCCTCTCCCTCTGTCCCCCACTCATGCTTGCACTCTCTCTAGTGCTCTCTCTCTCTCGCTCTCAAATAAATAAATAAAACCTTAAAAAAAAGTTAGTATCATTTGATCTGATAATTTCAAGTCCTGGAAGCTGTCCCAAGGAAACACACAAAAAATGGTCAACTGAGTTTTTAGTACCGTAAAGAAATAAAAATAATCTAAATATCTAACTTTAGTGGGATTTTTCAGAAAATTGTGGCATGTTCATAGAATGGGATATTATTTAACCATGTAGGGTGAGTCTATAATTATATAAAAGTATGTGCATGATAGTAAATAAAAAGGATAAGAAGTTATAAATACAGCATTATCACAGCCAAATAAACAGATAAGAAAATAAAGAGGAAAAAATAAGAAAAGAAAGAGAGAAAAATCTAATTTCAGACAGAAAAATACTTGACCAAATATGCCAAAATAACAACGATGACTTTCCTTTGGAAGGGAGAATATGGTTGATTTTTTTGTCTTGTTGTATGTCCTCCCACCCAATTTTAATAATAAATATGTTTTATTTTTATTACTTAAAAGTTTATCAAAAATAAACCACCCTTTTTTTAACACAAAGTGTAAAAACCCTCGTTGTCTACTGCACTCTGCTGCTTCCATTTAACTTCTACGTGTCAACAGCCCTACTCTTACATATTCCTAGAATGCACATTAACTTTTCTCAACCAGTCAGCATTGAGAAATTGCCCGCAGAAATTAGTTGAACAGGTAAGAAATCAAAACATTACTGGAGAAACTAATTATTTCACCCTGACAATGAGAAAATATTGTACTTCAATAATTTTAAAAAGTATTGAACTTTCACATTTTCCTCCAAATCCATGTAAATGCGATTAGACATTGAAGAAAATGATCAGTGTTTCAGACTGATATTTTTCATATGTGGCTATTTAAGCCTTCTTTCCCACCTTCCCATTCAATCCACACACACAAAAAGCTATACCCATTTCCATATAACCATTTCAGCTAAAAAGGGTATGAACATATTCCTCAAATTATCTCCAAATATAAATTTTATATTTTGGGGCACCTGGGTGGCACAGTCAGTTAAGTGTCCGACTCTTGGTTTCAGCTCAGGTCATGATCTCAGGGTTGTGAGATCAAGCCCTGAGTAGGCTCTGCTTAAGACTTTCTCTCCCAGGGGCGCCTGGGTGGCTCAGATGGTTAAGCGTCTGCCTTCGGCTTAGGTCATGATCCCAGGGTCCTGGGATCGAGCCCCGCATCGGGCTCCCTGCTCTGCAGGAAGCCTGCTTCTCCTTCCTCCACTCCCCCTGCTTGTGTTCCCTCTCTAGCTGTCTCTCTCTCTGTCATATATAAAAAAAAAAAAAAAGACTTTCTCTCCCATTGCCCCCTCCCCCTGCTCACATGCTCTCTCTCTCTCTCTTTCTAAAATAAATAAATAAATCTTTAAAAAAAAATTTATATCTTACTTAAAAATCAATATTACTAAATCAATTGTAGTATGCATTTAAGAAGTGTACTTAAAATATCTTAAATTGGGGGCACCTGGGTGGATCCATCAGTTAAGCATCTGCCTTCGGGTCAGGTCATGATCTCAGGGTCCTGGAATCGAGCCCCGCATTTGGGCTCCCCACTCAGCAGGGAGTCTGCTTCTCCCTCTCTCTCTGTCCTTCCGCCCGCCATGCTCTCTCTCTCTCAAATAAATAAAATCTTAAAAAAAATAAAATATCTTAAATTTACAAAAGTACAGAAATAATTACAAAATTACTCTGTTTTGTGGTACCTTAAAAGGACTTAAATACTTAACTGTCAGATTTAGATGAAAAACTCAAAATAACAAACCAAAAGGAAATATTTCTTTCTGAAAACACAGATATTTTGCAATGCATATATCTGTTTACATTGATCTCTTTTGATAACTCACCTAGACCAAAATAAATTGCCTGCCAAGTCAATAACCTTTATAGCTACAAGTCACTTTCCAAGAATCTTGAAATTTTACATTAAAAAACTCCATTCATTGGGAAGGCTGGGTGGTTCAGTCAGTTAAGCTTCTGACTCTTGATTTTGGCTCAGGTCATGATCTCAGGGTCATAAGATGGAGCCCCGCATCGGGATCCACCCTGGGCATGGAGTCTGCTTAAGATTCTCTCTTTCCTTCTCCCACTGCCCCTCCCCCAACTCTCCCTCTCTAAAAAAATAATAAGAAGAAGAACAACAACAACAACAGCAACAACAACAACATTCATTGTCATACCTCTGGTGGAAAAATCTCAGTGCTGGACAATAACCCAAGGAAAGTAGAATGAGAAAAGTCTTGTGTATTTTCCGTTTACTTTGAATATATTTGTGGAATATCAGAAGTGTTTTCATTTGTTTGTTTGTTTTTTTTTTTTTTGCTTAATCCAATACCTATACTTTCCCAATAATTTCTAAGATCAGGGAAAAACACACTCCACACATTGATATCCAATTACCACCTGAATTTCAAGTTTTTAAAAAACGTTAATCTTGGGGCACCTGGGTGGCTCAGTCGTTAAGCCTCTGCCTTCAGCTCAGGTCATGATCCCAGGGTCCTGGGATCGAGTCCCGCATCGGGCTCCCTGCTCGGTGGGAAACCCGCTTCTCCCTCTCCCACTCCCCCTGCTTGTGTTCCTGCTCTCGCTGTCTCTCTCTGTCAAATAAATAAAATCTTTAAAAAAAAAACAAAACAACAAAAAAAAAAACGTTAATCTTGTTCACATTCCCTAGAATTATTTTTTAAATTTCTACTTGGCTAATTGTGGAAATAATAATGTTGAATGAGGTAAAACAATACTTAAATTTCCAATCACTTGGAAGAAATTGGTAAAAGTCATTGTTTCTAAGGGAAACCAAAATTTTCTTTCTCAATTCTTTTCCCTTGATGTTTCATCCACTTTTACAGGACAGTGGGAAAAAAAAGAATTTTTTTTAATAGAAGAAAGCTTAACAATATAGTAAAGCTAAGACATAGGCCAATCAGAGTTTCATTTTCAATCTGAACACAGTGTTTTCAAATGGATCCCTTGGGCTCTTGAAAATAAATCACCTCTTAATTTCTGCATGGTGGGACAATATTTTGAGATATTAACCAGTATTTTTCCCTAAAATACTTTTTGTTATGTTGAAAGCCTGCCCTACCCTCCCCAATCAGACAAGAAGGAGGGTGACCCAGGCTTACAACCTTAATGGAAATAGTCAAAATCCTGATTTTTGATTTTTCAAAATCTGAATTCCGCACATTGAAAATACATTTATAAAATAAAGTGAAGTATCTAAGCTACTTTCTCCATCTCTGAGTCTAGACAATATTTTCTTGGACTGGATGGAGAAAGTAAGATATAGGAGAAGCAAGAATATTAGACAGAGGTGTAGTCCTGAGAGAAAGAAATAGTTAAACACCACCACCACCCTCAACATCACCCCACCAACAACCACAACAAATAAATATAGGAGAATCCAAGTGCAGAAGTAACTGAGTTTCATTCCCTACTGCAGCCTACCAAGAAAGCAAGAGGACTCCAGAGTCACCCTGGGGCCTGGGATGTGTCAATGTATTTGAGCAGATGGGCATGAGATGGCCACCTTGCATCTATGCACTTCGGTAAGATAGAGGATGAGGGAGAATCATGTCCTACATGCCTCCAGAGAACACTGTGCTTAATGGGTTTTCAGAGGACCCCAAATGAGAAGGTAGCAGCCTTGTGTATGCTGTCTCTGTAGAGATATGAAAGAGCCTAGGGCTTGGAAATAAGGAAGGAGGTCCCTACAGAATCCACATGCATAGGATCAGGTAACTCATGCCCAGCTTTAAATCCTGGCACTTTATCAGCCCCCTTCTAAAACTTCAAGATGAAACCCCAGGGAAAAGTAGGGCATATCAGTCCAAAATTAGCTGATTAAATGTGTGGAATCTCACAAAAAGAAGGCTTCACATATAAATTAAGCTCAGATACAGAAAAACGCAATTACTGAGGTTCATTGCCACTGCATGGAGGGGCTCATCTGGGGATTTCTAAGAACACCCATCCAGCACCCGAAATGCAACACAAACTGGTAACAAATCACAGACAAGAATTAGAGCCAAGTGATCTTGAGACAAAAGCCCATGACCCTGAGAGAGAAACAGCAAGGAGATACGAAGCAGACACTCAAAAGTCACAGTGAGTTTCTAAAATAGTGGTGACATGATGTCCGTGATGATACTGTTGGAAAGAGTCCTATGGGCTGCTTTCACTGTCCTGGGTAGTTCCACAGATCCTAGCAGCAGAAGAAAATCGTGACCTCCTTGTAGAATTTTGGAAATGAACTTAACCTCAGGTTCTGAGTCCTAAAAAGACTAAAACTTTACTAGATATGTTATAAGCTTGTGCTCTCTCTGTCAAGTAAATAAATGAAAAATCTTAAAAAAATAAACATATCTACATTGTTGATTTTGTTTTAGTTAATTATTTTAAAATCATAACAAAATAATTCTTTAATATTTATGCAAACATAAATGAGTAACTAAGTAAATAAATACATACATACATAAGTACATAAATAAATAAATAAGTAAAAGGACCAAAACTTTTCCTAGAAGAGGAAGGGCAGGTCTATTGACACCAGCTGCAGATATGGTGGCATCACATTGCCACATGGGACAAGGCACACCCTCAGTCTGTCCTAATGTGGCTCCCGGGGCACAGATGAGAGAGCATCTTAGAGGAAGATTCTAAGATTTTATTTTATTTATTTGAGAGAGAGAAAATGAGAGACAGCATGCGTGGAGGGGGGAGGGGCAGAGGGAGAGGGAGGAGCGGGGGACTCAATCCCAGGACCCTGGGATCATGACCCACCTGAGCCGAAGGCAGACCCTTAACCGACCGAGCCACCCAGGTGCCCCTTAGAGGAAGATTCTAGTTGTTTTCTTTTTTTTTTTTTTAATTTAATTTTATTTTTCTTAAAGATTTTTTTTTAAGATTTTTTATTTATTTACTTGACAGAGAGAGAGCACAAGCAGGGGGAGCAGCAGAGGGAGAGGGAAAAGCAGACTCCCCGCTGAGCAGGGAGCCCGACGACATGGGGCTCGATCCCAGCACCCTGGGATCATGACCTGAGCTGAAGGCAGATGGTTAACTGACCGAGCAACCTAGGAGCCCCTTTTTAATTTTATTTTTAAGTAATCTCTACACCTTATGTGGGACTCAAACTTACAACCGCAAGATCAAGAGTTGCATGTTCTACCAACTGAACGAGCCAGGCGCCCCTCTAGTCATTTTCAACCCAACTCCAAGAGAAAAATATTTCAAAGACAACCACTGGAAAACACACACACACACACACACACACACACCACCTTTCTTTGGCTTCAACAGTAAGGCTGAACAGCTGTGAATTGTTTGGGAAATCCAAGAAGAGAATATTTTTCATAATCTGAAGCTGTGTTGTCCACTGTGGTAGCCAACTGTGGCGACTGGGTGGCTAGTGAGAATTTGAAATGTGGCTAGCATGATTGAGAAAGTGAAATTTTAATTTTGTTTAGTTTTCATTTTAATTTAAAACCGAAGCAGGGCAGACTATTTTTCCATTAAACACAACTTTGTTTGACAGGGCAACAGTTCACTTTATCCCATGAAAATCTGGCATCTGATTTCAGATGTGTTAGGAGAGTAAAATACTCACCAGAATCTGAAGCCTTAGTACATTCTTATTAAGAACATGAAATGCCTTATTAACATTTTTTATATTGATTGCACAATGAAATCATTTTTTAAATATATTGAGTTAAATAAAACATATCATTAACTTCACTTGTTTCTTTTTACTTTTTAAAGTGGCTATTAGGAAGTTTTAAGTTACATGTGTATCTTACATTATATTTCTGTTAGACAGTGCTGATCTGGAGTACAGCTCCAAAATATGGCAAGAAACCAGAGTTGCATTTCTTCCACATCTGAGTTTTGAGACCAACATTCATTCCTGCCACATATACACCAGTCTGTGTATTTGGCACATAACTAATGAAAACCAGAGATTTTTTTCTCATCAAACTCCTCAAATATGTAACAGGCAAAAAAGAAAGCTGCATTAAAAGAGCGAGAGAGAGAGAGACAGAGAATGAAAGAGAAGTAGATCATATACATTAAAAGGGAGTAACAACATTGGAATCATTAGGATTTGAATCTACATATTCCACCAACAGCGCCAGATTCAGTCAAAGTAAATTTAAAAATTGATCTAAATTTTATTTAATCCCCTTGTGCTTCCATTTTCTTCTCTATGATAGGTTTCATGGGGATCAGAGATTGTCATGGAAAAAACTAAGGCGGGTGGAGACAATTCGATAAAGTGACCTCGAATGGGAATGAGAGAAAACAAGCTTCTCTCCCCCACTCCAGCACTCACTGTCACAACCTTCAGTCTTACTGTACTTCTATTTTCTTATCAATAAAACTGGGACTAAACCTGCTGGATTCACCAGGCTGTTGCAAAGACAAAAGTGACTATGTGAGAAGAGTTTACAATCTATCCATGACTATGTGATATGACCATTGGTACGTTTATTGTACCGATGATTTACAGGTAGTGGGAAACTATGACAACTCAGAGCCAGCCGCCTATAGCCATAGTAGCTTCTACCATGGTCTGATGTGAAGTTCTTCAAACCTCTCTTCCCCAGTCTGGTAACTGAATTTCCTCTCCCCAGACCTGAAATCTTGCCACCCCTTGAATTGGATTATGGTTTTGGGGACACTGCCTGTGTATGTCCATGGTCAGTATGGATATGCCATGTGACATAGGAATGAAAGCTACAGAACCCTCCCTGACTCATCAGTTATTAAATTTGCCAGTGGACAACTTGGAAAGCATTGGGCACTAGACTACAAGCCATTTCCTGAACAGTAGAGAGATTCCTTATTGGTGTGATCACAGATCACACAGCTCTAAACTTTGCAAACAGTTTGCATAGGACCTGGCCTCTGGCTACCACTCAATCCCTCACACTCTCATCCAGTTTCATACCTCCCAACACGCTCTAGAACTCTTATACCACTCAGACCCCTCCGTCTAGAACTGGCAAATACCACATATTCATAGTTTAGGTCGGCTATTGGTACTCACTGCACGTTAACATCACCTGAGGAGCTTTTAAAACCACGCCAATGGAGCCAAAAATTCAGAAGTCCTGTTCAGTTGCTCTGGGGTGTGACCCAGGACAAGGTACACGCACAAAGCTGAGCAGGTAATGCTAATACGCAATCAAGATTAAAAACGACTAGAGTAGGGGTGCCTGCATGGCTCGGTTAGTTGAGCATTCAACTCTTGATTTCGGCTCAGATCATGATCTCAGGGTCATGAAGTCAAGCCCTGAGTTGGGCTCCGAGATCAGTGGAGAGTCTGCTTAAGATTCTCTCTCCCTCTCCCTCAGCCCCTCCCTCCCCCGTTCTCTCTTTCTCTCTCAAATAAATCCATCTTAAAAAAAAAAAAAAGACTGGATTAGACCACTGCTTGTTGTGAACAAGTGCTGTGTTTTCGCATTCCAGATTCAAGTGTCCTTCCTCTGCTAACACTATACCCAAGAGAATTTGGGAAAACTCTCTTCTCCTAAGTTCTGTGTGTTTATTGGTGTCATTTCCACTGTGGGCCTGGGCAATGAGCATATTCTATCCCCCTGGCCACAACGACTATACAAGCATGAGCATCAAAGACTAAAAACCATGTTAAAGGCATGGGAAGAGTTAAGAACTTGATTCTCTCATACATAATGGTGACCAGCTGCCTTCTCAAACACTTTCTTTTGGAAAGTTTATATTAAAAGGAAAATCATCTATCCCTAGGGAGTAGAGGTAGCAGTAGAAGCAGGGACTGAAAGCAGTTTTAATTCTTAGGTATGGTGGAACCAACATCTATAATGGTAGATCCACTGCTGCCTTGTGTCTACTTCAATGGTCCGATTACCCATGAAATCAGATTCTGTGACTGCGGTTCTCCAAAGTGACATTACAGTCTCCTTGATGTTTGGTTATTCAGCTGTTAAGACAGTTTCCTGACCTTCCTTATTTCCCAAAGCATCCTTATAATAAGCTGATTTTGTCTCTGTTCCTTGAAACAGAAAAGGCCACATTTAGAGTCAGATTATACCATAGTTCCCCACTGTGTCCTAAACATGTGTATTACCCATTTGTTCTTGCTCTCCATTTCCTTCCCTATAACATTAGCAGAATAGTATCACCTGTCTCCTGTTTGTTGTTGTGAACATGTTTATGTGATGTGTGTGATGTGCATAAAATATCTTATATGATATGCACTCTTTTATGACCTGACAGTGATCATTTTCCTCCTCAGTAAAATCTTTATCATTATCAAAGCCCAAAAAATGAAAAACAAAAACAAACAGGGGCACCTGGGTGGCTCAGTCATTAAGCGTCTGCCTTCGGCTCAGGTCATGATCCCAGGGTCCTGGGATCGAGCCCCACATCGGGCTCCCCGCTCCGCGGGAGGCCTGCTTCTCCCTCTCCCACTCCCCCTGCTTGTGTTCCCTCTCTCGCTGTGTCTCTCTCTGTCAAATGAATAAATAAAATCTTAAAAACAAACAAACAAACAAAAAACCTTTAAAGGTGATTCAATTTATTGTGGCAAACAGTGGGGTTATCAAGCAAGGTAGTGAGCTGTGGACACTTCAAAAGGTTTTCTTGAGCCATTATCATGGTTAAGTTGGAAAAATGAAATATATTTTAGATATTTTTCCAAGTTCAGAAATAAAAGCAACATATCCACTGAAACTAATTTTTTTTCACTAATAAATAATCCCTTACTTTTCCTACTGCTATGAAATGATTTATTGGTCCCATGTTTTATTCATAGATGATAAAATTATATATATGGCCTATGGTGGGACAAAAGATCTCTTTTGGTCAATGGGATGTTAACAAGGATGACAGGAGCACAGCCTTGAAATGGGTGGTCATGTTTGGGCTGGCCATCTTGTCATCCAGTGGTCCCCCGTGAGAATAACATGCACTGCATAGGCACTGTCACTTCAGCTTGGGCCCCAATATGTAACACTTTGAACAAATCCAAGTTCTCCCTGAAGCTGGAAGCCAGCCAACCTGCCCCCTGAAGCAGAGCCACCAAGGGTAGCCCATCGTAAGTCAGCCAGACCTACATAACAATGAGAATAAATGCTTGTTGGAAGCCACTAAGTTAGGGGAAGAATTCTTACACAGCATTACTATGGTAAGAGCTAACCAACAGCTCCATCGACACAAACCTGTTTTTTGATATCGCAATTACATGCCTCACTGGTTTTGTCATTGTCGTTATCTGTGTGTGTGTGTGTGGGTGTGTTTTAACAAAATCGGATATTAGCTCTAGGAACAATATAAGTGCCTTCGTCATCACAGGCTGCCATAATGAAATGTCATAAACTGGGTGGCTCACACAATAGAAATTTATTTCCTCACAGTTCTAGAGACTGGAAGCCTGAGATCAGGGTGCCAGCATGGTCGGGTTCTGGTGAGAGTGCTCTTCCTGGCTTGCAGAAGCCACCTTCTTTTTTTTTTTTTTTTTTTAAAGATTTTATTTATTTATTTGACAGAGAGAGACACAGCGAGAGAGGGAACACAAGCAGGGGGAGTGGGAGAGGGAGAAGCAGGCTCCCCGCTGAGCAGGGAGCCCGAGCAGAACCCTGGGATCACAACCTGAGCCGAAAGCAGAAGCTTAATGACTGAGCCACCCAGGCGCCCCCAGAAGCCACCTTCTTGCTGTGTCCTTATGTGGCAGAGAGAGAGAGAACAAGTTCTCCGGTGTCTCCTATAAAGACACTAATCCCATCCTGAGGACCCCTTCATGACCTCACCTAACCATCATTCCACTTCCCCAAGGCCTCATTTCCAATATACTGTCACACAGTGGGATCAGGCTTAAACAAATGAATTTTAGGAGAACATGAACATTCAGTCCATAACAACAAATAAAGGACTACAAAATTTTCTTATCCAATAATTTCAGTTATGAAATACCATGACAAAGATTAAGGACTGAACCAGAGCAAATACTTTATACTCCTGTTTTAATTCATCACCACTAAATTCTCCAGGGTTATAAAAGGAGAGTTGTTGTTCTAAGTAAAAGTCAATCTTCCCTCACATAGGAGTGAAGAGTGGGGTGCCATGCTAATCTAAGCCTGGAGTTTGGGGCCTCAAGGTTGGGCAAGGGCATGGCTTTGGCTTGTGGAAGGTAAGTTCTTGAGCGCCTTTCTGGGACAACAGCCTTCAGACACTCTTGTTCCAATGGGATATGGTCTCCAGCAGTCAGAGAAACAGAATCCAGGTGGGCATAAGGCCATAAAACAAACACTGGGGTTCCAGGCCATTGCAAGATTTGGAGGGGACGTTTAAAAGCAGAACTGGAAGGAATGCTATTTGAGGGCCACAGAAGGACTTCTAATAAGATACTTTTATATTTGCCTATGGGCAAAAAGCAGCTATTAAGAGCACTGAGATGGGTTGGAATAAAAATATATGTGCATGTATACACAAATTTTATTTATATAAAATAAACAATATTGATAGTCTTCTCTCCTTGGGAGTCGTAATTGTCCATGAGAGGAAGTACTGTCTAAAGGAAGGTATCGTCTAGTACACTGGGAACTAGTAATACTTTTCTTGCCAAGGTTTAAATGAACAACAATGGCTGTAAAGACTTATAAGAAAATTAAATCTAAGAGCGTAGCCTCTGAGCAGAAACCATGATGCAGGAGTTTATGTACACAGCTGTGCTATCAAAAGAATTAGATGTGCTATGCCCTGATGCTTTTCTTATGAAGAGTTCCAAAATACGTGGAGAACGCCCTACTCCTCAGCATAACCCTGAGCAGCCGGCTCTAGTCTTAGCCCCTTCATCAGTGTGCTGCCATCACTTGGCGATTAACCCCCGGGTGTATAATAGGAGACAGGTTTCACTTTAGCACCTTTCATCCTACAGGAAGTAAACTGCTTTATGGATGAAAATAGACTCACTATTGACACCAGCCACCCCCGGTGACTTCAGGGCTCATCAGCAATGCACAACTGTTTTAAAATAAAGCCAAGAGTTGCATATATAATTGAAACCATGGGGATAAAGAGAAGGGAACAGCAAGAGGCAACACTACTTCGAGGGCTAAGCTATAGATTAGAAAAAAAACATCAGGGTCCTAAAAGCCACCCCACTGAAGGGGTTTGGGAATAGAGCTATTTTTAAAGCAGACAGATAATTCACTCCACTGCAAGACAAGCAAAACACAGGGTGTCAAATGGAGAACTGTTTTTCAAGGTTATCCAAGGTAAAATTTGGAGCAACTGAACATCTCCCATTCTACAATGACAAAGTGAACCCTTAGCTTTCACGGTGTTTAAGAAAAGTGTCTCTGCCATATTAAATGCATTATTAAACGATGGATTGTATATAGCTGTAAGTGAAAATATTTTGTGGATTCAAGAACAGTGTGGTGCAAAGAACTTGAATTGTATGATGAAAAGTTAGACGCATCAGCAACTGAAACAGCAAATATTCGGAATAAAATGTTTAGAGTCTTTGCTTTGGAGGGTTTCTGCATTGAGCAAGCATGTTTTCACCTTCTCCAATGATATTTTAAAAGGAGCTTCAAGCAGCTAAATCACTGATTACAAAGCAAATGGTTTTGTAATGACTGGACCTTTTATGTGTTTTTATTTTGTGTATCAAATATGCCCTTAAAATACGGATGATTCAGGTCACTTCTTGGAAGTTCACAATAAGGCTCTGATTAAACTCCCATTTCTGAGACGATATGTTCAGTCAGTGTAAAAAAAAAAAAAATTAATGGTGACTAACATTCTGATCTTTTTAAAAACTATCTCAGTCATACTCATAAAATAAGGAACAAAAAATAAAGGAAGGAGGGGAGAAGGTAAGAGATGATGATGAGACAAGACGGGAAGAGAAAAACAGTTTTCATTATTATCATAAATAGAAGCCCAGGTAGAGAAAGTCTATGATACCGTGAAGTCCTTCATAAGAAAACACAGTTTCAGCTTAGAGGGTTCTAACTTCCGGGATATTTATTATTTGGCCAATCAAAATTATCCTTTCATCGTTCCATCTGATTTACCAGCTTTCATGTAGTAGCTACCAGTTAATATGCTTCAGCAACTGTAAAGCTTTTGCCGAGTGGTGGTGTATAATTCAAGTTAAAGAGGTTGATCTACACAAAGGCTTATCTGGCTTTTGTCTTCACGTTTCCTAATTTTAAGTTCAAAACAAGTCACTTTTGTTCTTGATTCTTGACAATCAGTATAAAATGTGTTCATAATATTAAGAAGAGCATGAATGTGTCTAGCAGACTTAGTTCAGTGGATTATAGGCAACTGTTTTTCTAATTAGTCTTAGCCTCTGAACTTTTCTCCACTTTAAGCAGTAAATGAAAATGGACTGAGAAACCCACTGTATTCCGCTTCCAAAATAAAGGAGTTGTCAGGCAATATGGCATATCCATATTAAATATAATCACAAATCCCACATGTAGAAACGTCATTTTATCTTTAAGGGATTTATTTTTCCAGAAGCCAGGAATAAAATTGCTTTGATGAATAATTACTATATGTTTATACTTTGGCTCTAAATTTAAGCCTCCATGTGGGCTTTTTTAAAAAGTAATTTAAGAACTGTGTTCTCACAAGATGTTTGTTTTGCTACAGAGATAAGTTCCTTTCACTCTTGCCACCCACAACAGTAAAGAATGGTAAGGCGCTGGCGTTTGAGAAGTCAGACTGTGATTCTGGCCTAGTTGAGGAAGTTCCTGGGCTCCATGTGTCACATTACACATTTGAAAGTCATTCTCTGTCTCTCTAAACTCTAAAACAAAAGATTTGAACTGGAAGTCACTGAGCTAATTCTGATCCTAAGATACATTTTCCAGGAATTGTATAGAATGTTTAAATGGAGAAACCTTTTCAAATTACTAATCAAGTAAGTACTGATCACCTACTGTATGCCTGGCACTGTTCTAGGTGTTTCAGATTCATCAATAGACAAAATACAAAAAAAAAAAAAAAATCCCCACCTTATGTGACAACTATGTAGCACTCTAGATTTCACACAAAAATCTAGACCCTTAGGAGCATCTGGGTGGCTCAGTTAGTTAAGAGTCCGACTCTTGATTTCCACTCAGGTCATGATCTCAGAGTTGTGAGATCAAGGCCCACATAGGGCTCCACACTGGAGCCTGCTTAAGATTCTCTCTCTCCCTCTCCCTCTGCCCTTCACTCCCTCTCTCCCTCTCTAAAAAAAAAAAAAAAAAAAAAAAAAAA
>NC_138385.1:81541059-81562910 GCF_054177405.1 Leptonychotes weddellii | reverse complement strand
CAGACTTTTAAAAGTTCTGATTTTGTGCTCCGTGTTTCTGTCACTTGCCAGAAGCGGCCGACGGAGGCCCCTCCCCCGCCATCTATCCTCCCGAATATCGCCTCGGATTCACTTCTCCGCACGTCCTACCTTCCAGAAAGTGGTCGCTTTTCTGATGAGAGAGTTGTTGCTCTTCTTTTCTTCGATCTCCTGTTGAGTTCGTAGGTGTTCAGAATGGTTTGATCCCTATCCAGCTGAATTCCTGAGAGGAGACGAAATCCAGGTCTCCTACTCCTCCGCCATCTTGCTCCGCCCCCCAGAAATTGTCTATTTTTTATCAGAAGCAGTATTTTCCAGCACATTCAAACCTACTAATTTATTAGATTTAGCACTATTGCTAATTGTTCAATGATTTCAAAAGATAAATTACACTTTCAAGGAGGATAGTTCCAACATTCTTGATCATATTAGAAAATGTTAGGCTATGAAGGAATATCTAAAGAGTGATTCCAGAAACAGTAAGAGCACTCTCTCTTATGTCAGGAATTTTGCACAGGCTGTTCCACAGAAATATTCTTGCTCTTATTTTGCAGGATGATATCTTTCTTATCCTTTAGGTCTCAGTTTATTTCTTCAAAGACATCTTCCTTGGTTCTTAAATCTCTAAACAGAGCAAAGAGCAATTGTGTTTAAGGTAAAAATGGGTTTATTCAGGAAGAGCAAAGGTATTGCTGTGTGCAATATGCAAGCTGTGATGGACCATAGGCAAGTCCAAAGACAGAAAGGGAAGGTCAGGTTTTATTAGGTTTAGGAGGAAATTGGAAAGGGTTGTTTTGAGCAGAAGTAAAATGGAGAAGAATAAGAGTTTGAGGTTGTGACAGTTTCTCATTGGCTGTAAGCGAAGGTTGGTATGTGTTGCTAGGGCAAGAAGGAATCTTCCTTTTCTTAAAAGCAGGAGATAAAATTCCTTTGTGAAAAAAGTCCTCCCTTGTTGAAATAATTCTTTCTCCTTCTTCCTGGTGGTCATGCAGGCTGCAATGAGTAGTATGTTTGTGAGAGTTCGCCTTTCACGGCTTCCCGACTCCTTTTCCTTAGTAAGATTTTCTTTTTCAAATTTTAAAGATTTTATTTATTTATTTTTGAGAGAGAGAGAGCACGCAGGAGCAGGTGGTGGGGTGGGGGCAGAGGGAGAAGCAGACTCTCTGCTGAGCAGGGAGCCCAATGCAGGACACGATCCCAGGACCCTGGGATCATGACCTGAGCCAAAGGCAGACACTTAACCGACTAAGCCACCCAGGTGCCCTCTCTTTTAAATTTTTTTTTTTTTAAAGATTTTATTTATTTATGTGACAGAGACACAGCAAGAGAGGGAACACAAGCAGGGGGAGTGGGAGAGGGAGAAGCAGACTTCCCGCTGAGCAGGGAGCCCGATGTGGGGCTCGATCCCAGGACCCTGGGATCATGACCTGAGCCGAAGGCAGACGCTTAACGACTGAGCCACCCAGGCGCCCCATCTCTCTTTTAAATTTTAAATAAGGTTTCCTTTATTTATTTTCACAAAATCTAGACTAGATTTGGCCTGATTCTCTATTTTAGGTATTCTGTATCTTAAAATCCTGTTTATTTTTTTCCATAACATTTATCACATTTTGTAGTTCTATAATTTTGTCATTTATTTGCTATTCCCTACAATAAACTCAAAGTTCTATAAGAGCAGTCTCCATGTCTGTCTTGTTTACTGTTTTATCTTCACGGCTGGATTCACGATGTGGCATTAAATAAACATTCAGCAAATATTTGTGGGAGGAATAAGTGATCAGGCTCTAAGTTCTAGTTTGTTTGTCAAAAATTCAGTTGTTCCTTCAGAACTATGCCAAACATGTACTTCTAGTGGACTGAATTTAATTCAGTTGAGTTTTTACTTTGTGCAAGCAAAGAAATAGAGGGAGAAGGATAGGGAGGAGAAGGGAGGAAGGGATAGAGAAAGAGAGAGAGTGAGGCACACACGAGTGAGCTAGGGATCATGGACTCTTCAAGGAGCTTATGGTTTTTATTCACCGTTTACTGCAAATAGTCTTCACAAATAAATTGCATTGTCAAACATCATTGCTCTGAGGCAAATGCAACCAGAGTACTTTGAGGTTCAGATATAATCGGCGGATAAATGCAAAGCTGGGAAAAATCTATTAAAAATTATTTTTAAACCCCATTTTTCTAATGACTCTCAGGAAGGCAAAACTAAAACATGCGTTTTTACATAATGCTTGGGCTTCACATTCTGTCTCTTAATTAAAATTTAGTAGAATGTGTATTTCAATAGATCATATATGCCAGGAGCCTCCGGGGTTATTGACTATTACATGATAATGATCATCTTAAGGGGGCTTTTATCCACCTAGGGTTTCACTGAGGATAGAGTTTGATGTATAAAATTAAATTATTTGTGATCTAAGAATAACTTCAAAAATAAAATATCAAGCTTCAACATTCCTTTTTGTACATGCACTGATTTAATCTGTCATCCATTAATTGCCAATCCTGTTTACATGGAACAAATCTAGGCTTTCCTTTTTGGAGAGATTTGACTTACTCTTTAAACCATGTGTGCTTTCAGTTGTGGTGTTTGGTTTCCCTGCAAGAAAAGAAGAATATATGGGGTTAGATATGTCCAAAGTCACTGACTGTTAAAGTCCATGTAAAATGTAATTTATCAATAGTTATTAACTCATGAATAGTGTCAATATCTGCGTTTGGCTAGGGAGAAAAAATAGAAAGATAGAGGATTAGAATAGGGAACCTGGGAAATAGGGAATGGGAAGTAAATCATGAACAGATTAATGAATATGCCCTCTTCAGTTATCATTTGGATAATTTTTGTGAGTAATTAAACACCAAAAATTGGCATATAAAATTTGGCAGTATGAACTGAAAACTGAGAAACATAGAATTATAAAACTTAAAAGGTAAACGAAACTTTAGTAGGTGCAGCTTTATGTTCTAACCTTTATAGAATGAGTGCAAGGGAAGGATCAACACTTATAAGCATCTGTTTTGTGGTTGAAGATTTTATTTATTTATTTGACAGAGGGGGAGAGTGTGCGAGAGCAGGGGGAGCGGGAGAGGGAGAAGCAGGCTCCCTGCTGAGCAGGTAGCCCGATGCACGGCTCTATCCCAGGACCCTGGGATCATGACCTGAGCTGAAGGCAGACGCTTAACCAACTGAGCCACCCAGGTGCCCCAAGCGTCTGACTCTTGATTTCAGCTCAGGTCATGACCTCAGGGTCATGAGATCGAGCTCCACAGTGGGCTCCACACTCAGCGTGGAGTCTGCTTGTTCCTCTCCCTCTGCTCCTCCTCCCACTCACTCTCTCTCCCTCTCTCAAATAAATAAATACAATCTTTAAAAACAAAGAATAAAAATTTGCCATTTGCAATGACATGGATGGAGCTAGAGTGTATTATGCTAAGTGAAATAGGTCAGTCGGAGAAAGACAATTACCATATGACCTCACTCATATGTGGAATTTAGGAAGCAAAGCAAATGAGCAAAGGAGCAAAAAAAGAAAAGCAAATGAAGAAACAGATTCTTAACTATAGAGAACAAACTGGTGGTTATTGGGGGGGGGGAGGAATGGGTAAAACAGGTGAAGGGAATTAAGGAGTACACTTGCTATGATGAGCACTGGGTGTTGTGGGGAAATATTGAATCACTATATTGTACACCTGAAACTAATATTACACTGTATGTTAGTAAACTGAAATTTAAATAAAAACTTTAAAAGGAAAAGAATATTTCCTAGGGATGTCTTGAAGCATAGAACTTTATTTTGGGACACAATCTTTGGAATAGTGTTGACCAAAACTATCTGCCATGTCTTTTTAAGTGTTTCTGGCTCTTGACTATGGTCTTTTGAAGCCAGTCAGTCCTTCTACACTCATGTTAAAGGTCTTTGATGATTAATCCCCATTTCCCTAAATTTCAACTCCTTACTTTGGCCTGCAACATTCTCTGTCTTTTGTCGTTTTGCTACTTTTACCTGCTCATTTCTTCCACTCCTTGTCTGTTCTCCTTACACTTGAAGGCAGTCTTCTCAGACCTTGAATGTTGTTTCCCACATTCTCAACACGACAAGCTTCTTTTTCTTTTTTACAGATTGATTTATTTGAGAGAGAGAGAGAGTGAGCCTGAGTGTGAGCTGCGGTGGGGAGGTGCAGAGGGAATCTCAAGCAACAGGGAGTCCAATGGGGGGCGGGGGGGAGGCTCCATCCCAAGACCTCTGAGATCATGACCTGAGCTGAAACCAAGAGTCAGTCGCTCAACCTACTGAGCCACCCAGATGCTCCATCAACCTGACAAGCTTCTGATCCATCTTTTGGCACCCAGACAAAATGTGGTTTTCTGGGTGAAACATTTCATTAATATTCTGAGGTGCGATTCATCTTCCTCTCTTCCATGATGCCCCTATAGCACTTTGTGTTTTTCCAAATGCTGTTCTCCTCAGTACAGTTATGATACCTAAAGGGCTAGGGCTTTGTATTATTGTGTGTATCCTGTGTTAGACATGCGTTAAACTTCTAGAAGATATTTTAAATGAATTATTATGATGCATTATTCTGTTTTTAGTAGACTTTATTTTTCAGAGTAGTTTTAGGTGTGCGGCAAAACAGAGTAGAAAGTGCAGAGATTTCCTGTATGCTCCTGTCCTAACACATGTATAGCCTCCCCAGTTATCAACAGCCCCACCAGAATGGTACGTTCGTTACAATTAATGAACCCACACTGACACATCCTCATCACCCAGAGTCCATAACTTACATCAGGGATCACTCCTCATGTTTGTGGTATATTCTTAATGGTGTAAAGATATTATTTTAGGGATGCCTGGGTGGCTCAGTCGGTTAAGCGTCTGCCTTCAGCTCAGGTCATGATCCCAGGGTCCTGGGATCGAGTCCCGCATCGGGCTCCCTGCTCCGCGGGGAGCCTGCTTCTCCCTCTGCCTCTGCCTCTCTCTCTCTCTCTCTATCTCTCATGAATAAATAAATAAAATCTTTAAAAAAAAAAAAGATATTATTTTAATTGTCCTTAAGAGTACATGTTGAAATTTTTGACTTGTTTTGCTTCAAATTTAGATTAAATAGGCCTGGGATTTTAAGAGTCACTTTTATCTTTCTCTTTTTTTTTTTTTTTTTTTTTTTGGTGTTTCTGTGTGGGCTTGAGCCACAATTTTATCTTTAGTGGACTTTTACATTTTCCATATAATAAAATTATTTAATGTACAGTAATACCAATAATATAGACCTTTACCATAGAAAGTAAGGTGTGTGTGTGTGTATGTGTGTGTATGTCCAACAGAGAAATCCTACAGTCATATGTGTTTTATCGATGAAATCAGAAAACTGAATAAACAGATTATCTTAATTAGACTTCAATGTCATGGGTAGAACCTGCATTTTAATGTGGCTAGTAGTTGCCTGGAATTTGGATCTGGAATGCATTGAGTCTGCTGAAAGTCTCTACCAAGGGCTGATAAAGAAGTGAATCATCCTCCTCTTTTCTTTTCTTTTCTTCTTTTCTTTTCTCTTTCCTTTTTTTCTTTTCTTTTCTTTTCTTTTCTTTTCTTTTCTCTTCTCTTCTTTTTTCTTTCTTTTTTTTCTGTCAGAGGAATTTTATATAATGTTCATTTGGGTTCTGGTGATGATATCTCTAGTGCAGCTTCATTTTGCAGAGTTATTCAGAAGGCTATTGTAAGCTCCTTTCCTTCTTGGCCCAGCAAATCCCTGAGTGACCGGACACCACACTGGGAATCTTCCTTAGTGGCACATGACAAAGGGAGATGTCTCTAGCAGTCCCACAAAGCCAGGCGGCCTTTCTGGAAATGAGAATTGATTCAGCAAATCTGAGTATAAACCACAAAACCCAACAGATGAAATCCATATAACAAGGATCACCCACCAAATTTTTATATTCTAAAGCGTGAACATAGCCAGAAGATGCAATTTACCTGAAGAGGAGTTTTTAGAACTCACACTTTCTTTGCTGGCTAGCAGTTGAAAAAGCATGGCTTTAGGAAAGGTTCTCCTTTGATTTTCTGTGTTTAATAGTGTTTTGTATTTGTGAGTTTGTGTGTGGTATGTGGTAAAGGTGGTTGCAAAGTGTCTCAGATATATAGTAAACAAACAAACATGTCTTTTTAACATCGAAATACATGCTTAATTGTCTTTCTAAATGCTTATGACAAAATAAAGGTCACATGTTCTAACAGGCTTTGCTTGAAAATAGATAAAAATATTTCAATTATTTGAACTTGTAGCTAATTATATCTTCAGCACATATCACTGCTAATTTCAGATCTTAAAATTTTTTATCAAATTTAATAAGGAATATAAAACAATAAAGTATATTATCCAGAGAGACAAAATATTGACATTTTAAATATTTTTTTTAATTCATTTATGGTATCAGCTCCTGTCACAGATAAAGTAAGCTTAATGAGGTCTAATGGGATATATGGTTGGTTAAACTGGTTAGAATTGTGTTTGATTTATATAGTCACTCTCTCCTGGATCTTGGAATCAAATAGTAAGTTGCAAAATTTTGTATATTATTTTTGTTTATCATTCTGTTTACAATATTGCACCTGACTCAATTTAGAGTGGATAGTATTTCTAGCTGCCTTTCCTCAGAGAACAAACATCTGCTGAAATGCATTTCAGCATTTTAATTTTGTTAATAGGAATAATTCGAAAATATAGTAGAAAGTGCAGCATATTACATTTCAGAGAAAATGAGGACAGTGATTGTTAACTCTGAGTGATAGTTTCCCAATGTAAGAAGAGTGGATTTTGTCATCTTTGTAATATTTCATTTCATATGGACACCCTAAAAGAGGCAAAATATACTTTTACCTCTATTATGAAGATTAGAACCAGAATAGTTTTATTATTGTTATTATTACTAATAAGACTATGTTAATATTGGTATGGTTCTTTATAGTTTATGAGTCATTTTTTATTGATTTTAATTGATTTGTTCATAATAGCTACCACCACTTCTCAGAACAGGCCAAGTAAAAGCGGGTGTAAAAAATAATGCAAGTGGCACATGGAGTTCAAAAACTTATGGCATTTGAAATGTGTGCCTGTAGGTATGTATTTAACATTGCTGAGCTGCAACTTTCTTATCTGTAAAATGGGCACATGAATGCTTGCTTTATGGAGCAATTGAAAGGATTAAGTGAGGAACTGATTTTAAAGCCCTAGTGCAGTGTAGATGCTCAATACCCATAATTTTCTTTCCCCTTTTTAAATTTATTAACTAAAGAGAAGGGACTTCACTGATGGTATTAAGGAGGGAGGGGGTAATTTCACCCTCACTTAATGTTGACCAACTTCCACACCACACCACCCGAAGCCAACATAAAATCTATGAAAATAGAGAAACCTACATTCAAGACAAGTGCTTTGTTTTCTCCCTCCCCTTCCTCTCTTAGCCAGATGGCCACTTCAGAGCCTCAGCTCAGAATAGGAGACACTTGCCTCCTGTGCAAAATTTAAAGGTGTATCTAAAAATTCACTAAGATAAATAACATTTTAGTCAATGTTTTAAAAATCAAAATCGGGAGACGCCTGGGTGGCTCAGTCGGTTAAGCATTTGCCTTCACCTCAGGTCATGATCCCAGGGTCCTGGGGTCGAGTCCCGGATAGGGCTTCCTGCTCAGCAGGAAGCCTGCTTCTCCTTCTACCCCTCCTCCCTTCTCCTGATCTCTCTCTCTCTCTCACGCTCTCTCAAATAATTACAATCTTAAAAAAAAATTAAAAATAAAAATCAGTGCCAAACCCAGTTCATGATGAGCAAAATAACAACATGTGAAATAAACCTGGGACCTGACCTTGCACTTACACAGCTCAGGGCACTGGCCTCATCCTAACCTCCTGCTGACCAATCACCTCACAGACCACAACACTAGGTGCTTCTCCCTTCTCCCATCCACCAGTGTCCCCCAAACTGGGATAATAAACATATCTTGAATCTATCACCCCCTGGTTTAAAAAATATTTTATCAGATATATATGCCTCAACAGCATTTCTCTGAATTTTAATGTAGGAGTTATAAGTATGGAGTTCTACAGTCTGGATCTGAGTTCTGTCACTACTAATCCCTGGATATCTGATCTTGGGCAAGTTGTCTGGATTCTCTGAACCACAGTGTTCTCACCCATGAAATGGGAAAAATAGCCATAGGGCCAAGGTGAAAATATTTAATTTGGTGCATGGTACATATCCTTTTGTGTTTGGTTTTTTTACTTGAAAGTTATTAAAAGGATAGCTGAGACTTGCTTTTTTTAATGCAAATTCATCTCCCTAAATTTCACCTTGATGGCTCTGTATAGTGGTAGTTCTCTTGTTTATAGTACTGTAGAAGCAATTTAATTATTCATTCTCCTGCCAGTCGGTTTTGGGGCACCTTGAAGATTTGTTTGTTTATTTTATTATTTGGAGCAGTACTGCTGTGAACGTTCTTGTATATGTTTCCTGGTGCAAATACCACTCAGTGTTTCATGCCACAAATGGATATCTCAAGTTTTACCATGTGATGCCTTGAAATCCATAGTTTTTACCCATCTTTTCCAGTATCTGGTTCTTCCTTAGCCACAGCCAACTGTTACTGATTACCAGGAAGGGCCAGTTGCTGTGCTGGTCTCTCCCGAATCCTTTTCCATGAGCCCCTCAGTGCTTTTGCTCCAAGAATCTGGTCTGTACTCAGCTGACTGCTTTTTTTTTTTTTTTTTTTTTTTAATTTCCAGGACTTGATTGCTTATTTTCAAGTCCTTCCTCTCTGACTCCTTACCTGTTCACCTGATGTTCGTAGCATCTCTCTTTAACCTGAGGGTCCGGTGTCTCACTTTGCTCAGTGAGCACAGAAGTCTTTGTATTCTGGTGTCCATGTTCATTTTGATGATGATGCTTGATAGGGGTTTAGACATCCTCTTTGGAAGAAAAAAAACCTCGTTTTTAGTTGTAGTTCACCATAGTCTTAGTTTGGATTTCTTTAAAAACCAAGTTTGGGACAAGGACTAGACACCTAGCAGTTCATGTGCTAGCTGAACCACCAGTGGGAGAGCAGGGGAGATAAGAAATGGGGAACAAACAACAGCGAGTGAGTTATCGGGCTGGCCGCTGCTGTGCAAATCTTTTGCTTAGTCCAATGGAGACGTCTGAGGATTGTTAGATAGAATGTACTTACAGTTGTCCCTCTGAAGGACAAGAGGCTGGGGACTACATCTGTGTTTCCTATGCCTCCTTGATTGATGGCTGCTCAGGGCAGCAGGTCCCCTGTCCCATGGAGGCTAAATGAGTTTCCATGATTTTGGAGAAAGTCTTGAGGTAGAAACACTGAGAAAAGCCATGGGTGCTTGACTTGGCAAGCCTTCAGTGTGTCCCTCACAGTGCTGATCAAAGTAGACCAACAGAATGGGGTGCCTGGCGTCTGCTACATAGTTCATAGTGGGTTTCCCAATTATCTAGTGCCATGATCTTCTTTGACAATATCTCCCAAGAAGATACAATGCAGCTCTGGCCCATTGCTATTTACTCCTTCATGCCTAGGATTGTGTGGCTTATGGTTGTTCTATTTTATTTTTCAGGCATGCTTTTAGTATTTGGAAGCCCTATAGCCTTTTTACCATGATATATGTAATGGTTAAATCATGCAAGTTCATTTTAAATTCACAGTTTGATGTTATTCACATAGCAAGTGCACAATAAATACTTGTAAAAGGAATGATTTTCAAATCCCTTTCTGTATTCTGGAGACACATGTGAACTGTAATAGTGCCTTGAGCCAGAAGACTGTTTCCTCCAAGTTGCAAAGTGACTGACAATAATATATAAACCTAGAAGCTTCAAGGAAAATGTTACCAGAGGTCACTTTTAAACTAGAGGAACAATCATTTTTCATGATAAGCTACCCCTGCCCCCTCCCCACTGAAGCCTCTGGTCTGCTACGATTACTAAACTCCCATCTATTCAGTGCAAAAAAAATAGAGACCGAACGGAAGACTTTCCAGGGAAAACAGCCATTTGCCTTTTAGTTGATAGTTGTTATATTGACTTGTCAATCACTCAGACATAGTTGTTTTTTAAAAATATTTTTATTACATAGGGATAAAAGAATATTTATAATGTATATGGTTTAAATAATAACAACTTACTAATTTAGAATATTCTCAGTAATTTGAAGCTCCCCAATTCCATCACTTCTCCTCCTATCACCAGAGATAATCATTCTCCCGAATTTTGCTTTTATAGTCTTGCCATATATGCATGTATTCCTAAATAATAAATTTTGTTGTGCATGCTTTTGAACTTCATATAATTGAAATCATATTGTATCTAGTCTTGTGTGACTGCCTTTTCCAATCAGCTTTATGTCGCTGAGATTCATCCATGTCAGTGAATATAGCTGTAGTTCATTCATTTTCCCTGTCATGCCATCGCAGGAATAAACCACAGTGTATCTGTACATTCTCCTATTGACGGATATTTGGGTTGTTTCCAGTTTTATCTCTTCTCCTATTTTCCCCGTGCACCTTGTATACAGTTAGTAGTGGAAATGTGGGGTTGTAGTGTTTGTGTATGTGCCCTCAGGTTTACTCCTTGCTTCCTTTACCCTGCTTTCCTGGGTACCAGTGGGACATTGATGTTTGTAGGCTCTAAGTGCCAGCCTCCCATGTCCCCTGGCTTCTAGCTTTTTTTGGCTAAAGGGTGGAGAACTGGTGAGTCAGAGAACACCCCAGGGTGCTTCTCTCCCTCCCTTTGTTTTTCAGGTAAGGTCTATGGCAGCAGCTGCCTATGCTTTGGGATTCTGCTTCCAGCCAGATAGGCCCACAGGGGTGCCATTTTCCACTGAATGAACTCATGACCTCCTCAGGAGGAAAAATCATTCCCATTCTAACCTTCTAGTTTCTTGGCAGAGACCCCCCCCACCTGTAGTAAAAGAGAAATTAAGAGGAGAAAAACAAGCAAGTTTGATAACACTTCTACCGCCTTTATACATGGGAGAGACCCAGGAAAACTGAGTAACACCCTGAAATGGCCCAAGTCACCACCATAAATACCATCTCTAGCTAAAGACAAAAGAAGATGTTGGGGAAAGGGGGAGGCCAGTAGTGGGAGGTTTCAGACAAAGCCTAGTAATCAAGGGTACCACTGTTATGCAGATTTAGGTTGTTACCTTCTCCATTGATAAAAGTTTCTAAGGATTTAGAGTCATCTTTCTCTTCCTATTACAGAGAAGGAGAAACACTTACAAAAGGAGATTTCCCTTATACACATAAATTTCTCTTACAAAAGGGTACCTTCCTTCAGCTTTCAGGGTTTCTCCTGTGTTGCTCTTCCTTAACCAGCTCCAGATAATCTTTATGCCAAAAGGCATAATTTGGGGTGACAATTTCTGCTCCACTTGAACCTCATCCACTGAATTCAGGCACCTTCCCTCCCCACCCCTCCTCCCTTTTTCTGTCTCTCAGTCTCTCTCTCCTTCTCCTCCCTCCCCTTCTTTCCTTCATTATTCCATTCCTCTCTCCCCCCTCTCCTTTCTCCCTCTCTCCCTTCACTGGAAGGACAATCCCAACTTACTGCTGTCGCTGAACTTTGGATCGCTTCATCCTTCGTGGTTTGCCATTTCAGTTCTTCTATCACCAGTTTACATTCCATAATTTAAGATTTCTATTTTAAATATCAAATGGCTTCTAGTTTCTGCTTAGAAACTGACAGGATCTCCAACTTTACAAGATGATGCCAAATTCTCTTCTAATTTGGTTACACCCATTTAAATTCCCACCAACTTAAAATTTGCTCACTCCAAATTATTTCTAACACTTGATAAGGTCAAAATTTAGTTTTTGGCTAATATATTGAATATAAAATTGGTTCTTACTGTGGTTTTGATTTTCATTTCACTAATTAAAAATGAAGTTGGGGTGGGGTGCCTGGTTGGCTCAGTAGGTTAAGCGCCTGAGTCTTGGTTTCAGCTCAGGTCATGATCTCATGGACTGTGGGATCAAGCTCCGCGTTGGGCTGCCCGCTCATTGGGAATGTGCCTAGGGATACTCTCCCTTTGCCCCTCCTCCCATGTGAACACATACGCTTGCACCCTCTGTCTCTCACATAAATACAATCTAAAAAAATAAAAATAAAAGAATAAAGATGAAGTTGAACATTTTTTCATAGTTTCATTCACAGGTGTTAAACGCAGACAGTGAATTGTTCAATATAAAATAGAACTTTAATAAAATTCACTTTCAGATTTTTTTTGAACAGTACTTTGATTTACTGTAGTACAAAATGTGTCTCAATTTTTCTATTTTATTTATTCATTCATTCAATTTAACATATATAAGTTCTACTGTATACCAGGAATAATTCTTTATGTAAGTAAGAAATTGCAGTATGGTATAGAAATAGGATAAATCAGAAGCACAACTTTTTAAAAATAAATTAACATCAAGACACACTTTATCATGTCTAATACCCTCTCATCCCCCCACTCCCAGTCATCGTTATTCTCGTAAGATCAAATACTGTGGTGCCATTACGAATATGCTGATTGTCTATAAAACTGGATGTCAAAGTTCATCCATTTTGCAAGTATCGTATAGAACTTCATATATCAATAGATTTTTGTTATCAAAGGTTCTAGAAAATGTTGGATTATAGACAACTGCAGACATTTGCTGACTATATCATGCCTTGAGAAGTATGATCTAATAACAAAAATATTTAAAACTTTTAAGATGTAAAGTAATTCCTTAAATGTCCTGGCTTAAAACACTGAGGGGATAAAGATGGCTTTTCCTTCACAATCTGTTAAAGAAGAATACAAACAGGACTAAAGATAATTTCTGTGTGGACATGGCAGGGGCTGTTGCCTATGATGCAGGCCATGCTGATCCCTGTTAATGCTAATAATTTAGATAGCCCTAAAAACATGACTTCGTGGAGGGAGAAAAAAATTACTTGAGAGAAGACAATGTCATGTTTTATTTTACTAGTATTCTTTTATTCAAAAGACTTTCAGGTCTCTGGAAAAATGATTTATCCAGAGTGACACTTGCCCTACTTTGGTTTAGCTTAGGTTTTAATGTGGTTCTTGTATGTGTGTATGTATGCGTTGAGGATGAAAATTTTTTTCTCTTCCTTTCTTTGTTCTTTGGATCATTTAATAATCAAATTAATATAGGGCAGATTAACAGGAGAAAATCAATTTAGTTTTGTACATATGGGGGCCCCACAAAGACAATGAGACCCAAGAACAAGTTGGACAGTTGAGGTTTATTTGCATTCCTGAGGTAAGGAATGGGATAGGGCTTCAAAGGAGAGGAGGGTAATTCACAGGGCTCTAAGGAGAGCAGATGTTTGATAATTAGATGTTTGCCCTGCCATACACATAGGTCATTCAAATAAAAATTATTTCTGGTAATAGCTCTCTCTCTGAGCCAGCCCACTCTTCAAATTCTTCTAGGTAGTTAAGAGAAAAGTTGAAGTTTTTCTTGAGTCTGCTGGGTCTTGATTGCCTTCAGCTCAAAATAATCCACATGCCAAAGTGGCATATTTTGGGATCACATATTCTGTTCCCCTTTGTATGTGTTGTGTAATTCTATGATCTATTAAATTATTGTATCATTTCAAGACACTTATGTCAGTGATTAGAAATTTTAGAAACAGGGGACACCTGGGTGGCTCAGTTGGTTAAGCGTCTGCCTTCAGCTTAGGTCATGATCCCAGGGCCCTGGGATGGAGCCCCGCATTGGGCTCCCTGCTCAGCGGGGAGCCTGCTACTCCCTCTGCCTGCCGCTCCCTCTGCATGTTCGCACTCTCTCTCTGACAAATAAATAAAATCTTAAAAAAAATTTTTTAGAAACAGATTATTTTTCTTTTTCTGATCAAAGTGTCATGTGTATGTTTCGGTCTCTGTGCAAAGGACAAGACCAGAACACAGGTTAGGTGCATGCATATAGAACTGAATGTTGTAACCAGCATTCCAAATGAAAGAAAGAGATGGTATGTGTGTTTTGGGGATGGGGGATTGGAATATTTTAGATTATTTTCTAATTTCCCACCTTTTTCTTTACTGTCGTGAAATAAATGTTGTAATTTTTGAACTTCGAGTATTAAAATTTACCAGTTTCTTATTGGTGTGTGAAGTGCTTTTCTTGTTGCATACATAGCATAAATTTTTTGTTACATTGCTATAGAAACTATATGAATGAAGTGTGTTATGGGGGAACATGGCGAGAAACCTCAATATGAAACTGAGCTGAGACTTGATGGAAAATATCTGTCATCCTACAAAAACTTGACTCTCTACTATTACATGATGAAATGCTCCTCATTATCCCCATAGAAATGATACCCAGATTGTGAGCTCACCCACAGAATGACTACATATTATTCATTTTGTGGTTTCCTTAATACACATTGAGTTCATACTACATTAAATTCTTGATCAGAAGGTTGATTGTCTAGCAGAGTTTCTTGTAAGAAATTCTTATAGCAGTAAACAATTCTTTTTGGTGAAAAAACATCTACATATACGGATATCATTTTTTAGTTATACTCAGGGTACTCCTTTTCTGTGGCTATAGGCAAGAATATAAAATCCTTTTTAGAAATAGTCAAAACCCTATTTGGAAAAAAAACAGAACAGTTTGATGGTACCAGGGTCACCTTCAATCAACTAACCAAACTCCCAAACAAAATAAGATTTCAGATGTAATTAACCCATTAACCAAAGGAGATGCAAAAATGTAGCCAAAAATTTTCTGAGTACTTTTTTCACTCATGTAGCAAATATCAACGTGATACTTTTTATAATCGATTCACATACCATCCTAATACATCCTAAATTTGCAGATGTGATCTAACTAGCATAGATTCACCTAATTGGTATGACACAGAATTTTCTACACATTGTCTATCTCAAGAACCTTATTCATGTGAGTCTTGAAGATTCTTTGTGATGTTTGAGCTCTTACTTTCAGAGATTCAGATGTCACAGTATTTTTAGAATGAGTCTGCAAGGTATCATTATTTTGTAATTATAATCTTGTTGACTGACAGCAAATGTGTTCCACGAAAATGTTGCTGTATTGAAGTGATCGTGGTTAGTGCTGGAGACAGACTGCTTAGCTCTAAACTCTCATGAGGGGAAAAAAAGAACTTAAAGTGATTTTAAATTCACTAACAAAGATAAAAGATCTCTCATAAAATGCTAAAAGATCGTTTTTGCTCCCAGACTTTTAGTACTTCATCGTACCTACCAACTGTTCAGAAATGTGATTACTGACAGTTTAAAACCTTTGTGCAAAAGCTACTTTTAAGTCATCTTGGTGTTGTTTGTTGAAATTACAGATACTGTATTTGAAGAAGGAGAGGGAAGTTAGAGAGGCTACTAGCCACATGACGTTTGTTATTTCCCATGAGAAAGGGAATATGCTGCTATACTGGGCTGCACGGTGGAAGAGGAGATTAAAATGTGGGATATTGTAGTAGTGTTTGATGATGATATTAATGTCATTTAATAAAATAAAGTAGGCTATTGTTGTAACTTAACAGAAGCTTCATTATTGATTAAAACCGACATTTTAAATTGTTGGCATGTTTAGTCTTGCAAAATCATGAGTCATTTATAACTAGAGGACAGTCTTTCTCTTCTCAGAAACTTAACAGCAACTTAATATCAAATTCCAAGGCATAGAGAGGACTTTGGACAAAGTCAAGGCAAGAGGATGTAAAGAGATATATAATGTATAGATAGGTGACCTGTGAGTCTCTTCAAGTGGGCATCTGGTTTCATGCCTAACAGTATTTACAATATATATAACAGTATTTATTTTACAATATAAATAACAGTATTTACAGCTAAAATGACTGAATGAGGCATTTGTTAGTTGTTTATTTACAATGTTTTTTGGAAGCCTTGGTTTATTTTTCTAAAGTCAGTTAGAAAATTCAAATTAAGCAACATGGTGTTGCAAATTTCAGACCTCTGAAGGGTGTGCATTAATAAATATTAAAAAATATTTGTCATTTAAATATTATTATGTTAATTTTTGCATAATTGGATTCTTCTTCAGTGTTTGAAAACTTTCTTTACTAGGCTAAACATTCCCTCAGTGATCTTGTTTAACAATTCCTTTATGTTCAGCTATCTTTGTCTGAATTGTAACCAATGTATGCAGTCCAATTTTTTAAAGCCTTTACCAGAATTATGCTTTTTTTTTTTAAGATTTTATTTATTTATTTGACAGAGAAAGAGAGAGAGCACAAGCAGGGGGAGAGGGAGAGGGAGAAGCAGACTCCCTGCCAAGCAGGGAGCCCTACACGGGGCTTGATCCCAGGATCCTGGGATCATGACCTGAGCCCAAGGCAGAGGCTTACCCAACTGAGCCACCCAGGCACCCCCAGAATTATGGTTTTGGGGAAGAAAAGTTACAGCAAATTTTTATCAATTCACCCTCATTAATGATTAATTCAAATAAACACCTGGATTTCTCAAGTCTTCATAGAATTGTATATACATGAAGAATAGGCACAATACAGTGGGCAGTAAAGGGAAGGAGATGGTGAAAAAATTAGAAAACTTGATTATAAAAATGCTTGTTAGCCAAGATTTGACACAAAATCAAGATGAAAAGTTTTCAGAAAATCAAACAAACTTCATATGACGCCTCACATTGGCAAAGCAGTTACATAGATCTCACTAAAGTTTTTCAAATTAAAATCCAAACTGAAGCATTTCAAAGTGATTTTGTAGATAAGAATTTGCTCAAGATGTTTCACAAAATGAATGGAATATCACAGTGAGGAAATTATTCCAGTAATGGTAAAGTTAAGTGAAACTTTCATTATAAGGTCCAATAATACTCAGTAGGGTACTTGCTTATGAATTTAAACTAGAATGTTTTTATTCTGAAGTTTAGAGGACATCACAGTCATTCAGGAAATGCATGGAGTAACTGATTTTTTAAAACTTCCAGAAGATTAGTGCCTTAGTTTCATTTACATATGTGTAAAATAACCAAATCTTTAACCTATGCATATAATGCCATTCTGATAAATTGTTCCTGATCATAATATTTATATAAAACTCATTTTGCTTGGCTGCTTGATTTGGCCTAACCTACAAATTAGTATGGTCCCTCTCAAACTGTACACTTCTGTGTGCCATCATCATCTCCTTCCTGGAGTAAAAAAATAGCATCCTAACTGGTTTTCCTCATCCACTCTTGCCCCCTTCTGTCATCTTAATTGCAGCCCTCAGAGCAACCTTTAAAAAGGGTCAATTAAATCATCTCATCTCTTCATTAAAACTCTTCTCATTCTACCAAGGGTAAATTCCAAATCTTTTACCTTGACCTGTATAACTGAACCGTGTCTCCCTCTCACTGAGCTTTGTTCTTGTAGTTGCAGACAAGCTAGCTCCCTCTCAGCTCTTGAATGTAATAAACTGTTGATCCCCTTGTTAGTTACTTATTTATAATTTTCTCTGACTAGAAAGTTCTTTCCCCATGCTTCTGCTTCCTGAGCAATCAGACATTTATCATCTACTCATTCATTCATTTGTTCATTAATTTACTCAGTAATTCAGTGATTCTCAACTGGAGGCAGTCTTGCCCCCGGGGACATTTGGCAAAGTCTGGAAATGTTTGTAGTCGTCACAATTGAGGAGGGTGGAGTGGTGCTACTGATATCTCTTGGACTGAGGCCAGGGCTGCTGCTAAACATACCACAGTGTACAGGAGAGCCCATCAGAACAAAGAATTAACTGGCAGAAAATGTCTATAGTGCCAAGATTGAGAATCTCTTCAAATAATTCGGCACTTCTAGATGCCTATGGTAGTAAGCCAAATGAATAAGGCAAAACCTTTCATAAACTAATACGTTAGAGGGAAGACAGTCAATAAACTGGTCAATAAACAACTAAATATATCCTTTAAATCATGTTGAGTGCTGTTAAGGAAGAGGGGACAAGAGAGAGACTAGTGAAATTTACTTTAGAGCAAGTGGTGTTGGAGGAGGTGGTGTTTATGCTAAGACCAGAGGAATGAAAGACACAGCTACAACTTAGAGTAAATATTTATTGAACATCAACAATAAAATGTTGTGTTTGCCTTAACCGTGTCCTTTTACTGTAACTGAGGATACTTCAAATTATTTTTTAGAACATTTTCATCACATATTTTTGCCAAAGGGACTAGTCTAGCATTTGTCTCTTGTGAGTAATTAAATCCTCACAAAGTTGGTGAATCCCCGAGTTTATGTGACTCCTGCTCCTTTCTGTAAAATTATCTGAAAAAATGTGTATAGGGCTCCTAACTTGGTTGGGAAGCAAAATATTGTATCTCTAATCAGTAACAAAATTTTTCATTCTATAGCAAGATAACAGAATATTATAATACTTTTACATATTTATTTAAAACAATTTCAAATCATATTGTTTCTCTGTGGAAGGTCCAGTTGAGGAATGCCTTTGGAAATGAATAAGTACATTAAATAACAGTTACGCAGCATGATTTTAAACCTGGCAAAAGAATGCGGTCTTTTTCTTTTCTTTTTCTTACTCTCTGAACGATATGACCAGCAACACATATCCCTAATCATTTGAATTATACATGTTCAATAAATAATGAAAAGGGCTGTTTTAAATGTCAACTACTACTAAAATGTTAATGTCTATCAACTCAGTGTCTATAGTCTCTGTACTCTGCTCAAAACTTTCTGGACATTTCCATTTGACTATCTCACAGGCCCCTGACCCCACTTGTCCAAAACTAAATCTGTCATTACCATCTCTGTTGCATCTCTTCTTATGATACTGTTTCTCTTGCTGAAGTGTATTTTTAGATACTTAGTGAGCCAAAAACAAAAACAAAAACCAAACAAACAGAAAGCCTAGGAGTGATGACTTGAAGGGAGCATGAAGTCTTGACAATGTTTGCTTCTTGACCTGAGTGCCAATTAAATAGGCACATTAAGTCTGTGAAAGTTCATTGAGCTGTGCACTTACGACTTGTACAATTTTCTCTGCATATGTCATATTTCAGTGAAAGGATTTCATAGAGGTGCTAGAAGTTAAGCTACATCTTACCCTCTCACTCATCTGGCACATCAAATGGGATGGCAAAAGTTCCATAATGGCTATTAGTGGTTTAGTGCTCACTGTATCTTTGGTATTGTGATCACTGTTTACCCCATCTGCTGCTCAAAAATTTCTATGGTGCAGATATTATTATTATTATCATTTCCATTTTACATGTGAGGAAACAGAGACCTAGGATAAATTACTTGTTTAAGGTCAGTCAAAAAGCAACAAATGGCAGAAGTAGAATTTGAGTCTGAACCAGTATTTGTAATCACCATGGTATCTTACTTCTCATGTGCTTCATCTCCATAAAGACTGAATATTCCACTTTTTATCCATTCTTCCTACCTGTCTTTAGTTAAGGTCTTTAGATCTTTGTTCCTATAGTATAATGATAATATCTTAAGAAATCTTGTGTACTTTAGTCTACTGTAAATTCACTTTAAATACTGCCAGGTTAAGTGGTCTTTCTAGAATGTAAAACTCTATATGTATTTTATTTTATTTTTTTAAAGATTTTACTTATTTATTTGATAGAGAGAGAATGAGCAGGGGGAGCTGCAGGCAAAGGGAGAGGGAGAACAGGCTCCCCACTGAGCAGAGAGCCAGACATGGGGCTTGATCCCAGGACCTTGGGATCAGGACCTAAGCTGAAAGCAGATGCTTAACCGACTGAGCCACCCAGGCACCCCTGTGTGTGTATTTTATTTAAAATCTGTTAATTCAGGCTAAAATTAACAATTCAGGAAACAACAGATGTTGGCAAGGATGTGGAGAAAGGGGAACTCTCTTGCGCTGTTGGTGGGAATGCAAACTGGTACAGTCACTCTGGAAAACAGTATGGCATTTCCTCAAAAAGTTAAAAATAGAGATACCCTAAGACCCAGCAACTGTACTCCTAAGTATTTATCCAAAGGATACAAACATAGTGATTCACAGGGGCACCTGCACCTCAATGTTTATAACAACAATGTCCACAATAGCCAAATATGGGAAGAACCCAAATGTCCATCAAGAGATGAATGGGTACAGAAGATGTGGTACACACACACACACACACACACACACACACACACACTGGAATATCAGCCATCCAACAGAATGAAATCTTGCCATTTGCAACCATGTGGATGGAACTAGAGGGTATTATGCTAAGTGAAATAAGTGAAATAAGAGAAAGACAAATACCATATGATTTCACTCATATGTGGAATTTAAGAAACAAAACAGATGAATATAGGGGAAGGGAAGGAAAAATAAGACAAAAACAGAGAGGGAGGTAAATCATAAGAGACTCTTAACTATAGGAAACAAACTGAGGGTTGCTGGAGGGGAGGTGAATGGGGGGGATGGGGTAGTTGGGTGATGGGCATTAGGGAGGGCAACTGATGTAAGGAGCAGTGGGTGTTATATGCAACTGATGAATTACTAAATTCTACCTCTGAAACTAATAATACACTATATGTTATTTACATTGAATTTAAATAGAAAATTTTTAAAAATCTGTTAATTCAGCCGTTTGCAACTTTGGCTACGTATTGGAATCAAAAGACCCCACCCAAGGTCAATTAAATTAGAATCTGGAGATGGGGACCTGGGAGTGAGCATTTTTAAAAAGCTCCCTGGGTGACTATAATGTGCAGCCCAACCTGAGAACCTTTGTTCTAGTGTTGCTTTTCAGTTTTTATGCTATCCTTATCAGTGCACAAAAGGCCCTGTGTTATCTGGGTTCCTGCCTCCCTATTTCTTACTTTCTCTGCTATAACTCCCTTCCTCCCCCATTTTATCTCTCATCTCCAGAAATATGTACTTTATTATACAAAATCATGGTTTTCCCTCTGAGGTCATTTTTTTTTTTTAGACCTTGCCTTTATACAGACCAGTCCTCTGCACCGAATGCTCTTCTCTTAGCTCTCAATTTAATTGAATTTTTGTGCATCTCTCAAACAGGAGCTCTGATATCACTTTCTCTGGGGACTTTGCTCTAACTTCTATTTGTTTAGTTGTTTAGCTATTCATTATTGATTTATTTCTTATTTTATGAGTTGATACATGTAGGTGGCAAAGAATTCCTAAAGTATAAATGGAAATATATTAATAAGTCTTACTGATACATCAGTTCCCCAATTCAGTCTCCCAGAGACAATCAATATTTCTAGATTTTAAATTTATCTTTCCAGAAATATATCCTATGTTTACACAAATATACATGTGTTCAAATATATGTGTATATACTTTTGTATACATGGTTACATGTTATACACATTCTTTTGCTCCTTGCTTTTTTCATTTATCAATATAGTTTATAATTTCTTATCTCAACAAAAGGAATTTTATCAGTCTGTTTACTGTTTTCATAGTACTGTATCATATGGATATACAGTAATTTATCAACTAGATTCCAACTTATAGCAGTTAGGTTGTTTCCTATCTCTGTTATTACAAAGGCTACTTGAATATAAACATACTGTAATACAGAGAATTTACATTTCTTTGTATTAGTAACTCAATTCTATAAATGCAATGGTTATGTCAGAGACTATGTACATTTTAAAATTTGATAGAATGTGGAGATCCATCTTCCATGCCAGCGGACCTCAAAAGAAAGCTAGGGTAGCAATTCTTATATCAGACAAATTAGATTTTCAACTAAACTTTGTAATTAGACACACAGAAGGACACTATATCATTCTTAAAGGGTCTATACAACAAGAAGATCTAACAATT
>NC_138385.1:81517989-81540559 GCF_054177405.1 Leptonychotes weddellii | reverse complement strand
CTGGTGGTGGGTATTGAGGAGGGCACATTCTGCATGGAGCACTGGGTGTTATGCACAAACAATGAATCATGGAACACTTTATCTAAAACTAATGATGTAATGTATGGGGATTAACATAAGAATAAAAAAAAAAGATTCCAAAAAAAATTTAAAAAAGGTAGGCAGAAAGAGAACAGACATGTGAAAGCAACCTCCTATATTCCAGATTTCATGCTCCCTTGATTGGATGATCCAAGCTAAAGCTCTTTTATAATGCTCAGGTGAAAGAAATGCCAGTTCTCTTTATTTTACTAAATCAAATTGAGTATGCTGCTAAAGCCCCACCTATCAGGACAGACATATATATGTTACGTTTTGGGCTGTCCAGTCCCTTCTTGGGAGTTTCACAAGAACCTGGTGGACCTGGGTGGCATCCAGAGAACAGGGAAAGAACCACTGTAGCCCTTAATCCAACACTGTCTATGTAGCCGTTAATCCAACACTGTCTATGCATTTTGAGTAATTCAAAGGAGAAGGAGAAGCTACTCTCTCCCTCTCTACTAGACCGAAGTAAAGGGATATTTTCCCATTGGCTATTCTCAAGGCCAAGAGGGATTTTAACGACCGATACGTTCTCTCGCTCTTTTGTTATCTGTTAATTTTTGAGTGAGGTTTCATGGTTTCCTTAAAATGACAACTGTAATGGGAACATCTCTGAAAGATCTATTAGTAGAACAATAACTAACTAGTTGTGTGTTTTTGTACAACCAGATTTAAGATACAGTTTCATAACTGGTAAAATGAGGGAGACAAATTACATTGCACATTTCCTTAAGTCTATTAAAAGTGCAACAGTTTAGGAATCTGTTTTTCCTTTAAAACATCTTCTTGAAGAAGTGGTTTGACTCTCCCCCTCCTCTCATGTCTTTATGCACTCCCCTACTCCTCCCCCTTAACTGAATACCCTCCTTAGATGTCTGGGCAAAATGTTTCATTGTTGGAATTATAATATTTCAATAGTTTACATTATCTTAATTTTCTAATTTCCCAGGGCCCTTCGAAATGTTATGATAACATGAAAAATGTATGACATTCCCCAATGAAAAGTTAATTAAAAACTGCTTTTATTCTTCGAAGAATAGCTTCATGACTAAATTGTTACTGGGTACTGTTTTTGGTTTGTTTGCTTTTTCTCAGTTAGATGGTTAAATAATGGTAAATGAGATCATCTTTGGTCTAATGCTGCATTAGACAATTTCTTGGCAACCCAGGTACAAAGCATTTTCATTTCTTGGTGATTATTGTTGTTTAATCTGTGATTCCATGAATGAGTAAATTCAATTTGAATTACTTCCATTAAGAGCCATTAAGAAGGAAACCAGCCTCAAATGATATCATGAAGCCAGTTTTAAAATAGAGATGTCTATTTTTATAGCAGTAAAGTAAGGAGAAAAAAATGAATGAGTACAACTTGACTTTTGAGGTTTTTTTTTTTTAATCTTGAGTTAGGCTGAAGGCCAGATTTGTAACTGATCATGTATATGATTTCTAAAATTTGTTTAAGAAAATCTGGATGGATTTCTCAAAAGGCAATTAAAGGTTTGCAGTTGAAAAATTACCCTCCTTTATAAATATTGGTGAGTAGAATGGTTTCCCAGCATGCGGGATATGCTGGACGATATATAGAGAGCTCCAGTTCCAGGCAAAATTAAATTTGTGTTTTTCAAAGATACTGGGATTAGCTTGTTTACCAATTTGTTACTAATCTGTTAAAACAGCAGCATTTGCAAAATATATAAACCTTAAATTTTAAGCTTAGAAACATCCTTTCCTATTCCCAGGAGTCCACTATTCCTCTACCTTTGCTGCAACAATTTTTTGTCACAAAGTGCCTCTAAGAATTAATTATAATGTGGTAAAATCAACAAGCCATTTAAAACAAATAGGAAAAGTCAATTAGTAGATCATGTGGCACAATTCTTAGATAATATAAGAAGCTTACACTCAACTTGTATATGTATATATACCCACTTAGAACCAACAATAGGATATTAGCACTTTTAAATGGTATAAAATGAGTTATTTCTACTATTATTAATAGTAATTTTGATATTTTTCAGTTAATTTACATTGCTTTTGTAAAAAGAAAAAAATAGCGTTATTTCTGAAGTAACTTTAAAAGTAGGCTATTTAGAAATTAATGAAATAAGGAAACCACACATTAAAATTCCAAGGATAAGAACAAAGCTGTAACCAAAGAAAATTCATAGTCTTCAATGCTGTTATATTCAAGGTAAAAGGGAAAATGAGACAACTAAACATTTGATATTATAAGAAATAAAAAGGCAGTAGAAGAAATATATTCAAAAACATTTTATAGACAAATGCTTTCAAACATCCAAACCTGAATTACTATATGGTTAAAAAATCTGAAACCACAATAACAGCTTTAAAACTTTTATATTTATGTTCTAAAGCCCACATAGCCTTGAATATGAACTTTGTGGGAAAAAAATGGCACTTTGAAAACTATAGACCAATCTCAGGAATAAAAGTGTTAAAATCCTATAAAATAGAGCAAATCACACCAACAAGAGACCACTAAATTACCATACACAAATGGATTTATCTTAAGAAAACAGATATGCTTAACATGAGACTCTATTTACATCCTTCACTGTATATAAGACTCAGAAGAAAAAATATGTAATAATTTTTTATAAATTTTGAAAAAGTATTGATAAAATAAAATTTTAAAAATCTGTCCCTGATTCAAGAGTAGAAACAAACTTTTAGCAATGTAAGAATCCATGACAGTTGCTAAACATGACAAATAACGTCTATCAAAACAACAGCGGGGCGCCTACGTGGCTCAGTCAGTTAAAAGCCTGGATTCCATATGGTGTCACTTATTTGTGGAACATAAGGAATAGCATGGAGGACATTAGGAGAAGGAAGGGAAAAATGAAGTGGGGGGAATCGGAGGGGGAGATGAACCATGAGAGACTATGGACTCTGAGAAACAAACTGAGGGTTTTAGAGGGGAAGGGAGTAGGGGGATTGGTTAACCTGGTGATGGGTATTAAGGAGGGCACATACTGCATGGAGCACTGGGTGTTATATGAAAACAATGAATCATGGAACACTGCATCAAAAACTAATGATGTACTGTATGGGGACAAACATAAAAAAATAAAATAAAATTAAAAAAAAAAAAAAGCTGCCTTCCGCTCAGGTCCTGACCTCAGAGTCCTGGAATGGAGCCCCATATCAGCTCCCAGCTCGGTGGGGAGTCTGCTTTTCCCTCTCCCTCTGCTGCTTCCCCTGCTTGTGCTCTCTCTCTCACACAATCTCTCAAATAAATGAATATCTTCAAAAAAAAAAAAAAAAACACACCCCAGGTCTTTCCTTATTAAAAACAAAAACAAAACCAAAAAAACAGCAAACTCCATAATCAATGTTGAAATATTGAAAGTATCTCCATTAAAATCAGAAATACAACTAGAATGCTGATCAAATGCTCTTTTTTAATACTGTTCTGGATACTCTAGCCAAAGAAATATGCCAAGTGAAATGTTGGAAATGTATAAATGTTGGAAAATAAATCAAATTATTCATTTTAGAAGATATTATTGTCTAATTGGACCTAGGTGAATCAACAACATCAGTTTTATAACTGATAAAGAAAAAAACCCTAGGGGGTGCCTGGGTGGCTCAGTTGGGTAAGCATCTGCCTTCAGCTCAGGTCATGATCCCTGGGTCCTGGGATCTAGCCCCACATTGGGCTCCCTGCTCAGCGGGGAGCCTGCTTCTCCCTCTCCTCCTAGCTCATGCTCTCTCTTGCTATCTCTGTTGCTATCTCTGGCTCTCTCTCAAAAAAAAAAAAAAAAATCTTAAAAAAAAGAAAAGAAAAAAACCCTAGAAATAATTAGATATTGTCTGCAAGCTTTCCTACATGCTACTATTTAAACAACTTATTAGAAATCAAAGCTCTAATTCTCCACAGTCAAGCTTCAAAATGTGAAATTATGAATTTATTTAGCATGGTATTTGAGGATATTCAAAACTACTGAAAAACATAAAAGGATATTTGAATACATGGACAAATGTATCTAGTATTTCTTGATGAGAAGTCTAATATTTTGGACATATAATTTCTTTCCAGTTAACCTAAAATATAATAGAAACACATCAAAATTAAGTTGGAGAGGGGTCTGGGAGGGCTTTGGGTTTGACAAAAATTAGTCTAAAGTTCATCTGGCAGCAATATAGATGAGACTTAATTAGAAAATGCTAAAAAAAAACCCTTGAAAGGTCATTACCTATTTACATATTAAAATGTGTAATAAAACTCCCACTAAAAGAATGTACAAACAGATTAGTGAAAGGAAAGAGAAAGTCTCCAACTATACTCAAGTATATGTAATAAAAATGACATTTCAAATCAGTGGATGGAGATGGATTATGAAAGAAGTAGTTTTGGTAATCATATAAAAAGTCAGAACCCTGCTTCACTTAATGCAGTAAATTAAATTCCAGCTAGATAAAATATTCAAATATAAATATGCTTAAAAATCCCAAAGAACAGAAGAACAATAAGTAAATATTTCTACAATGAAATGATGGAAAATACTACTCTAGAAGTGACAACAAAATCAAACTTTTAAGTGGAAAACACATTTTTTTTAATCTGTACATTGGAATTGAGTCTTATAAACCAATTAAGGAAAAAAAAAACACTACCTAATTTTAAAAATATATGGAGGAAAGAATTGATATAAAATTCAAAAGCACATACAAGAAGTTTGACCTTGATTGTAGTCAAATAAATGAAAATAAAATTAATCTGTCTTTTTTACCTTGTACAGTCTCAGGAAACTGAACTGGTATACTATAGGAGAGCAATTTTTATATTATCCTTCAGAATCTTCAGCAGTGTGCATCCACTTGACTGAGCAGTTGCATTTCTAGAAAATTATCCAAAGAAGGGGCACCTGGGTGGTTCATTTGGTTAAGCGTCTGCCTTCGGCTCAGGTCATGATCTCAGGGTCTTGGGATCCAGCCCTGCACTGGGCTTCCTGCTCAGCAGGGAGTCTGCTTCTCCCTCTCCCTCTGCTCCTCCCCCACGCTTGTGCCCTATCTTTCTCAAATAAATAAATAAAATATTTTTTAAAAAATAGTAAAAAAAGAAAAAGAAAATTATTCAAAGAAATATTTAAGTCTGTGTGCAAAGATTGAGTTACACAAGTATGTTCATTATTTTTACAATGAAAAATGAAGGTAATACAAGTACTTGTAAGTAGGGGACTTTAAAAAAAATGGTAGTATATACCTAAAGAAGAAAAATTTTAAAGTAAACTTTTAGAAGTAATTGCATTGATGTTAAAGGTATTCCAAATACATAAATGAAAAAAAAAAGTATAATACATGGTATGTATTCATATAGTGCTATAGTAGGGTCTCATTTATATGTCAGTATGTATCAACATATAAGTCTCCGTTATTTCTTGGATGTGGATTCATACATAATTTTAATTCTGTCATTTTTGCTTATCAGGAATCTCAAAAATGTTTACAATGAATAATGATAAATGTGAAATTGAAGCATTGTTTTTAATTTTAATCAAATTATGATTAAAGAATACTTTTCATTTCACAAGTTCTTTTACTTAAACATAATATGTCTCTCTCCCATTTGGCACTCCTCTCAGGCAGATACTTGGAATCATTTTATTTTGCTAATGCTCACCTTTTTCAAATGTTTAATAACAAGTTCATAGCTGTAATCTTTGAATTCCTCTTTTTTTCATTGTCTGTAGTCTTTCTCCTATGAAAGATAAGGAAAAATGAATTCATTTTCATATGCTTCACATACTTCTATTGATTATTTTTTCATTTTAAATGCAACCTATAAATCTTTGTTTTCTTCTTTTTTAAACTGTCAACAACATCTCTAGATTTCTTACTTGGTAAAGGGAGATTTTAATAGCCCTACATGTTTCTTCACTTCTGCTGACTTTGTTCCTCCAAATTCTGTAAATTCTACTTTTAAATTTTATGTTGAGGTGCCTTTCTTCCTTGTTCTCCAAACAATTAAGCCTCTTGTGTTTTGCCAAAGATCATTCTAAAAATTGAAAACATATAAACAGCATGTACCTTATTATGGCACCATAAATACAATTTATTGTAGAGTCAGCTGTGGTGTTGGGTTTACATTTCCTTTCCTACAGTTTCAATGACAGATTACCTCTGCTCCTTTCAAGAGAATGTCCCAGACTTCAAGTTCAAATGGATTCTGTTTGAACCACGAATCTTGCAAATTCAAATAACAATACAAAGGTTACTGAGTCTCCAGAGTCTTTATCTCCCAAATCTCTTTGTCTCTCCCTCTTTCTCTCTGTCTGCCAGCAGGAGCACATACACTCACCCCTCTCTCAGGCAGTAGGAGAAGAGAATCCTATTTAAGGGGCAGGAAGAGGAGAAACTTCTTCGGACATGTTCATATGTTAATAAAGTCTTATCTCATCATATTCCTTTTGGGGGAAATTGTATACTTTTGGGGGGTATTTATTAATTTATTTTTAACCCTCTCATTTAAAAAAAAATAAAAATGTTTGGAGGATCAGTTTTAGTTTCGTAGCAAAATTAAGGGGAAGATACAGAGATTTCTCATACCCCCTGCCTCCACATATGCATAACCTCCCCTACTATCACCATCCCCCACCAGAGTGGGACATTTGTTACAACTGATGAACCTACATTGATGCATTATAATCACTCAAAGTCCATAGTTTATATTAGGGTTCACTCTTGGTGTTGTACATTCTAAGGGTTTGAACACGTATAATAATGTATCTATCATTATAGTATCATACAGAGTATTTTCACTGCCCTAAAAATACCTCTGCACTCTATCTCGTCATCCCTCCACACCCTATCCTCCAAACTCTGGCACCTAGATCTTTTAACTTTATCCACAGTTTTGTCTTTTCCAGAATGTCATATTATTGAAATTATATAGTGTGTAGCCTTTTCAGAATGGATTCTTTCACTTAGTAATCTGCATTTGAGTCTCTTCCATGTCACTTCATGACTTGATAATTCACTTCTTTTTAGTGCTTAGTAATATTCCATTGTCTGGATGTACCACAGCGTTTATCTGTTCACCTAGAACATCTTGGTTGCTTCCAGGTTTTGGCAATTGTGAAAAAAGCTGCTGTAAACATCCTTGTGCAGGCATTAGTTTTCAGTTACTTTGGGTAAATACCAAGGAACTTGATTGCTAGATCACATGGTAAGAGTGTGTTTAGTTGTATAAGAAACCACCAAACTGTCTTCCAAAGTAGCTGTACCATTTTGCATTCCATCCAGCAGTGAGTCAGAGTTCCTGTTGCTCCACATCCTTGCCAGCATTTGGTGGTGTCAGTGTTCCAGATCTTGGAACACTTACACTGTAGTCATGTCTTATCTCATCATATTCCTTTTGGAGGGGATTTTAGTGTTGTATTGTAGTTTTGTTGTTGTTTTCCTGGTGGGCTGCAGAGTAGGGAAGAAAAAAAAGTCTGAAAACCTTTTTGAGAAGCTGGAGTCTAAGTTGGAAGAAATACTGGAAGGATGTTTTAAAAAGAGAGATGTATGATATTGAATTTAAGATATCAATATTAGGAGCCACAAAGTAGACTCCTCGCTCAGTAGACTGCCAAATCCTCAATGAATGTCTAAAACAGTATAAAAGACTAACTCAGAGATATATAGTTAGTTAGTAGCCAGTTAATTTATGTGTATACCAGAGAAACCAATAATCATTTCCATCTAACAAAGGCAAAGATAGGATTTATACAGGAGAAGGAGACAAGAGAGAAGAAAAAAATCAGACATTTGAAAATGATGTTTATATTTTTATTTAGGAAAGGTGCTTATCAGCTGGAAGCAAGCTAAGAGAACAGTATCAATAATCTGCTAACCAGAGTTTACCAGGAATACACCTGTTGCTCCCCATTCTCCCTCCATGTACACAAATAGCTTCATTTAGTTTGCTGCAGTGACTAAGAATTCATTCCATGGGAACCATAGGCCATTTTAGTAAGAGACAATGGGGATTGGGGTAGTTATTATAGAATTTGGGTGGGTGTTGAGGGATTCTAAAGAGGATTTTTGGAAGCAGAAGCAAATTCTGAAGTGCATCTTGTCTAGAAGTAGAGGCCATAATGTATTGGGTATTTTCATTTTTCTTTGAGAGGTGGGAAAATTAAGAAGGGGCTAGAATTATTGTTGGTAAAGGAACTACAGTGAGTTTCTTAGTCAAGGGAGGGGATGGACCGTTCAGTCATTTTCCTGGTTGAGGAGTGGCCTTGTCTCTGTCTAGTTTCAAACATGGTCAAAGAGTGGCCTTCTCTGAACATTATTTATTTTCCATGAGTTCTATTTATTTTCAGTTAGGAACATCATGACCTAGCTGCCAGCAAGGCTGTTTTTCCCTTTCTCAGTCCCTCCTTCTGGCTAGGGACAGACGAGGTCAGCTGAAAGAACACTGATCTGTGGTGCCCAGGGGTGCACAAGTCAGGGTATTCTGACCTTGAAACAGCTGGATTGGTCATCAAGTGAATACTTTGGGTTGTTTATGGATGCACTAGGAAATCGTAGGAGTTTATTCAAGCATGTTTGGGCCAGTCTATCTGTGCTTTGTGTTTGCCAATATCCTTCAATAGCACTTATATTTTGGTTATGCCTCTTTTGTCATCTAGTTTTTCTGAACAGATACAAATGCTGGGTCTGAGCTTCACTTCTGTCCAAATACAGATTCCAAGGTGTCCAGGTAGTTAACTGTGGAAAGTTATCCCTGTTAGTAAGGGTGGCTAAACTGCCTGGGGACCCACCTGAGGGCCTGTAGAAGATCCACCTCAGAATGGTTCACTTGAGACCCAGAAGAGGGGAGTCTTTATCCACTGACTCATCTCATGGCCAAGGGTTGCCCCCGAGCATTAACCCCCTTGCCTTTCCAGGTGTGTGGATTTGCCAGAATAGCTGGGCAGCCCCCATAGGTGTCTCCTGCCTGGCAGATGTGAAGCATTTCACCAGTATATGAGGGATGAATGGACAAGGGTGAAAAATGTTTTTAGCACTTTGCCCTTGTGAGTTTTCAAAGACTTACACAACAATCTTGTTAGCAGAACTAAGTCCCATAGAGAATGTCTCATATTGATACAGGGTAAAACCTTAGAACTAAATGACTTGCACAGCTTTACCTAGATGCACCTTGTTTTTTAGACCTTCAGCTAGTAATTTCAACTTTTTAAGAATAAGTTTCAAGCATCCTAGCCTGTCGTCCTATTGTTACATATATCAAAGGTGGACAGGCCCGTGAGGAGATGAGATGCTGTCCCTGAGGGGGACAGCATTTTCCTAGAGAAAAGGAAAACAGACCAGCTTGATCTTGCTCCCGTGTCACTGGACTGGGCTGCATAACTTCTTGGGGAACTCTAGCTATATTTAACAGTATAACTTTAGCAAAACTCTGGCTGGTAAAGGTTAAGCATTAAGCAATTTAAGAAAGATGGCCAGAACTGAAAAGGGGCCCAAAGTTTAATGATTGAAACTGGTAACGCACATCATGGCTGGACCAGTTTTTCTGCTGTTCAAAATACTATTTGGTTTGTGAGCAATTTTCTTCCACTTCAAACTCTCATTATTTACCCTTTCGTTCAAAATACTAATTCTCCCTCCTGTTGTAATTTAACTATCCATTAATCATTTCTGAAATGGAAACTCATATTCGTAAGTAAAACATTTTTCAAGAGCTGAATTAAGCAGACAGTGGTTTTGTTTCTCTAATTTCTTGTCTACTGGTTAATAGGAATGCCAAGGAAGAACTTTTTCAAAATCTGAAAAACTATCCATGAAAATTTTTTTGGTGAAAAGTGAACATTTTTAGACAGATGGAGGTTTACATCTTAGTAATTAAAGTGAGAAAAGTACAACATAATACACTTATGTTGTCCCAAATTAACATTTACATAAATGATTTAATAGTCAATAAAAATTCATTGCAACTTTCTTTTCAAGTAAAGGAGAACTGGAGCTATGAGTTCTAGGCTTGGGTCTTCTGGTTACCAGCTACACGACCTTAGGCAACTCACATGTGTCTGCATCTTGCAAAGAATGTGAGTCCATTTGTAACAAAATTGGTAGAAATCCAGATTAGAAAACACAAAGAAGATCATAGCAAAAGCAACACTCATAAAGAGTCAGCAGTAAATAAGACTAGCTAAGACTTCCCTGTCTTTGAAGATGAGAGATAAACCAGCAACTGGCTCCAAATTGTATCTCATTTATAAATTTAAAATACAATCTGTGTGTGGTCGACTGTTCTGATGGAATCTAATTTCATCTCTTAATATAAAGCTTTGCCCTTTTTTCCTGTTTTTCTCTGGACTTGTCATGGTGTTTTTCTTATTCTTTTTGTTTTTTAAAGATTTTAATTATTAATTTGTCAGAGAGAGAGAGAGAACAAGCAAGGAGAGTGCTAGGCAGAGGGAGAAGCAGGCTCTCCGCTGAGCAGGGAGTCCGATGCAGGGCTTGATCCCAGGACCCTGGGATTATGACCTGAGCTGAAGGCATACACTTAACTGACTGAGCCACCCAGGTGTCCCTTCCTATTTGTTTTTTAATGTCGTTCTGAGCGAAAACATATTTAAATCTTTAGCATTAATTTTACTGTTCATCTTTATATAGTTCAATGCCATCTTTAGATGCAAAATAAGCATGTTGAACTCATATGTGGAATCAGTGAAATCACACAATTCATATTTTAAACCTCATCCATGCATATGCATTTTGTTCTTACCAGAAGAGTGGAAATGCTGCACCAGACTAACTCAGCTGTTTTTATTTCACTACTTCTTATGCAAAGATTTGAACAGCATTCTCTACTTTTGGCTCGTGGATGAGTAAAGAAGGACTGAAAGGAAAGAAAGGGAAAGGAAGGCTGGGTTGCCCTATGTTTCTTTTTCCTTTTATGTCATAATTTTTAGTGTAAGTGGCTGGCGAATGCAAGGAAGAAACATGAGTAAGAAAGGATATGGTAGGGTTTGTTGTTGTTGTTGTTGTTGTTGTTTTGGTCTTTAGTATTTCTTAGGTGGCCAATCCCTTCTTTCTGCATTCAAATCAAGCTTTGATTCACACGGGAGAGCATGACTTCTTGGCTGTCCATGCCCCTGCTTACTACACACTTCCCTTGTACTAGCTTGGAATCTGGCTAAACTCCTCTCATTGTGGTTCCATGAGAATTTTGTTCTCCTAGGGTATTGAAAATACCAAATATGAATGGAGAAGCAAGGAATGGTGGATGCATATATTGCATGAATCTCTTCTGCACATGTGTCTGCCCCATCACCTCCTCTAACTTCACATATAAAATACAAGTGCAAAGGTAAAATTATTAAAAATTTTAGGATGGCAACAACAGAGCGTTGAATCAAGAGTGAGGCCTTTCTGGGGCACCTGGGTGGCTCAGTCGGTTAAGCATCTGACTTGGGCTCAGGTCATGATCTCGGGGTCCTGGGGTTGAGCCCCATGTCGGGCTCCTCAGTCAGCAAGGAGTCTGCTTCTCCCTCTCTCTCTCCCTCTGCCCTTCCCTCCATTCGTGCTCTCTCTCTTTCCCTCTCATTCTCTCTCTCTCAAATAAATAAAATCTTTAAAAAAAGAAAGAGAGTGAGGCCTTTCTGAGACAGGGTCCTGTGTGACAGCACAGGTCACATGCCCATGAAGCTCTCCCTGTTGAAGTGTCAAAATTTTATGTGAAATGTTGTGACCAGGAAAATGACACAACCTTTTTCAGATCTTGTCAGAACTCTGACTATGCCTATATGCTTCAGAATCTCCAAAAGTGGTAGAAAATTTAGCCTCCACAATCTTTGGGAGTGAGAAAGATGGGCAGAATTTCTGGAAACAGAACCTCAGATGGGTCCTCTTATTCTCTGCTGAAGTTATTGGTTTTGCCACTTTGCACCCCAGGGATGAGCAGACTGCTGCATACTAATCAAATTTCCCAAAGATTTATGGATGTAGGACTGCCTCTTGGTTCAAATTTGTGCACTGTATATCAATGCGTACTTTCCTCCACCCCCACCCCAACACACACACACACACACACACACACAAACAAACATACACACACACTGAGACACCTAAACAGGAAGCTAATTTATAATTGGAAAGCTATTTGGTGAGTACATAATTTGAGTAAAGGGAGAGAAATATTAATGAAGTGACAGAGTTTTTTCCAACACAGATACATGCTACCTGCTAGTAGACTGGCTATTTGTGATTTTAAATGCATATGTTCATTTTATGCATTGTGAAAAACATGAACTCACCTGTAACCTGACTGATGTTTGTACTGGGTACATGGTGACTGCCCTTTCTCAGCTCTGTAGCAATCTGCTTTTTTTTTTTTTTTTTTGAGTGTTTTTAACTTGTCACTATTGTCAGATTTTGCCAGGGGTTACATCTTCTTCTCTTAATTGTGGTACAGCTCTCAACCAATTATTTCAAATTGTTTTCCTATAATTTATTTCTCTAATTACCAAAAAATTAAACATTTTGTAATTGTATTATTATTTGATCTACAGAGTGCTCAGAAGCCATATTCATATGGAAGGATATTTCCCATTTTAGATATGATAGACTGCGTTGAGGGATAGAGTAAAGACAAAAAATAAATTATGCCTACCCATTTTTGAAATATCCAACTACACTTTAAAATAAAAAAACAGACAATGATTTTTTAAACTCTCATGTAATTGACTAATTCTATAGTAACTGGGGTTGGTAGTAACTAAAACCTGTTACATTCCTAATGATGCCCAATGAGCCATGGGAAATGAATAGGTTGATACAGTCCAGTTGCTAGAAAATAGTTGTTTGTTACTGACTTGTCTGAGAGGAAATGAACACTTTCATTTAGGGACAGAGTATAAAGTGTTCCTCACTGAAGCATTTCCAAAAGCTCAATGTGCCTTTGAATACTGATAAAAGCTCCAAAATTAAAGGTAAAATACACAAGTAATCTGGATTATCACAGATTATTTTATGAGCTGCTTGTATTTTTAAATTTTTTAAGTATGATTTTCCTGGACCTGAAACCCAATAAATTCTATAATCCCTGTTATATATGAAGTTGTCAATAAGGTAGTATAGTTTCCTTTAAAAAATGTAAATTGCCAAGAAAATCAGAATTTATATGGGATTCATAGGAGTAGGTCTTAAGGAGAGCCACATAGTCAGGAGCTCTCAAATCTGGCTACTCGTTGGTGCTTTTGCAAATAATGACACCTGGATGTTATTTCCAGAGATTCTGACTTGAATGGTCTGTGATCCCAGCATCTGGGGTGTAAAAGTCCCCCAGTGGATTCTGCTATGCATCCACGATTGAGAACCACTGTAAAATGAAGGGAATTCAGGAAACAGATTCACAGAAAAGTCACAGAAAAGCAACTTTACTACTCTGCCCACGTTCTTCGACTAGTCATTATAACCCCCAAACTCAAATTATCAACAGTCATAGAGATAAAGGGTAGTGTTAAAAGACAAAATTCAACTGGGTAAATTTAAAGATCTAATTGGCCTTATTAATTGATTCACGGGGAACCTGGGTGGCTCAGTCAGTTAAGCGTCTGCCTTCAGCTCAGATCATGATCCCAGGGTCTTAGGATCAAGCCTTGCATCGGGCTCCCTGCTCAGCGGGGAGCCTGCTTCTCCCTCTGCCTCCCCTCCCCCTGCTTGTGCTCTTTCTCTTTTTGTCAAATAAATAAAATCTTTTAAAAATAAATAAATAAAAGAATGAATGAATGAATAAATAAATAAATAAATGATTCGTGAATTGGGCAGCATCCCATCTAGCAAGTAGAGGGGAGCTCCAAAGGGCTACAGTAATGGAAATGTTTTTACAGGCAGAATACAGAAGTTATAAGCAGAAAAAAAGGATTGTTTCAGGTGAGGTCACCTTCAACTGGTGCAAAAGGGTCTTAGTAGGTAGATTACCTCATCTTCCTTTGGAGGATGGAGGGCCCATGTGACCTTATTTGTGCGGACCAGAAAATTCCTGGCTGACCAATTTTAAGGTTATATTCCCGGGTGGTTGAAAATGCGGTCAGGTTAGATAGCAAATCTTGCTTTAATGACTTGGGGCCTTAACCTAAGTGAAGCCATTTGGGGCCTGTGATTTTCTTTTAACAGTGGCCATTTTACTACGAGAAATCAGTATAATACTGGTTACCTCAGTGTTTACTATTAACTGCCATAATCAAAAAGAGACTCTTCATGTTTAGATATGGGTTGTATAAAATGTGTCTAAAATAGTTGCATGGCGGACCTTCTGTTTTCATCCATTCAATGGCTCTGCCTATGAACCAGGACTAGAGCTTTAAGGGTATTTACTTACTTCAGCAAATCTCTGGTAGTATTAGTTATCTCCACGCTTTAGAAACAAAAGTGTTGAATAAAGGACAACCAACACAACATCCTAGATTAATGTGAGGGGAAAAGAAGTTTTGTTTAATGTGCAAAATACTTTCTTCTAAACTTTCAGACCCAGTCTCCATTCTTTTACACCCTACTTTGTGCCCTGGAGGCTGCTCTTTAGGAATTGCGTCAAAGAGTTCCCGTGCCCTCTGGTTTATGGTTAGGAGAGGTCAGGCTCGAGCTCAGTGACTAGGAGGAGTAGACTCTGTTTTCCTGGCCCCTGTGGGATCTCCATAGATGAGTTATGCCCCTCTGCAGAAGACTTACGTTCAACAGGTCTCTCTTGCATCTCTAGTGCCTCTGGCTCTCCAGTTCAGGGACCATCCTACCCCTTGACCCTTTAGGCTAAAGTCATCTCTGGAGTTTTTCACTGTCCCTTGTTGGATTTGCTAAGCTGCCCACATCTCTTTATTAAACTCTCCTCAGATACCTGCTGATGGACGAATCCATTCTTTTCCAGCCAGGACCCTGATTAAGTCATTTTGGGAGAATGTGCACAGTTACTCTCTTATAAAGCCACCATGTATAGTAGCATAATAACTCTTCTGAGAATGACCATTTCTCTTCGTTGTTAAAGCATTCTCAATTTTTGACAATGCAAATCTTTGTGTAGGATACCTAAACACCTAGTAGTTGTAGAACTCATTTTTGCAAACTCATGTGTATCTACATTATGGGAAGGTAGGAGAGTCAACTTATAGACAAAAATGTCTCAAACACAGGCACCTTTATATACAGTTCCCCCTGTCACCCCCCAAAATTAGGACTAGATGCAAGTCTTTTAGGTAACACTCAGGATTCTACTCTTGTAAAGAGGATTATGGCACCAAAACTATTTGGACAGAAATAACCCCAGATTTCTCCATGCTTACACTTTGGGCCACACTCTCTTCCCTTATCCAGTTACCTGAGGAGGCTCATGTACTAGTAGACTAGGTTTTTGGGAAATTGTTATTCAGGAAAAAGAAGAGGATGAAAAGGGTAAGAAGCAATGGGGAAGGGAAGAGTCCTATGGAGAAGTAGTGGGGTCAGTGTTTCTGGGAAGCTTTGGAGAAAGGGTTTCAGGAGTAGCAGTATCTTGTGCTGAATAAAAATGAAAGGAAAAAGTTGGGGTTTAAAGAATTGCTCTATGCCCTTTAATGAAGGGATGAAGAGATTCACATAGAGGTGTGAAAATCACCTGTGGTTACTGGACCGAGTTCTGACAAATAGCAAGAATAGAACATACATGTTAAAACTTGATAAGCATTTCAGGAATTAATAAGATTTCCTAAATCTCTTGACTTATTTTTCATGTCTGTTACTACCTTTTATCTCCACTCTGCCCTCCAATGATTATTTACATCTAATACTCTAGTAAAATCATTAAACTGAGATTTATGAACTATTCATAATAGGCAGGAAGTAATGAGAAACTGAGGTGATAGGGATCCACTCTTAGCTGTTAATTGATGAGGGATTTCACAGCAAATGAGGGAAAAAGGCATATCATTAAATAATAGTGGATGTCTGGTAGGGTGGAAGGCAATTAAAAATTTTTTTTTGCACTCCACTTTTTTTCCTCCATTTCTTTAAAATTTCCATGTTCAGAAGAAAAATAAGGTTAAAAAATTAAATTAAAAAATCAATTTACAGGGGGTCTGGGTGGCTCAGTTGATTGAGCATCTGACTCTTGATTTTGGCTCAGGTCATGAGCTCATGGTCATGGGATTGAGCCCCATGTCAGGTTCTGCACTCAGCTCAGAGTCTATTTGAGACTCTCTCCCTCTCCCTCTCCCTCTGCCTCTTCTCCTGCTCATGCGCACACTCTCTCTCTCTCAAATAAATAAATAAATCTTTTAAAAATAATCAGTTTACACTGGATCAGGGAGGGGGTAGGTCTAGGATATTTATAATTCCACTCTATGATAGCAAATAATTGTTATGGTCATACCATGGAATATTATGTAGCCATGTAAATGCATGAACTACAGTCACATGTAAGAACATGTTAGCATCATAATATCATAGTGTAAATTAAGAAAAAACACTTTCGGGGCGCCTGGGTGGCTCAGTCGTTAAGCGTCTGCCTTCGGCTCGGGTCATGATCCCAGGGTCCTGGGATCGAGTCCCACATTGGGCTCCCTGCTCGGTGGGAAGCCTGCTTCTCCCTCTCCCACTCCCCCTGCTTGTGTTCCTGCTCTCGCTATCTCTCTCTCTGTCAAATAAATAAATAAAATCTTTAAAAAAAAAAAAAGAAAGAAAAAACACTTTCATTGTCAGAGGTCAGCAAATATATTTTCTTAAAGGACCAGATAATAAGTATTTTAAGTTTGCAGGCCATCTACTGCAAATACTTAAATGTGTTGTTGTAGTGCCAAAGTGGCCATAGAAATTATGTGAGTGAATGGATATGGATGAGTCTAATAAAACTCAAAAGCTGTTGGTTGGCCCATGGGCTTTGGTGTGCTGACCTCTATATTAGGCAACAACACTCAGAAAAGCTCAAGCATAGGAAGATGTAATCAAAATATTGTTTATATATGTATATGAAGAGGAGGAAAAATAATTTTCCCTCTACCTTTCTAGGTTCTTGGCTAAGACACTTTTGTAGTAAAAGGTAGAGTAACAGAAGAAAAACACACACAAGTTTAATAACATGTATACCTTCTGTATACATGGGAGAGACCCAAGAATACTGAATAACTCCCAGAAAAGGCCCAAACCACCACCTTAAATACCATCTCCAGTGGAAAAAAAAAAGAAATTGTTGGAGGGTGGGGTGAGCCAAGTTATAAAAAGCTACCGGAAAAAACACTGCAAAGGAGGGTATGGTTGTTATGCAAATTTAAGTCATAGACTTCTCCTTTGATAAGAGTTCCCAGAGACTGAGTCATCTTCTTCTTTCTGGAACAGAGAGGGAGACACCCTTACAAAGGTGTCTTACAAAGATACCCTTATACCTGTAAATGTCTCTTGTAAAAGGGTAATTTATTGCTTTGTTTCTAGAGATACCCAGTGTCTGCAACCTCTCAAAATAGTCCTGATGCCAAAGATGCCATGTTTTGGGGTGCCATGTTTTCTCCCCTTCATATACATGTGATAAATCTAAAAAGACTAAACAAAGAACAAATGTAGTTAACCCTGGGTAGGAGGAGAGGTACAATATGATGAAGGAGTAGGATGGATGCACCTTTCTAGGTTCAGGTGCAAGTTATAGTTATTTCAGTTCTGGGATGGGCATGTGTTTACTTTTATGCTTTGTAACTTACCAATATATTCTTTTGATATATGATATTTGATACATATATTCTTTTATGCATCAAATATCATATGACAAAAAGGGAACAAATGAATATAAATTGGAAAAAATCAGAGGCAATCACAAGATTTGAGGCACAGTACAGCATGCTTTCTTCAACATTTTACTTACTTATTTATTTATTTATTTTTTAAAGATTTTGGGCGCCTGAGTGGCTCAGTTGGTTAAGCGACTGCCTTCGGCTCAGGTCATGATCCTGGAGTCCCAGGATCGAGTCCCGCATCAGGCTCCCTGCTCGGCAGGGAGTCTGCTTCTCCCTCTGCCCCTCCCCCCTCTCATGTGCTCTCTCTCATTCTCTCTCTCTCAAATAAATAAAATCTTTAAAAAATAAAATAAAAAAAAAAGATTTTATTTATTTATTTGTCAGAGAGAGACAACAAGCAGGGAGAGCAGCAGGCAGAGGGAGAAGCAGGCTCCCCACTGAGCAAGGAGCCTGATGCGGACTCGATCCCAGAATCTTGGAATCATGAACTGAGCCGAAGGCAGACACTTAACCAACCGAGCCACCCAGGCGTCCCTTCCCTCTCTTCAACATTTTATTATTTTTTATTTTTTTAAGATTTTCTTTGTTTATTTGACAGAGAGAGACACAGTGAAAGAGGGAACACAAGCAGGGGGAGTGGGAGAGGGAGAGGCAGGCTTCCTGTGGAGCAGGGAGCCTGATGCGGGGCTTGGTCCCAGGACCCTGGGATCATGACCTGAGCCAAAGACAGACACTTAACAACTGAGCCGCCCTGGTGACCCATTCTTCAACATTTTAAATACATCTAAGAAGCCTAGTGTTTGTTGCTTTGTTTCTAAAAGACATGTATCAGTTAAAATCATTTATAATGTACTTGTAAATGCTTCTCATTAGTTTGACTAAGACTCTCAACCCTTTGTTTTGATGATAGTTATCATCATTCATTGATTCACTGTTATAGTTGGTAATGTCCTTAACTCTGTAGGGCATCAGCTCACATTAAATTTTTATTGTGAATTATGTTTTCTTATTTATCAAAGCCTTTAGATGACAACAGAATCAGTCACAACAACTTTCCACTGAAGTAGAATAGTTGGAAAGGAACCTGAGTGACAGAGAAGTGAAGTAGTTTGTGCAAGACTATGCCTCATGCCACTGGGGCAAAGACCCAAAGCCTGACTCACCACCCCATCTTCTGGGGCTATGTCCGCTCTGCAGTTCTCTTTACATTGATGTGCATCTATCTCCTTGGGTCCAGGGGCGGGGCACTTATTCTTTAATGGCTTTTCTGGCGACGTGTCTCATTTTAGAAGCTTCAAGCATCGAGATAACACCCTTGTCACTGCCTCTCTGATGGTTCCCCATTCAGTAGTAGTCATTTAATCTCAGGACACTTTTCCTCACAGTCAACAGTTTTTCCTTTGTGTAATTAAGTCTCATTTTTTTCTGGAGAGATCCATTTGTGCCAGAACTCTTCTGCTGCCTTGAAGCTTGCACCATTCAGTTATTTTTAGTGTTATCTCTTTCCTTTCATTAGCACAGAGCTAAACTGCACATATTTTGTTCTTTCAGCTCTACCAGATTAAGATCTTCTAGCTCCTTAGTCATTCGTTTTAGCTGTTGCATTGAATTTCCTCCAGTTCTTTTAAATCCTCTACTTTAGTTTACTATGCCTGGAATAAATAAAGCACAATTTTCTCGTGTCTAATAACTGACCCCCACTGGTGGTATGTGGAAGGCTTATATATATCTGAGATTTTGCCTGTTTGCTCCCCTACTGGTTGGGTTCTGAGCCAAAATATACATTCAGTGAAGTTTTCCATAATGTCCCCATTCTGTGCTTCTAGCTCCCTTTCCTCAGGGCAGTATTGCTGCGTAGCTTTTAACTTTTCATTGTCTTTAATTTGTATTTTTAAATATATATCCCTATCAAATCAGAAATATCTATGGTCAGTTATTTTTTCTTTCATTAACATGCATTTTCATTTTTCAATATACTTATATTTAAGTAAATACAACAAATAGGTATTGCCTTCCAAAGCAATTTCAGCCTTCTAAGTTTTGATCAGATGAATTTTCCATATGCTGGAGATGCTTTTAGAGTACTCAGGAGGCTGTATCAGAAGGGATCATAGCAGTTCTCTCTTCCTGGAATCAACCCTATTCTCTTGAGATGGAAAACAGAGTGTGCAAATCCCCAACACCAGCGAGTGGAGATCGCTTTGCTCAGAAGATTTGCATGTAAATTTACATCCTATCTGGAATCACTGATTTCTTTCAGTTATAGCCCTGGAACTGGGATCCAAATGTATCCTCTGATCAGCAATAGCCCAGAGCATGTTTGGACTTCTACTTCTATCATTCAAATTACAGTACAGTATGGATCATTCACCAGAACTCATTGCCTTTCTCTGCTAGGAAGAACAATATATATTTGCATTTATTTCGAAATGTACCCACAACTCTCTTTTCTTTGCTTCGTGGTATTTATTCAAATATTAAATAATGTCCCCTTACTTCTGCCTATATTCCAAATGCCTTGGAGGCCTGGTATAGGCTATATTGCTATTCTCCCTATTGCATTTTTACCCTATATGCAGGAAATGTCTTAATGAATTATGTATAAGGTTGCAACTTTCCCTGAAACTGAAATCTACCCTCTCTATTAGAAAAGTGCAGGGAACTATATATAACATGACACACATCATTATGACTCTTATAATGCATGCTTATTATTTATTGTACAAGTTTTCAGATATAAGTCCCATACACAGCACCTTGTGCAAAAGAGCAGCATCCATGTTAAATTAGCCAGTGCTTAACAGACATGGATTTATGATCACAACTTGCAAAATCACATTCCTTATTCCAGTAGAATCTCATTCAAACATTACATTGTAGCCATATCGATAATGAAACTGCAATCTATTAGCCAGGACAGAAAATAGCCTTGATACAGTAGACTGAGTGTCTTGATGTCATTTTACATGCATGCACATAGATTTGCTTATTATTTTTGCTTGTGTTAGCAGATAGTTGGTCTTTAGCATAGTGTGTGTGTGTGTGTGTGTGTGTGTGTGTCAAATATTTATGTCTATATGGCTAAGATAAAGCATACTATGTTAGCCATGGCTCCCTGGTTGAATCCAGCCATGCAAATTAGTTAAGAACATTTAAAAATTGAAATATTAAAACATCAAAATTCCCTTTTATTTCTTTCTGAAAAAACTAGACAGTCTATACACTCTAGGCCCTCATTTTAGCTTGGTAACAATCACCTGGTCCATAATAGGGATGGATCGATTGATTGATTGATTGATTTGGAAGAGGACTTCCTCCTTTAGATGAGCAATCACAACCTAATTTATCATAGCTACCACTGGACCCATTTCCCTTATACACTTGCTTTGCCTGGACACTATAGGTATTTGACTTTCAAACCTGAATATGAAATAAAGCTTTATGATGCAACAAAAATTGGTATAAATAACTTTAGTATATTTATGTGAGCAAAAATAATTTATGAAATGACTAATCATGCTATGTTATATTCAGTCAGCTGGCTTTTAGTCTTCACTCATGCACATTTTAAATACTCAAATATTCATTAGCAGTTGGTATTATGACAAATATACTCTCTTTAAAATTAACTTTAAATCATATTTTTATGTTAGCATATGTGTATATATGTTGCCTGTGTATATATATATACACACACATCCTTACACACTTAGACTTTTGTTTAAAGTCCCTGAATGACTTTAACAATAAAGGTACTTTTATTCTATCTATTTATACCTCAACCTAACCTTGAGCACAAGATTCAGCAAGTCAGAATAATATTGTTACTGTATTTTTCATTTACTTGTAATAAATATGCATTATCTACATAATTTGCACATTGATATAAGCATACATTACCTATACAATGCAATAATCAAAAATAATTCAATAATTAACAATAAGTATACATTCTTCCCATAGCAACTAGAGAACACAGTTTCTCTGTTGGGCCACATGACTGTGTAAGGGAAGAAAAATAATTTTCTCTCTACCATTCAAGATTCTTGGCTGAGACACCCCTGTAATAGAAGACAGATCAACAGGAGAATAACAAGCAAGTTTCATAACATGTATACCTCCTATATATGTGGGAGAGACCAGAAAGCTGTCACTTTCTTTTTTTAAAGATTTATTTATTTGAGAGAGAGAGACAGAGAGCACAAGCAGGGAGAGGGGCAAAAGGAAAGGGAGAGAATGTCAAGCAGACTCCCTGCTGAGTGTGGTGCCAGATACCGGGCTCCATCCCACGACCCTGAGATCATGACCTGAGCCAAAACAAAGAGTTGGACGCTCAACCAACTGAGCCATGCAGGAGCCCCAGCTATCACTTTCAATGCCATCTCCAGCTAAATACAAAAGAAGATGTTGTACCTACTGGTGGGAGCCAGTTATAGGGGGTGACCAGGGAAAGCACTGTAAACAAGGGTAAGGTTGTTATGCAGAGGTATATTAACTCCTTGCCTTCTCCACTGATAAGAGTCTGTAGAGATTTAGAGTCATCCTTCTCCTCCAGTTACAGAGACAGAGATACCCTTAAACATGGAGGTTTCCCTTATAAATGTAATGTGTCTTACAAGAGGATAACTGCAACTAGGTTTTCAGAGCTTTTCTTTCTTTTTTTTTTTAATTTATTTTTATTCTTATGTTAATCCCCATACATTACATCATTAGTTTTAGATAAAGTGTTCCATGATTCATTGTTTGTGCATAACACCCAGTGCTCCATGCAGAATGTGCCCTCCTCA
>NC_138385.1:81462691-81517489 GCF_054177405.1 Leptonychotes weddellii | reverse complement strand
ATGAGAGAGTTGTTGCTATTCCTTTCTTCGATCTCCTGTTGAGTTTGTAGGTGTTCAGAATGGTTTGATCCCTATCCAGCTGAATTCCTGAGAGGAGACGAAATCCAGGTCTCCTACTCCTCCGCCATCTTGCTCCGCCCCCTCTGCCTACCTTTTTAATATTATCTGTGTTACTTCCATTAAATGCATCAGCAGGGAGTATTTCAGTTGCTAAAGAGGTATTCGCTAATTCCATATCTCAAAATTCTAAGGAAAGCTAAACAGAATCTTTCATTCTGGAGAAGGAAGTGAGGTTCAAAATATTTAAATAACTTGACCAAGGTTAAACTACAGTGTAAGATGTATAAGGGAAGGGATGGGAATGTGGAGACCATCACTTCACTATTTTCCAAAAACTATATTTAGAACAATGTTAAGCACAACAATATTTATGTAGCATTTTACATTTTCAAAAGCCCTTTAACATTACATCATGTATCAAAACAGTCTTGGCAACTAGTCACAATTATCTTAATTTTAGAGGGGGCAAAATTAAAAATCAAGCAAGTTGCTCAAAATTTCCTCATTTTAAAATAGCTGAACAAAAGTTTTACCTCCATATTTAACAAATCCAAAACATGGGTCCTTTTCATTAAACCAGGTCTCTGTGCTCATCAAATCAACTATTTTAAAGAAGTCTTTTAAGTTTAACCATTTTAAACCTTTCTATAATGTCTTGAGTTAACAAACTGAGTAAAACTAAATGGAACTTAAAATACCCCCATCTATTTCTTTTCTTTGGAATCTAGATGCAAAGTGTATATGAAATAAAACAATAGTTTTTGTTTGTTTTGTTTTGTTTTTGAGAGAGAGAGAGAGAATGCGCTTGGGGGGATGGGGAGGAGTAGAGGGAGAGGGAGAGAGAATCTTAGCAGGCTCCACACTCAGCGTGGAGCCCTGCGAAGCACTTGATCTCAAGACCCTGAAATCATGACCTGAGCTTAAATCAAAAGTCAGATTCTTTTTTTAAATTAACATATAATGTATTATTTGTTTCAGGGGTACAGATCTGTGATTCATCAGTCTTACACAATTCATAGCACTCACCATAGTACATACCCTCCCCAGTGTCCATCACCCAGCCACCCCTTCCCTCCTACCACCCACCACTCCAGCAACCCTCAGTTTGTTTCCTGAGATTAAGAGTCTCTTACGGTTTGTCTCCCTCTCTGGTTTCATCTTGTTTCATTTTTCCCTCCGTTCCCCTATGATCCTCTGTCTCGTTTCTCAAATTCCTCATATCAGTGAGATCATATGATACTTGTCTTTCTCTGATTGACTTGTTTCGCTTAGCATAATACTCTCTAGCTCCATCCACGTCATTGCAAATGGCAAGATTTCATTTTTTTGATGGCTACATAATATTCCATTGTATATATATACCACATCTTCTTTATCCATTCATCTGTTTATGGACATCTAGGCTCTTTCCATAGTTGAAAATAGAGCTACCCTATGACCCAGCAATTGCACTACTGGGTATTTACCCCAAAGATACAAATGTAGTGATCCAAAGGGATACCTGCACCCCAATGTTTATAGCAGCAATGTCCACAAGAGTCAGATTCTTAACCAACTGAGCTACCCACATGCCCCAAAGTAAAACAATAGTTTTGAAGTTGTGATGCTCCACCATAGTTTCAATTAAATCCCTAAATACACACACACATGCACACACTGACAGAGACGACTGATAGAAAGATAAATGGATAGATAGACAGATGGATGGATATTTTTGATTCCCCCTGAAAATCTGGCAGCACCCAAGTTTGCCTCGTGAGGTGTGAGGTGGAAAACTACCAGGAAGCAGTGAACTCCCCAAGGACGCTTTGTTCTTTTCTTAACAATGCATATTTCTAAGGTTCTCCCATAGTTTCTTCCCCCATCATGCCACCATCATGTTACTATCTCCCATTTCTCCTTTACATTCAAAATATTGCCTATTTCAGTTTATGTTCTAATCTGAAGAAAATCCTTGGGATGTGAAACACAATGATAAAGAGTAAAGAAGCATTTTCTGCAAACAGTGATGATTATAATATATTCTTAACAGACTGAGAGGAATTTGTATTAGTCTCCACTGCTTTCCAAAGAGGTTAAAAAAATCAGCATAACTGCAAATTCAAAAGCAATCAAAAACTCACCCTTGTTGAATACACTCCTGAAAGAAAGACTTGGCACAGTTTACAACAGGGAGGTCACTTAGTCAAATGGCCCAGAAGCATCCATTAGGGGAGATCTGACTCAAGGCAGAAGGTGTGACACTGGCGTGCCATTGACCAGCATGGAGAAAGCACTCCTACTACTTAGAAAGCAAGCCTTCCCATATTATTTACCTAATGGCACAAGGTGCGGACTACGACCATACCATTTGGTAGTCTGAGAGGTAGACAGGAGTTTGTCAGGGCAACAGGAAGGTGTTGTAGGCCGAGGAAACAGCCTGTGCAAGGATGCAGAGGTATAAATATGGTGGAGCACAGGAGGATTACAGATGGGCTGTTAGTGCTTAGAGAGTAAGATGTACATTCAGGATACCGTTCCAGGTACCTTGCATGTATTAGCTATTTAATTCTCATGGAAACAGGCATCATATGAACTTCATTTTATAGAGGAGCAACCATTATGGAGCTAATAAGTAGCAAAGGTGGAATTCAGACAACAATCCATGTGCTTATCCACTGCCCAAGCCTGTATGTTTAGGGAGATCACCATGTTTGCACTGTGTGAAGGGATGAAGATACTGGAGCCTAGTCAGTATGACCATATATTGTGTGGGGACATATTCTTGGACAGCACACTTTGGGAACACCATAAACAGAGAAAGCAAGTATTAAAGCCCCATTTGGGGCGCCTGGGTGGCTCAGTCAGTTGGGCAGCTGCCTTCGGCTCAGGTCATGATCCCCAGGTCCTGGGATCGAGCCCCGCATAGGGCTCCTTACTCAGCGGGAAGCCTGCTTCTCCCTCTGCCTCTGCTGCTCCCCCTGCTTGTGCTCTCTTTTGCCCTCTCTCTGACACATAAATAAATAAAATCTTTTAAAAAATGAAAAAATAAAAAACAAAGCCCCATTTGCAGGTGAGAACTTAAGAGCGTTTAAATTATTTGTCCTTAGTCTAATGAATCTTCATTCACTGTACTTTCTATTCATTAGAATTATCTGTTCTAGCTTTCCAGGATGAGACATTATAGGAAATAAACAAACAAGTACATGAACTCTTCTCTTTACGAATTCAGGACAGGAGACAGCTATACGGGATGCATGGACACAAAAGTATCTGGAAATCCCAGACACACATTCATCTGTGCATTCTTTCACTTATTCATTCATTCAGTAATCATTTATAGAGCCTTTTATGAGCCATGCACTATAAACTAAGCCCTGGGAATATAAGGGGGTTAGACAGACAATTGAGTTTGTTGTTGTCCACTGAATTCTGTCCAATTTGCAGATGGTACTTGGCTGATTGAACTTCCTAAAGTTACCTTCTAGGATTACCAAGCTCCCACCGCCAACAATTTTCCACTTTACAAAATCATCACACACACCATAAACTGAAAAAATTATCAGTCCAGAGAGGCTCAGTCTTTTTATGCTAAAGAATTCCTATACTGTCTGCAATATTCAGTGGACAGGCCATGGGATAAAACTACTGTGAGGATTTGAACATCTGCAGCTCCTGATCAGACCCCACATTCATCCCAAGGAAACACAAGGGGAAGACAAACCCAAATCAGCAGCTTTCCTTCAGGTCACATTTCCTCAGCACAGAAGTTCCTGAAATCTTGGTGAGGCAATCTAACTTTGTGTTTGACACCATTATTTATTTTTTCTGACCCTAACAGACTACTTCTAAAGACAAGCTTTTCTAGACATATAATTTCAAGGGAAAAATATCAATATTAAAGAAAACAAGTGCTCTTGAATGTCACTTTACCTTATGATTCACTTGTTATTCCTCGGGTGTTCTCTAGCAGGTTACGTGGGCTATTGAACACACACACACACAAAAACGTGGAATTCTGACATCTCCTATTACCTGAAACTGACTGAAAATCAGCTTTTCTTCTGTTAAGATGAATTATGTGACAGTAGAAAACTCCTTCCCATGGGTTTCTCCTTTCTGAAAGCTTTTCCATCCCTAGTTCTCAGAAACATACTTTGGTGAGTTTCACTCTATCCCAAGGCATTATTCATATAATCCAAGAAAAACTCAGAGAGACCTGATGACTAATTTGCAATGATCTGAGGTACCTGAAATATTTTATTCATTATATTTTTTGTATTTCTTTAAAATAAATGCACTTACCATCCTAAGGGTAACTTCAATATTAAAAAGAGTCACATTTATTACATACATACCAGAAGGCTGAGCAGCTGCCTTTTAAGCCGATATCCCAACACAGAATTATTTATGAGAAACCTTAATGCAAATAAAGATACTAAACCCTCAGGGACTCTTGCGCTTTTATATTTGACATCTCCTCTTTTCAAATATTCATGTAGAATAGCCTTAAGTAGAAACTTCAAGATGTGCTATGATAGAACATTTTCCCAAGCCACTTTACTGTTGATGGGGTGTTTTCTCAGTCTGGATTCGCAGTAATTGTCTTTCCCCTAAATGAAGAAGGGGTAACTCTTCAACCACTTGTGAATGACAGCATTTGTTCTGTTTCTTTAGCTTTCCTCAGAGCAATCACAGGCCGCCACATGCTTCCAGCATCACTGATAAAGTTCAGATCGATTTGATTGCACATTGATTCTAAAAGTCTCAGTCTCGGGGGAGGCTGGAATCTCTTTCACAACTCACAATACATTTCCCCACTGTTTCATGCTCCATATATTGGAAATCCATTCGCCACTCATTTCCCAAAATTTAGAAGCATTAGTTTGAAAATAAAGTTTTATAAATGAATTCACCCACTTTTCTTTGCACTTAGTGCTCTTTATTTTTTACCTGAGGTTAAAATTCAGATTGATAAGCTTTATGAGAATTTTGGAAGTTCACATTACTATGTTAATATCCAAATTCAAATTTAATTTAAAATATGAAAAGTGTTTTGGACTAAAAGGTCATTTCTACAGGCAAAAGATACAAGTCTGTTTTCTACTATTAAAAACAGCATAAATGAACTAATACCTAATGTAAAAGGAACATCAGAAAAGATAGATAAGATGTCTAAGAAGCAAAACTATCCACTTTTATATTTTCTGTTCATTCAGCAAAGAACTATCAAGCTAGTCATTTATGTCCAGTATAGTGCTTAGGGATTTTGCTCATCTCTACAACAATGATGAAAGTATAGGGCTTTTGGGACACCTAGGTGGCTCAGTCGGTTAAGCGTCTGCCTTCGGCTCAGGTTACGATCCCAGGGTCCTGGGATCGAGCCCCACATTGGGCTCCCTGCTCAGTGGGGAGCCTGCTTCTCCCTCTCCTGCTCCTCCTGCCATTCCCCCTGCTTATGCTCTCTCTGACAAATAAATAAATCAAATCTTTAAAAAAAGGGAAAAAAAGTATAGGGCTTTAAAAAATTAACATAATATTTAATATCAGATATAGAAGATTATCATTGATGTATATAATCAGTATTTGACTAAAGGTGTTAAAATCAAGGATTTTAAATAGGTTAGGACATTAAGGAAGATGCTGCTAGACACCATTCACGAAGAGTTTGAGAGGAGAAAGAATAAATAAGAGCAAATTGGTATAGAAACATTCACTAGAGATCATTAAACCCAATAAACTAGGACAGAATTTAAGAAAACCAGTTTTATCCTGCCTTGATGGAAGAGTCCAGATGATCAAATTAGACGTAATTTTCAAAGACAATACGCTATTATGGGAAAAAGCACATGTGGAAACAAGAAAGAAGTTGTAACCTGAATTTATTGCCAAGGAGAAGTTATGATGAATGTAATAAAACATCTTTTTTTGTGACAAGAAATACAGAAAGACCGTAGCTGTTCCCTACATTAATCTCCTTCCAGGTTAACAGGTGCAGCACCAGTTGGCTGCAGAAATTCTTGTCAACGCGTTACTCAGACTGTCCCATCTGTTTCTTACTGTTTGCTGTATACAAAGGCACATTAGTATGCCTACCCATTTATCATCATTCTTTCATTTTGTTATTTGCTAACTCAACTGTGCCAACATGCTAGAAATGGATCAGGCTAACATAGTTTTAATATATCAAGAAATATATTAATAAAATATTTTTGGAGTTTAAGTTCTGTGTGGACTCCTGATAGAGAAGCATATCCTATATGACCGGAACCTGTCACCCCAATACATTCAACCAGCATAAAAAAAAATCAATAAAATTGCTCCAAGTACAAATGAGAAGTACACAGGAACCAAGGTTCTCAGGGTTGAAGAGAAGTGTTTGTTCAAATGCACTGTGACACGGAGTCCAACATGAAACATGAAGAGTGAGCTGAATCAGCGAAAGGAATGATGGTGATGGTGATGGTAGGCATCCAGGTTCCATTGTCACTCTAGAGATGGTCCTGCAAACACCCCTAGGAACCACTAAGGCTCAAGTGAGAATACTATACAAATCCCTGATGTTCACCAACTTATCATCTGTGCCCCAAACCTTTTCATAGGATTCCTTAAATAGATGTTAAAACCCTATCCCACACCCTAGTGAAAGAAAACTTTTCCCATCTTTGGCCTTATTCATTCATTCATTCATTCATTCATTCATTCATTCATTCATTCATTATTTGTTAATGTTTGTTTAAAGATTTATTTATCTGAGGGAGGGAGGGGCAAAGGGAGAGGGAGAAAAAGAATCTTAAGCAGGCTCCATGCCCAGGAGGGAGCCCGAAGCAGGGCTCAATCTTACGACCCTGAGATCAGGACCTGAGCTGAAACCAAGAGCCCGAGGCTTAACTGACTGCGCCACCCAGGCGCTCCTGGCCATATTTAACTGTTACCATGTTTTTTTGTTTTTTGGGGTTTTTTTGACAGAGGAAGACACAGAGAGAGAGGGAACACAAGCAGGAGGAGTGGGAGAGGGAGAAGCAGGCTTCCCGCGGAGCAAGGAGCCCGATGTGGGACTCGATCCCAGGACCCTGGGATCATGACCTGAGCTGAAGGCAGACGCTTAACGACTGAGCCACCCAGGCACCCACCATGTTTGTTTGATAGTGCTTATTTGTCTGTTTGTTTGGCCTTCACTCCCATTGCCCCTTCAATGGCACCCACAGCCCAACGGCCACTCCCCGCTGTTATCCTCAGGTCCAGTTCTGCTGATGAGGCCTCGTCTGCATCCTGTGGCCTCCCATTTGAAGATATAACTCACAGGGGGCGGGGATATAGCAGTCGGAAAGAACATATACATTCTACTTGGATTCTACACTTTCCTTCCTTCCCAAGCCACTGAGCCTTTAGAAAATTCCCTAAGTAAAACGCAGCTAAATGTTTAAATTAGAAAAAAAGAAAATTTAATTCACCTTTAACTCAAGGTTAATAATCAGGAGCTTTAAACGATTGTGTAGGCACATCTGGATTCTGAGCTGCAATTCTGCAAGGCAGACTGCCAAGCTCCTGGGAGGGCCATCTCCTCTCCTCACAGCTGTGAACTGGAACCCATGACTGGTCTTTGTTTATTTGATCCCCCTGACCCAGCACAGTGGGGTCTCATTTAGGGTTTCTGCGATGGTGTTAGCTGGTGTAAGTATGAGTGGTCCCTGTCTCCCCTTCCTTTCTACTCAATGCTTAATAATGTGCTTCATCCCTTTTCCACTGAACAGCTCTCTGAATATCTGAAGACAGCTACTACACCCTAAAATTATCAGGTACTTCTACACAAGCTCCAGGTTTTCAACATCTCATTTAATTTAGGTTTCCCACAGGTGAAGAGCACAACTTTGGTCTGAGGAAAATACTTTCAGTGTCAACAAAGAGGGTATTCGGGCATCATTTCTATTACCATACTATATTTCATTCTTTCTTGTTTTCCACCCATATCATAATGTTAGAGTCACCATGACCTACTAATATCTTCCATTTTTTAAACCAATGTATCAAGTTTCCACCAGCATATATTTATTACTTTTTTGGGGGAAGAGAAGGGAATGCTAATTTAAGAAACTATGTCTTCCCTAATAAATTTTATCTTGGTTCATTAAACAAATATTTCAGTGCTTAATATGTGCAGGCACTTGGTAAACAGCATTAAACCAAGTAGACACAGTCAACAGCTTCATGGTGCATTCATACAGAAGAAATATTATAATAACTAATAGGTATTGGAAACTTTTGACACAGGTATGTAGAAAGTAAGGCTTAGTTCACGCTCAACCTTGTACACAGAAGCCTTGGTTTGTTTGATTCCAGAGTCAGCTCTATTAACCAGCAGGCCAAAAGGAACACTACCACCTATTGTAATAGTCTCATGACTCTGTTGAGTCCTGATTCTTTCATCTGGATCTCTGGAAGATACTGTGAAGTAAAGGCCTAAGAATAGAGGAGAAAAGAAATGAAAGCAGAGAGCCAGTGAGAAACCATTTTTAGAGCCAGAGCAGTGCCTAAAATGAAGAATAAATGAAAGATCTACATCAGCAACCAAGGCTAGGAACAAGCAGTTCAAAAAGAAAACTGATTTGCCACAGCAGAAAAAATACAGCAGACATACTGTGTGATGGTAATAGCTACAGATAGGATAAGAAATACACAGCTGCAGAGAAAGGCCATCTTCAGATAGGTAACTGAGAGCAGCCTGATCTTTCACAGGGGGAAGCCAATGTCTATAAACATATAATATTAAAATAAATGCAGAAACCATTATTAATCTCTAATTACTAACTTTGTTTTATAAAAATAACTCAAGACCTGTTATCTTGGAACCATTATATAAAGTAGGATAAACCAAATATGTAATTACACTAATGTCATTAGGAACTTAGATTTTCAGTGTAAGAGGAGATCGCAGTATATATCACCTATATTAATTCCTATTTCTTGATCCAAGTGGTGGTTATTTTTATTTATGGTGTATGCACTTTTGATTTATGGTATGCTTCAATAACAAAGCTTACTAAAGATCAGCAAAAAGACAACATTTACCAAGAGTTTAAGAAAAGCAAAGGGCAAGAATAAAGGTAAATTCTTTCTTCGAATAAACTCAGCATATCAATCACTGTTGCAAATTACATTTCCTTTAAGTTCTCAGAAAAACCCTCTCTGTACTGAAAATCTCTGGGTTTCCAGGTCCTGCTTGGATTCCTACTAACTTCATTGTAACACAGATGTTAATATCTTAACACAAACTCCTCCCACTGCTTGATCTACATGAGAACTGTCAATTTCTTTAACTATCCCTCAATTTATTTTATTTGCAAATTATCTAACAATCTCTTCTCCTGAGAAAAGATCTACTTTGACCCCTCAAGTAAACTCAAGGAAGATTAGAATTTTTTAAGGAAAATCTTCATCCATTCAATTAATATTTATTAAGGACAGGGCTGTAAATGGTATTTCCTATTTTTCTTATTTTTTTTCACATTTGTAACATATTAATTCAACCGGGAGGTGGATCATTTCCAGAGAAGGGATCTTACTGGTTAACTTGCTACCTCATTCACTTAACTTCTATATGTCACTTAAACTCTTTTTTAACCAGAACTTACATTATTACAATTGCAAACTACATTATTACAAACCTGCTATTTAAGATAATTAAACATTTTTTTAGATACTACAAATGCACACAACTTTCAAAACATACAGGAGATTTTTTTTTGGTGGGGTGCAGAAGTGGTTTTGTTTTTAATATGTCAAAAGGCAGCACAACTAATAAACTATACAGTACTCTTACCAAGCTCTTCCAAATAGGTTTGTTTAATGAATTTTGGTTTTTTTCCCCTTAAATATAAAGAGAGAAAGTATATTACTGAGGTAATAACTTAGAATAATATGCCAGACACAGTTCGAAGTAACTTACTCATTTAATCTGCAAAACTAACCTACAAGGTTCATGCTATTAAAATCCCCTATATTCAGATGAGTAAACTGAGGCACACAGAAGGTGAATAACCTGCCCGAGAGTACGTAGTACATAAAGTAGAAGGCACACAATTTGAATGCCGGCAATTTGGCCTTAGAGCTCAACTCTTAATAACTACATTCTGGTACTCTAGCTAGATCGGTAATCTCATCCAATCTGGGCTCTGTTTGGTTGATGTGATTGGTTTGGTCATGTCAAAGTTAATCAAAGTGTGTCAAGGTCATGCGGCTTTTCAGAATTCTGGAATTCTCTCTCTAGGAGAGAAGCCATAGCCAAATCATCTATTAGTCTTTTCTTTCTGGCACATATTTGGTTTTAATAAGTACTGTTTTGTTGAATAACAGAGTCAGCTTTGCCTCTTGTAGCAGTATTAGCTAAGGGCTGGAAACAATGTTGCAAGAACAACAGCAAGACATTAGCTTCCCTGGTTACTTTATTGAAACATATGACTGGCCGCATGTCTACTGCGGGCAAGCAGCAAGGTAGTTTACTTTTTTCCTTGTGCTATTATCTTCTAAAAATACTCTTCTCCAATCCATGTTGCATTCATTTAGTGATTACTCTGAAATACTAACAGAACAGACCATTTCTGGAATGGTAATGAGATTGAGAAACAGACTCTTTTTCCCGGTTAGAAGTATCACACCCTTCCTTCAGGAAACACGTTCATCATTTCCAAATTGTTTTGAGCTTGCTTCCATTCTAGGTGCCCTTCCCACAGACCAAGAGTCAGAGAGTCTTGAATATATAGATCACATTTGAAATAATAGGATTATAACTCGATCATTTTTTCTCCATTTTGGCAGTCTTCTTCCTAAATCTTTTAACCTAACCTTTGGCCCTGTATCTCCATTGTAAATCTTTTCTTTTACTGAATAGGCAGTTTTTCAGTTTCACCTTAGGTTACACTAGTGCATTTACAGACCTGTATTCTGGGATCATTAAAGATCTTATTTTATTGTCTATACAGGCAGATACTCATTTACTTTCTTTCTTTCTCACTTAAGGAAACATCTGAAATTAAACATGGCTGAAGTATGGAATAGTGAATGGCAGAGTACCCATTTAGTAAAGGCGTTTTCTCATATGCTTGATTCACTCATTCTATTTCACTTCCACATGCAATTATTCCCACCACTAGTTTTCAAACATGCATTATACATCTTGCTTTAGGTTTAAAATGCAGTAATTATGAATATATTAGAGCATTCTGATAAGGCAGAGATTTCGGGACAATGCTTTTGTCATAGAAAATCAATCTTTGTTAAATATTGGATGAAATGTTAATTAAATAATTAACTAATACCATAATCACACTAGCCAAAATAACAGCTTTACATTAATATGTTGTTTATAATTTTATGTATATTTCAGTAAGCATACTGAAAAAGTAAAACTGCTTTTCCTTTTTTAACAAAATGGTAAAAAAGAAACACTGTACCTCCTGACTTCATCTCTGAAAAAAAATCTGAAGCAGTTATTATGACTTTTTGGAATGATTTGAATGACCACCTTTAAGCAAGCACTGCTGGGTAATTTCCAGGCCCGTGTATATATGCATCTAAGATTTCCTTGGCTGTTAAAGTGTGCACTTTCCATCCGGCCTCTTCTGATGATAACGTGAACAGTCATTCCAGTTGTACACAGATTGCACTTGCATTAAATTCTTTTCCACTTCTGGGGGCACAACTTTTCTTTCTCAGTGATAATTTTATTTATTTATTTATTTATTTATTTATAAATTTTATTTATTCATTTGAGACACAGAGATACAGAAAGAAAGAGAGAGCATGAGCAGAGGCAGACAGAGAGGGAGAAGCAGGCTCCCCGCCGAGCCAGGAGCCTGATGTGGGGCTCGATCCCAGGACCCTGGGACCATGACCTGAGCTGAAGGCAGACGCTTAACCATCTGAGCCACCCAGGCGCCCCTCTTTCTCAGTGATAATTTTAACTGAACAAGTTTTTGGATTAGAACTACAGTTTCTTCAGCCTAATATGTTGTGCCTTTGATGGATAATAAAGTCAGCACAGAATGCTACACGTTTCTAACAGGGGCAGGCGGCTGAAACAAAAGCATCAGACTCCATGATGGCAAGAACACGGTTATATTGTGCAGGCCTCCCTCAACTTACAATGGGGTTACATCCCAATGAGCCCACTGTATGCTGAAAACATTGTAAGGACAAAATGCATTTCACTACACCTAACCTCCCGAACATCATAGCTTAGCCTAGCCTACCTCCGTGTACTCAGAATACTTACACTGGCTTACCGTTGGGCAGAATCATCTCATACGAAGCCTACTTTATAATAAAGTGCTGCCTATCTTGTGTAATGTATTGAATACTGTAGTGAAGGTGAAAAACAGGATGGTTGTGTAAGTGTATTGGTCACTGACCCTCCTGATTGGCTGGCTGCCACTGCCCAGCATCACGAGAGAGTATCATTCCACAAGTCGCTAGCCTGGGAAAAGATTCAAATTCAAAATCTGAAGTACGGTTTCTACTGAAGAGTGTTGCTTTCACACCATGGTAAGGTGGAAAAATTGTAAGTTGGACCACTGTGAGTCAGGGACCATCTGTATACATGAGGATTTTGTAAAGGTTTTAATATAGAAAAGCAGTGAAATAATTGAGCCTTCACAATACATACAGAATGAAAAGGCATGTTGGAAATAAAAGAACTTGTACCACTGAAGCTAATATTATATTTGCATTACAAAAGGCCATTTAATTTATCCAAAACAACATCAGCAGTCACATTGAGGTTGTACATTTGAATTCTGGTTGTTTTTTTTTTTTTTTTGTACTTCTACTCAATTTGAAAATATTATTTGGCATTATAGATCTCTAAGCCTTTTAACCAGAAAATGTGTGCTCTTTGTTTTATATTTGTGCTTATATAAGTAACTTGTAATAAAACTAATTTGTCAGCAATGGTTAACCACAGGAATTTTTTATTCCTTTTACATGGGCCTGTTTATTTCTCAAGTTTGAGAAGCACGACACTATAACAACTCTCAAGTACAATGTCTTAAACAGGGAATTAGAGACTTTTTTTTTTTATTGTAGAATAACGTTATTAAGGAGAGGTAGGGTAGATTGATATACATTTTTTTTAAAGATTTTTATTTATTTATTTTGAGACAGAGAGAATGAGAGACAGAGAGCATGAGAGGGAGGAGGGTCAGAGGGAGAAGCAGACTCCCTGCCGAGCAGGGAGCCTGATGCGGGACTCGATCCCGGGACTCCAGGATCATGACCTGAGCCGAAAGCGGTCGCTTAACCAACTGAGCCACCCAGGCGCCCCGATTGATATACATTTTTATACACATGTCCACTCATATAGGAGGGCTGAAGTATTTGTAAAGTGATTGCTTTATTAAAGCAAAATATGTCTCACAATGTTGTTGGGACCGATGTAACTGATTTGGCTTCAATAATGAACGAGAGTTAGCTTTCTGTGCTCAGTATGCTTGAAGGGCAGTAACAATGCAACACAAGCCAGGACATCAGTTCCACTGTGCTAGGTTAGCAAGGAAAGGAGCACCGGAAGTCAAAATGAATTATAACCCATGAAACTTCTACACAATACCCTGAAGAATACTAGAGCAAGATGGGGGACAATTAAAAAGAAATAGTGATGACCTGAGATGTAACCTGTCCTTCATGGGTCTATACGACATCTGAAAATGGCTTCCACCAGCAGGAAGAATCAGGAGCCCTGAAACGTGTTAAGAACCTAGAAGGTCAAAGCCAGTCAGACCACTCTATTGGACCGAATTCATATCCATGTACACACAAACATAAAAAACACATTCTACATACACATCAGTACATGCATGTGTCCGTACAGTAGTTTGAGTTTGAGAACAAAACTGTGTCGAAAATGGGCGCCTGGGTGGCTCAGTCAGTTAAGTGTCCAACTCTTGCTTTTGGCTCAGGTCATGATCTCAGGGTCATGGGATCAAGCCCTGTGTCCATGCTCAGCATGGAGTCTGATTGTCCCTCTCCCTCTGCTCCTCCCCGCTCCCCCACTCTCTCTCTTTCTCTCTCCCTAAAATAAATAAAATCTTTAAAAAAAAAACTGTCAAAAATGAAAAGAGTTCATGCAAAAAAAATCAATGAAATTATATAAGAATATAGAAATGGGAAGGGATATAAATAAGGAAAATAATAAATTATGGTAATAGACTGCAAGGGCTATGGTTCTGTCTGCTTTATCCTGAAGTAAGTTGAATAAATGAATAAAATCTAAAGAACCAAAGGAGAGTTTAGGGCCCCATATCACATTCTTTATATCTGATCACTCAATAGCTGTGAAAGAGGTGAGGATGCCAACTCTAGGCATCCATGGTTCTCAGAGCAAAGTCTCTGAGCACATTGGAAATTTGTTTAGATTTACTATGGGGTGTAATCTCTCATCTTTGTTCTCTACACACAATACCTTTGAGAGTACTAACCATTTAAAAAATTCTCAGGAACTACTGTTAGATTGTTTGTAAGAGTCCAAACATAGAAATGAGGAATATATGTTGCCTCGCCACTTTCTTGTTAACTCCTAGTAAATGTTAATCACTGAGTAAATGTCTTAAATAAATAAATATTCCAGAAAGAGAAGTTATACCCACATCCCAAGCATGCCCATTGGTGATCTATAATCAAAGTTCTATGTAGCCTATCAAAGTTCATTTTACATGACCATGTGAAATTCTGTACTATCATTTCCCAAACATTTGACCACAAGTTTTTTTTTTCCATTTAACAGTTGTTAATAACCTGCAAAATTATTCTTTTACATGGCAGTGGCTCCCAGACTTTTGGATTTCATGGATCAGTATTATTTCCAAGAACTTGGGGGACTGACAGGATTGCCAATGTATTGCCAGGTAATCTGAAAGGTATCACTGTATTATCACCATTTTTTTTCATCAAAGGACAGTATCAGAACAAGAGAGTCTTTTAAATGGAATAAATACAGCTTTTTGAAACAAAACAAAGAAAGTCTGTCTATCAGGGTAAATTCTAATTGTATTCCTAGGCTGAGGGGCTGGACCAATTGACTTCCAGAATCCCAGCAGCTTTGGGAAGGACGCCAGTACTAAGGCTTATGAGATTGTGAAACACTGACCTGAAGAGTTGCCTGGGGAGGATGGCAAGACAGAGAGGGAGAAGCAGTCTCCCCGCCGAGCCAGGAATTAAGGAGGGCAAGTGATGTGATGAGCACCGGGTATTGTATGCAACTGATGAATTACTGAACTCTACATCTGAAAGTAATGATGTACTATATGTTGGCTAATTGAATTTAAATTAAAAAGGATGCTTTCTCCACAAAAAAAAAAAAAAGAGTTGCCTGTAATATATATTGATACAAACTTGAAATAAACCAAATTTGACTAGAAGTGAAAAGGATTGAGGAACCAATGTGAGGAGGATTCTGTTAGATATCGATGGAAAAATATGAGGATCAATAGGGATAATAACAAAAAAAAAGGACTGAAATGCATCAGTTATATTTAAATATATTTAAAACCGTACATTCACAGTGATACCAGAACAGACAAGCAAAATAAATTTTAAAAATCAGCTGGTAACCTGTGGAAGAGACTAAGGAACCAATTCATTATTTTGAAAATTGTTTTCTTTGGAAAGAAATTGAAGTGTTTATTTTCCTTTTACTATATGGACTCTACTGCCAAGTAATCAAAGAGGTAATGCAGAGGCGCTCCCTTTATAGAAATATTCCAACTAACAAATGAAGAAGATAGAATATCACTATTTTGCAACCCATAATAAAATAAGCAAGGCAATGATCATCAAAGGTTGCTAGTAACACATACCATAAACACGAGGCAACAAACCCTTATGTATCTTTTGATGAAAGTATGTAACACTATTAAATCATCTTGGGGGAAAAAAAAGGAACCTGACTACGAGCAGCCCTCTAGATCTAACTGCTAATTTATAGAAACCACAAGGGACAGAGAAAGTTTTTAAGCAATATGATGGGGATATCATCAGCAAAATCCAGACGAAAGATTGTGTTTCCTCAAAACAAGAGAAAGAAAGAAAGGGAGAGAGAGAGAAGAACATTCTAGTAAGAATCTACAGTAAATTTGATTTAATAATTACACTTAAAAATCCCAATGTACAGTCTTGTTCATTTCAAAGTAATTATTTAAAAATTGGTGGAGTCCAGGGGTGCCTGGGTGGCTCAGTTGGTTAAGCATCTGTCTTCGGCTCAGGTCATGATCCCAGAGTCCCTGATCGAGCCCCAAGTGGGACTCCCTGCTTCTCCCTCTCCCTCTGCTCCTCCTCTCACTCGTGCTCTCTCTCTCTCTCTCTCAAATAAATAAATAAATAATCTTTAAAAAATTAGTGGAGTCCTATAGGATAATCTGGAAAACACAAGTAGTGTGTCTTACTTTTCTGGGTGTGGCAGCAGAATTGTTATGTTTTCAAGGAACGTTTTTGTTTTTTTTTAAATACAATCTGTAATGTTTAGAGTAGAAATGATATTTCTAGGATTTGCTTCAAAAAAAATTAAAGATAAGAAGTGGGTTGGTGTAGAGAGGAAAAAAAGATAGTAATGATTATAATTGTTAGAATTGAGTGAGGGGTATCTGATACTCGTTACACGGTTTTTCTATTTTTGTATACGTTTGAAATTCTCCGTAAGTTTTTAAAAAATGATTTATGTGTATTTATAATGCATTAATAACAAGATATGAGTTATCCTAATAATAAATATGCCTTCAGCTCTTCCCTTTTCCTCATCTTGGCTTCAAAGTAACCATACTCTTTGATCATCATAGTTTCTCTAGGCCCCAAGAGATAGTTTTTAGATTTTTATTTGTTTGCTTATAAACTTCAGTCAAGTAATCAGGAAGTCAATATGATAAAATAGTCTAACTTTCTGAAAAATGTGCAAGCATAAATAACAATCATTTATACTTCCATAGCAAAAAACAAGGTTGAACCATACTTAAAGTATCTAAGATGCAGAGTAGATTAGATTCTGGTTGGTTCAAATAAAAAATTGTGCTACATCTAAGGAGTGGAGGGATGAAATGATATTCTTATCTTTCAGTATCTATTTGTATCTAATTTAAATAGGAGCCTAAGGATTTCCTAATAAGAACAAAATTAGGAACTTGAAAGTCTTCATTATTAGACAAAACATGAACATTCATGACCCTGAAATTTGAGGAGCTACAGAAAGCACAATTTTAAGGACAAAGTCTATTGTTCTAAAATAAAATTCATCCTGCAGATTTGAATATAATAAGCTAAATAATAACTTAAGTGTTAGAGTAGAGGAGAAATTCTAAGAAAACCTTCATGGGTATTACCTGAACCCTTAACCAACTCAGCCACTTTGGTATAAAATTTATACTCTAGGATACAAGATCTCTGGGTAAACCCGAAGGATCAGTTCTGTTAAGACGGTCACTCTTTGGGGCCCAGCAACTCTACTGTGACTCCCTCTTAACAGAGTATAACACTGAGCATGTGAAGTTACCCCTTGTCCTTTCATGGATATGTTTAATAGCTGTGGCTTCATGCACACTGAAAGCACCAAGCAAAGCCCCAAACAGCAGCCCTGAGCAGATTAACAGGGTCCTGAGCACAGTGTTGAGCTGCCAGAGCTGAGGAAGCAAGCGGGTGTCTAGAGTAGAGCGTGAACAATGTAGCTGATAGGGGTGCGAAAGGCCAGTAGCAGTCCCAACCTGAAAGCGCCCGAGTGACATCTCAAAAGGACAATGATACAGACTCAAGTGGGAAACAATGAAGAGAGGCCAAAGTCTTGCAGATGCACAGGGAGAGGTTAACAGACCAGCGAAAGTAGGATACTAATGCCAATGCAACCTTTTATTACAGAGGCTCGTAACTCCGCGGAGAGTTCGGATCATGATAACATTCGTGTACTCTTTGGCACTTGGCTGGGCAGGATCTCTATTGCACAAAACACCCGTAGGCAGCGAAAGACGGTGTATGTTCACTAACTGGTGCTGCTTTCCATCTGTCTCCTAAGCCAGAGATGTGGGAGCTTTTTAGAACCTCTCTCATCCCTTGTGCCTATTATACCATCCAAAGTCTTAAATTGGGCTCCCCGGGATCAGACCCAAGACAGGAATTTCAGTCCATGTGGTTTCTTATCATGATGACCACAGGAAGCATCACCAGGGAAGTAGAAAAATGAGACAGAGAAGAGAGGAACACCCATACAGGGTGAATCACTGGGAAGGTCACGATTATGGGCAACTGGGGCTCAACGTCACTGGGAGCCTCTGAGAGGTGATAGAGACATGCCTCATGCTTGTCCTCTGGGAGGGCCAAAGATTTAGGGTATTTCTCTTCCAATTCTCATCTGTCACTAACTGAAGGTTGCCAAGTGGGGTCTCATGATTGCAGCACCGCCAGCCTTCCCCATGATGGTGAAATCCATCAGAGAAAGCCCTTGGTTACATGCAAGGAGACAATCATCAGACAGAACGGTGTCTGCTACCCTGCCTTCATTGTATAGTGTCTATTATAGCTGTTCTTGCTTTTTCCTACCCCATGCCTCATCTTTGTCCTTCTTTTATAAGCAAAGTTGAAAATGTGCTCTAGGTTGGGCAGGAAGCGTGGTGAGAGTTCAAGTGAATCGCAGGCTGCCCACTTGAGGAAACTCCATGTATCTTTCCAAACAGTGCCGTGTGAAGCCTGGCGCCACTTGCCCAATTGGCTCTGATTTCTCCCTCCTTTGTGTCTGCACTGCCTTCCGCACATCATACTGTTGTTCTAGTCCTCATAAGTATCTATTTATAAGTCCATTTGCCTTAATAGACTATCATTTCCATGAGAGCAGGGATTGGCCTTTATTCATCTTTGTATTGTAGGCATTGATTAGTAGGTGCTCATCAAAAGTTTCTTTGTTGAATGAGTAAGTAAATGCACATACACTGCTGCTAATGATCACGTTCAGCTTTGTCTTCAGACTCTGCTTCTGCAAGTCAGATATAAATAACGTTACTTCTGCTATTTCCAATTTTTAAACAGATTTTTTTTTTTTCTGGCAGTGACTTAGCACCACTGAAAGTTTTCAGTTACCTTCTAGTTGTTTTGAAAATGAGATAGCTATTTTTAGTGAAAGGAATACAAAAGAAAAGACAGTTCTCACTCTCAATCTGAGTTTCAAGAGGATTGGATTGCTTCAGCTCAAGGAGTCGAGACTGACAGGACACCCCTCGCAGCTGCAGAATCCCCCAAGAGATGACTCTAAAAGATATTTTTTTACTCTTTATCTGTTACAAAGATAAATAACACATAAATAAATAATAAGTGAGAAAATGCTTTGAAAACTAGTTTTTTTTTTACCTAGGATAACATAGTCACTGTGCATTGAAGCCACTTTATCAAAAGCAAGACAAACGATAAAAACTCCTTTAGTTTCTTCCTCCATTTTTAAATTACAAAAATTATATATATATATATGTTCATACACTTGGTTACTTCTTAAAGTGAAATAGTGCATTCAAACTTGCCACTCCCTTCCCACACTTAGGTGAAAATTCAACCATCACCAAATTCCACTCTCTATAAAACTACAAAATGGTTCTTATGACACCGAAGACACATGCTTATGTCAGTGAGCTCTCTTGCTCAAGTATGGACCCCAACAGTTAAAACCAGAAGTAGACAAGACTCCTTAACTCAAGCTCTAACTGAAACCCATTGTTCTCATTTCTTACTGGAAGTTCTTTAGGCACCACCAACGCAGATGTTTTGCAATGACTGGAACATTCCAACCGCCAGGCCAGAAGAGCCCTGATAGCAACGGAATGTCTAGAAGACCACACCCTTCCAGTCCCCTACCCTGCCCATGATCATGGGCTGAACACCTAGCGACCCCTACCCCTTGATCATGCATTCTCTGCCTGCTCTCTTGCACACATCCCCAAACCTCTCCCTATAGAACGCTAGGTGTCCATCTTGCAGGTGGAGAGCTCAGTTGTTCAGGCTTGAGCCTGCCACCTCCGCTAAGCGGCCAGGAGAAATTAATAAATTTCTCCCTTTCTCTTCTCCAAATTCTCACCTCTTGAGTTATTGGCTTCTCTTGTGATGAGTTTATCTGAGTTTGTTCGACAACACTGCTGGCAAACCCAGCCAGGAGCTATGCTCTCAATTTATCCAGCCCCTTTGGGATTCCCTGGGACCAAGCTGCTGGCCGTGGCAACGCACCAGGGCTCATCCATTTGTTTCCTGAGTTCATGGTTGTGATAGATCGATCAGTATCTGAGCTTCTTTGCACAAGCACATAACATCTATTTCTATTTATGTATCTATGTATCTAACTATTGTGTTTTTATGCAAATGGAATATTACATATATATAATAAGCAAGACTATGTGTGCATACATATGTTCTCAATTTTAAGCAGTGAAAACTATGTTAACAACCACATTTCAATATCTGTTTATATAAATTCATCTCATTTTTTAAAAATTGTAATATCAAGTTTCCTTGTAGGGACTTCGACCTAATCGTGCCCATGCAGATTACCTATCTACTACCCATCTATTTTCCTATTACCCAGCTACAGTGAAAAACCTACATACACCTATGCTTTCATCCTTGTATAAAAACTGATGAAGCACACACCCCTGAAGTAGAATCATGAAGAGGCCAAAGGCAGGCCACCCCCAAGATGCGGCCATTTTAGCATAAAGATTATTTTGAGATAAAAGCCATCAAACCCCAGCAGATTTGGGAAAATCTCTTTACCTTTCCTTCAACTGCCTAAATTTTCATTGGAAAGGAGAGCCTATATCAAGAAGAGAGCTATTATCAGAGATTCCTCTTTACTTAAGAAACTTATCTGTGTAGTAGGTCAACTTTGTTTTCCAAACATCTCCTCTCACCTTCCTGCTAATGCACTCTGTCCTTTGTATCCCCAGGGCCCTATACCTCTCCTAGGCTCAGGATGTCAGATAAGCCTCATCACATTGCCTCACTCTCTGGATTTCACATCTGTGTGGATTCCCTAAATGTATGAAGCTAAATTTGATTTTCTCCTGTTAATCTGTCTCATGTCAATGTGATTTTTAGTCCAACTAGAAGGACCTTGAAGGGGACATGAATGATTTCTTCCCGACATCATCTTTGTCAATCTAAGTGAGAAATGTCTTAATTTTAAATTCTCAAATTATGACTTTCTTAGACAATTGTATCTCATTTAGTTTTAATTGCCTATTCATCTCTTTTGCTAATGTTCCTACAGCGTACACTCTTTTCTTTCCAATTTGTAAATTTCAGAGTATTTAAAAATAATTATTCCATTCTTAAATGTCTCATATTATTTCACAAATTTTCTTTAAACAAAATTGGAGTTTTCCAATTGCTTAAGCTATAGACTTAGCATAAAAAATGTTTCTTTCGCTTTATCACAGTACATTACCAGTACTAACATTGCCAATTAATAAAAGATTTTGAACGCCTATAAATAACAATGAAATACACCGAGAAACACATCTATTAATAAAGTGAGATTATTTTTTTCCACAGAGCTAAAATTTACTCTTGAAAAATTCTGGGCTATGTGACACCATTCATTTTTATCAATTTATTTTTTTCATGGGCTCAGATTTTCAGAGGCAGTACATAAAAATTGCTGTTATTTTTAAAGTATAGAAGAATATGTGTACTTTGGTATGTGTGTACATATGTATATAACCGCTGAATTCCTTGATGTCACATCAATTTTCTTACTGGAGCCACTACACAATACAAGTTAATGGTATCCAATTTGGTGTGCTATTTTCCTAGATCACTGCCAATCCAGTATATTCAACTCGCACAGCAAAGCAAGCAGTTCCCTTGGGGGCAAAAATGACATTCATCCTTGACTAACTTCAACTAGGTGAGACAGTCATGATTTCAATGTTCATTCTCTTACTGTGTTTTTTTTTTTAAATAATACTGTTTGATACTATAAAAAGAAAATGAACAAATCTGCTTTTAAGAGTATGCTTTGTTGAAAGGACAAATAACATAAAAATTAAACGAGATTTTTACCAAAGCAAATTGTGGTTTATGGCAGATGGAGTCCAGTGTTCACTGTGGTGAAAAACTCAATATTTTTATTTAAAACCAAAAACAGGGCTACTTCAATCAGCAGCACACCTGTATCATCTCACCAATTTGTAGTGGAGTCTATTCCAGTATATCAATATGGACTTAGCTGAATCAAACAGCATTTCAGTCGTGTAGTGTTTTGGTGCTTACAATATCTACACAAATATAAGTTGATCCTCACTGCAAATCCACAAAGTATATATTATTATCAGCATTTTCTATATAATTTTTACATGAGATACCCATCCCAATTTCTTCAAGTACAAGGTAGACATTCAGAAAAGTAAAGTCTTTACATAATATAATGCTAAAATATAAATAATGGGAAGTTTATGGGCTCATGATGCCACTCAATGGATTGTGGATAAGGCATGGCATGAGGGATTTTCCCCTTCCCTGTTTAGTCTTAAAAACTGGTAAGTCCTAATACATCTCAACCATAGGAAATTAGGCAGAATTTGACATTTTAAAATGTTAATGATATTACTTTGCATTTAATCTATTTATTCTAAACTACTGCTGAAATACTTTGGTCACTTCTAGGCCCTAACAGAGGCAACTGCTTTTGCTTGTCTATGTCCACTTTTTCCTAGATTTGACTATATTAAAAATCATGTATTGGGTTTTTATTATATGCAAGACTGTGCTATGCTCTGTGTTCAGTATAAACACAGATAAGCCCCAGTTCCAGCCCCCAAGGTATTCTTTTTTAAAAAAAGAACACTTAAATACTTGGCCACATAGCCTCAGTAGCATATGGAAAAGAAGCAGTCACACTGGGCTACAAATTTCAGGGAAAAAACTTATGGAGCAAAAACAGCTTTAAAACTCATTCTGCTGGATGAGTGGAATTTTTATTGATAAGGCTCACTGCTACATACTCAGTCAGTATTAGTTCTAAACCATATTTAATGCCTGTTGCACATGCTACATTCTTCAAGAAGCTATCCATGATTCTTCTCCCCATTGTATTTCTCCATTTGCACTTAGGTTTTTGTACTTTTTTATTTATTTATTTATTTATTTTTTTTTAAAGATTTTATTTATTCACCTGACAGATAAAGACATAGAGAGAGAGGGAACACAAGCAGGGGGAGTGGGAGAGGGAGAAGCAGGCTTCCCGTCGAGCAAGGAGCCCGATGCGGGGCTCGATCCCAGGACCCTGAGATCATGACCTGAGCCGAAGGCAGACGCTTAACGACTGAGCCACCCAGGTGCCCCTTGTACCTTTTTAATATCACGATTTATTCTCATTTGTATTATATTGTTCTATGTCACATGACCTATAGTATTTCCAGGCTCATGAGATCAGAGACTGTGCTGTGTATGTATGTGTATGTATCATATATGATACATTAACTAATGAAATTGGAAAAACAAGTGGGAGTCAAGTGTATTAAATCTATCAAAAATCCATAGAGCCTTAGGTTTGAAAAAAAAAAGTATCTATACAGAAGTTTGACAGCAAGAGGGAATGAGAGCCAGGAGGATAACTTCGGAAGCCTGAATTATTGTTGTTACTATAGACACATTCTCACTTAGAAAAATACATTCATAACCTTGGCTTTTCATCAAGGGTTAGCATAATCAAAAGCTATGAAGAACTTCTATGTCTTGCTTATAAACATTGTTATCGATGTTGCTAAAAATTTCTCAGAGACAGTACAGCATTAGAGTTTGAGCATAGACTTTGAAGCCTGACTGTCTAGGTTCAAATCTTTTTTTTTTTTTAAGATTTTTATTTATTTATTTGACAGAGACAGCGAGAGCAGGAACACAAGCAGGGGGAGTGGGAGAGGGAGAAGCAGGCTTCCCGCTGAGCAGGGAGCCCGATGTGGGACTTGATCCCAGGACCCTGGGATCATGACCTGAGCCGAAGGCAGCTGCTTAACGACTGAGCCACCCAGGCGCCCTCTAGGTTCAAATCTTGACTCCAGCAATTACTAGTTGTGTGACCATGGGCAAGATTTTTAGCATCCTGTACCTTCGTTTCTCCATATGTAGAATGTGAATAATAGTAGTAGCTACTTCACAGACCTCTTGTGAGAACTGAATGCGTGGCTATGTAAGGAGCTGAGGAGGACACCTGGACATAGATATATCTATAGTTATCAGCCATCTATCCACATAATCAAATCCACCAAGAATTCCATGGAAGGACAGAGTTCGCCTTTGCAAAGATTTGATAGGTTTTTCATCATTAGATAACAAAGGTTATATACCACGTGTTTCCTCTTTGGTTTGGGCTTCCATGAACCCTGAGGCCAAATGTTTTGGCTCAAATTCTGTAACTCTATTTGAGCCAAGTTTCTATCAAAATTCTTCCCACCAGCAACTTTATTTGGCTTCTGGTTATTTTCACCTATTTTACCAAGTCTGATGTATATGTTTCTTCTGCGGTAAGTTGGTAAATGACTTGCAATTGTTTAGCATCCTGATTTTTAAACTTAAATATTTCTAATGATATACTTTGAAGAGGTAAAACTGCACCCATCAGAAAACATGCCCTTTTTGGTATGATGATTTTAAAGCATGGTCCCCAAAGTCTTTTAGCATTAAGAAGTGGGGGTCTATGTCCTCTCCTCTTCAATCTGAGTGGGCTTATAACCGCTTCAACCAGTAGACGATGGGAGAGGTGATGCTCTGTGACTTCCAAGGCTGGGTCATAAAAGACTATGCAGCTACTACCTTGTTTGTCGGAACACTGGTTGCTTGAAACTCCGAGTTATCATACAAGAAGCCTGGCTATTCTGAGGCCCCTACACTATGAGGAAGCCAAGCAAGGTCGGGGATGTGTAGGCCTTCAGAATCCTAGCCCCCAATCATTGAGTAAAACTTAGCTTTCAAGTCTTCACGGTTGAGATTCTAGGCATCACAGAGAAGACAAGCCATCCTGCTGTGGCCTATCTGAACTCATGATCCATAGCATCCATGAGCAAAATAAAATAAATATTTTAATAGGCTAAATATCATGGTGATATACGACACAGCAAAAGTAAAGTAGAATACCCTTCCAACACATCCATATAATTCCGAACAACTGAAAATATACATATACCCCCAAATATTTTCTTAATGAAAGAATACAACTCAGGTTTTGATTTCTGTCCCTTGATGAAAAAGGCATGTAAACTAAAAGAATGACTTTTTATTCTGATCATGGGATTGTAGAGGCCAAGGGTGAACTGCCCCAAGATGGGCCACTTGGGCATGAAGAGTATTTTGAGTTAAAAAGCAATCAAACCTAGCAGTTTCAAGAAAAGCTATTTACCTCCCCTCTCAACTGCCTGAAAAGAATTTAGACAGAGGACCTGCTTTAGGAAGTAAGCTATCACCATAGATCACTACATTATACTGTGAACGAGGTGTGATTGACAGGGAGGAACCTAGCAAGGCCCATCTGATCCAAGTCCTCTGTGTCCCATTGTTTCTAAACAGCCCAGCAAACATTTCTTTACTGAACATTTACTCTTTTTCATCTCCCTGTGAATTGCATTCTTTTCCCCTTTGAAGTCCCAGATCCCTACCTCCTTCTCCTTAGTTCAGAATGACATATGGACCTCATTTTGCCTGTCTTTGGAATTTCCATGTGTGTATGTTTTCCTAATACCTACGTTGTTAACTTTGATTTTCTCCTGTTAATCTGTATCCTGTCCATTTGATTCTTAGTCTGGCTAGAAGGACCTTGAAAGGCAGAGTAAATTATCTGGGACACAGAGGACTTGGATCAGATGGGCCTTGCTAGGTTCCTCCCTGTCAACCACACCTCGTTCACAGTATAATGTAGTGATCTATGGTGATAGCTTACTTCCTGAAACAGTACCTACGTTGTTCTAAATATGCCACATGAATGGCTATTTGTGACATAAAAAAAGTCTCCCTGGCCCAAAAAGTGGAAAAAAAACCTCAATGTCCCTCAAATGATGAATGATAAACAGAATTAGATATATCCACACAACAGAATTGTATTCAGCTATTAAAAGGAAGGAAGTGGTGACATATTCTATAACATGGATGAAGCTTAAAAACATGCTAAGTGAAAGTAACCAGACATTACCATATAATACCATTTATATTAAAGGTCCATAATAGGCAAATTCATAGAGACAGAAGAGAGATTAGTGGCTGCCAGAGCCACGGGAAGGGAGGAATGAGGAGTGATTATTAACAGGTGTGGAGTTTATTCTAGGATGATGAAAATACACTAAAATCACATAGTAGTGATATTTGTACAGCTCTGTGAATATGCCAAACTCATTGAATTACACGTTTTAAAGGGTAAATTTTATGGTATGTGAATTTTATGTCTATAAAGCTGTTCTAAAAAAGTCCCCAGGACATCCCATTTTTGAAGAAACACACATTTTTTTCTCTTGAAATCTTCTAAAGAAGTTTACGGCTCTTTGTGTTGTGCTGTGGTTTTTGGGAAGCAGCTTGCTCTGGGTTTATTTATTTTGTTTCATTTTAGTGTTAGAATCAACCCTGCTTACATATCCTGAGTACTTTTTTTTTTTAATTTGAGGCTTAAAAACAAACAAAAAGAGGCAACACTTCCAATTCCCCAATGATTCAACAGGTTTTAATGTGCAGATGGTACATTGCTTGCTACCAGGAAAAAGGGTGGGAAATAGCTCTTCTGGGTCAAAACGTATGGTTCACAAACCACGGCTTTTATCTTAGCCTAGTCTTGTGGTTTTTTGTTTTTGTTTTTGTTTTTTTTGAGATAACAATTTCTCCTAATTTTATGTCAACTTCTGGTAAAATGTCATACTGTACTAATGACTTTATTTGTTAAATAAGATAACAAATTGACCTGCCTGGGATAGGACAGATGGCAGATAGTAAAGTTGAATACTGCAAATATTGGGTCAACATGTCACCACTCTCAAGGACCATCACTGAAATCCTTGAAATTTACACCACAATTGACTAAAAATCTCATCTAGAATATTCAGGAATCGATGGCAAATCTGCTTGTATAGATCTTGAAGTATTTATTTTTATGGTAATTTCCTTTTTTTAAAAAAGATTTTATTTATATATTTGAGAGAGAGCGAGAGCATGAGCATGAGCAGGGGGAGGGGGACAGACAGAAAGAGAGGGAGAAGCAGGCTTTCGGCTGAGCAGGGAGCCCTACGGGGGCTTGATCCCACGACCCTGGGATCATGACCTGAGCCAAAGGCAGACGCTTAACCGACTAAGCCAACCAGGCACCCTATTTTTATGGTAATTTCTTCCTGATCTCAGGAATGGCAGATACTGCTAGTTGTTTCCCCAATATGCATTCTACATGTCTTTCCTTTTGACAAAATTCTGATTTTGTTTGGAGGTAGCAGCATGTCTGGCTAAAACAGACAACTTATTTCTAGCCTCCCTGGAAGCCAGCACTAGACTTGTGACATGTGAGAGGGAGACTGCTGGAGGTTTCTGGGTAAGTTTGTCTTCTTGATATAGTTGCTGCATCTGCCACCTCACCCTGATTTCAAGCTTTATTGATATACACTACCTCTTTCTTATTCTTGCTTCTGAAGGGGAGCAAAATATGTCACCCCAAAACATGTCTCATAGGCATAAGGATTATCTTGAGTTTATTATTATTATTTTTTAAGGGTTTATTTATTTATTTGACAGAGAGCAAGAGAGCACAAGCAGGGGAAGCAGCAGAGGGAGAGGAAGAAGCAGGTTCCCCGCTGAGCAGGGAGCCTGATGCGGGGCTCAATCCCAAGACCCTGGGATCATAACCTGAGCAGAAGGCAGATGCTTAACTGACTGAGCCACTCAGGCACCCCTTGAGTTAATTATTTTTAAGAAAGAGCAGACATAGCAGAGTCATAACCTGAGTAAAAGTTACCCTTTAATAATAGATATTTACATATATAAGGGAAATCTCCATTTGTAACGGTATCTCGCCCTCTGTATCAGGAAGAGAGGGATCATTCAATCTCTACAAACTCTCACCAATGGAGAAGGGAGGGACTTAAATCTGCATAATGACCACACCCTTGATTACTTTGTTTTTCCTGGCAACCTCCCATAACAGCATCCCCACCCCCCAACATCTTTTGTCTTTAGCTGGAGATGTTATTTAAGGTGGTGACTTTGGTCATTTCAGGGAGTTACTCAGTTTTCCAGGGTCTCTCCCACATATATAGGAGGTATATATATTATTAAACTTCTGTTTGTTTTTCTCCTGTTAATTTGCCTTTTCTTATAAAAGGGAGTCTCAGCCAAGGACCTTGAAGGGTAGAGGGAAAATTATCTTTCCTCTCCTATGCTTCCTTCTTCATCTTCCTTTCCTGGAATGTGGATGTGAAGTTGGAGGTACTGACACAATCGTCTTGCACCAGGAATGAAACCACCAACAGAATTAAATCTGCAGAAAGGCATGTAGTGCATAGGTAAGGATTATTCGGAAAAACACCAGGATGCTTTGCTTAAGATAATGAAAATGTAGCCCAAGGGAACAAGAAACGAAATAGCCTGCACAGTCATCATAGTCACAAGGTGTATGGTCTCTGCTTTTGCTAACAAAGATAGCATCACTGACACGCATTGCTGAGATGTTTTGCAGACCCGGAGCAGGGAAGGGAATGACCACTTGAACACAATATTAATGAAACCAGATGGACCTGCACCAGAAAGACATGTCAATCAATCTTAAACGTTACCCAATCCCTGACCAATCAAAAGAACCCACTAACCTGGAGCCCCTTACCCTTCATTTTTGCCCTTAAAAACCCGCACTTGCAAATCATCAGGGAGTTCGGAACTTTTGAGCATTAGCTCTGTTCTCCTAGGGGGTGCCACACCAAGAAATAAATTTGTCTTTCTTCATTGCAACAGCTCAGTGTCAGGTTTTTTTATTTTTTTATTTTTATTAGTTTGCTGCACATCGGGTAGATGATCTCTCCTTTGATTCATTTACAAGAACTGACAAGCATAAGAGAGGAACACATCATGAGGGAAAGAGCAAAAAGACAGAAGGGGCCTGGCATGCTAGTGACATCATAAGGTCAATTTCTTAGACTGCCTTCTGTCAGACTTCATCATTTGAAGAATTAAAATTCTCTGTTGGGTTAAACAGTTTGTTGTCATTCCTGTTACTTGCATTTAAAAATGCAATCCCCATCCACAATTCCTCTCGACGAGTGAACTACCACCCTCTAGGGTACATTTAGAAAATATGTGCAAACATTTTTGACTTTTGTATGGAGAGAAGAGGTGCATCCAGAATGCCAGACATCTGGTAACAAGCAGGACAGTCCAGCAAAACAAATAATTGTTTTATGCCTGCACAGCTTTTGAAAAGTAGGCAACAACCTGCTTATAATTATGTGAACTTAGAGCCTGGCCCTATTTAATATATACATGCGAAGTATTTTTTTTCACATTTTTCCCCACAGTTTAAATATACACTGAATTTTCCAAAAATACAACTATGATACAAATAAATCAAAGGGGAAAACTGCACTTTTTAAGTTTAGAACATTACCAGAAGTTGTTAATCACACAGGAAAATACCCTTACCATTAGCAATACCGTTCATGACATCTTAATCATTAATACCACACTCCTGCATTAGTCAGCATTTATAGTTGTCTATTCTTGGTGATTATAGGCACAGGTACTACATTTATCTACAGCATTATATAGCCTGCATATTTCTATATTAGATAATGAATTGTTGATGATCATTATATATATTATCTTGTAATTAATTATTACCCTTTAATTTCTTCTTTATTTGGCAATTACTCTGAAATTATATATAGACGAGTTACATTACTGGTAAATTTCCTTTGTGGATAGTAATGGCAGTATTATAAAATATGTTTTACAAAAAAGGGTATTGAATCTTATGGTTTTGAAACCTATATAATACAAAGGGAAAGACAGTTTTTGAAAAGGGATGATGTATACATACATATTCAGAGTAAGATGGCATGCCCAAGCAATAGAAAGATGGCTTTTATCCTTAAATGTTCCTATCCTGTCAAGTTTCTATTCTGGGATTTTGGCCAAGTTGGTTTCAAAGAAGACAGATAAGATGCGTGTGGAGCACCAGAACACTGCAGGGCCTTGCTTCACAATTAGAAACCAAATGCAAGACTGACTCCAACCCAGGGAAATTGGAGATAAGATCAATGTAAAGGTACGTACATATCCGTGTTGGGAGAGAATGGGGAAAGAAAATACCAAATTGGACAAGATCCATAACAGCTGATTAGTTATTTGATTAAACACAATAATGGGCAAAGATGTAGCTGCTTTAACTTGTATTTTTGCAAGTTAAAAAAAAAAAAAAAGCCAAAGGAAAAACGCATTATCAGAAAACTACAGAGAACTTTTTTTTTTTAATCCTCAAAATGTGAAGCCAACTAGAGAGAAAATACTGAGCAAATAAGGAACTTTTTTCCAAGGTATGGAAACATTGACAAAACTATTACCAGTGATAACTGCCCTTTACTGGGTGAAACCTGGACAAACAGGACAAACTCCTTCAAAAGTAGTCTTCAAAGGGTCAAATCCCACTGTGTTCACAGACCAGGCAGGCTGCTACAGGGCAGGAAGAGTCTATTATATAGAGAGAAGCTGCAGGAACACAATGATCTTTGAAGAACTTTTGGGCCAGTGTAGGCAGGCCCTGCAGTGGCAGTTTTGGTGCTAAGGGGTAGGAAAAGATGCAACCCTTCCCCCCCTTTGCTCTTATAGCTGCCTTGTTTAGCAACCTCCTCCAAGAGAAATGCCTTCTCTTTTCAGATTTTTAGAAAATATTTCCCAAATCTATGTCTCCCTTTATCTAAGGCAATTCCAAGTGAATAAAAAACTCAAGTTGTCTCCCCCAAAGGGCAAAACCCTTTGTACAATTTTTTAATAAGTTAATGGAGACATTTTTATTCCCACTGCTTGAAAATTTCTAATTGTTGCCACCCAAGGGCTTTCCATTGATAGCCTTCAAATATATAACCCATGAAGTACTTAACTATGGCAAACGGAGTTAGTATACTGAACACAGTCTCAAAGAGAAGTCTTAAGTTAGGAGTAATGGTAGACTACATTTAGAGATTATTTCTCATAGACAGCAATTTTAGAGTGGACAAACACAGCTGAGCTCAACAAAGCCTTTCTAATTTATACATTCTTAGGGATTGTTCTGAATTTTGTATAAAACTACAATCACCAATATGTGAGTTCCAACTTCTACAGTGGGGGCTTATTTATTATCTCTGTATCAACTGGTGATAGAGATCTTCTCATCTCCTTTCCCTTGGTGGAGGTGGCTTTACCAAAATAAACGAACTACCTGTGAACCTGAATCAGAGGTCAGGGGATGCTTGTACCATCTGCTTACTTTCTAGGCTTACAGTTACCCTGGAGAGGAGCTAAAGCTTCATTTATCCATGTTCCTGAAACTGAATTTGTTTACCATGGCCGAGCGGTGTTATCAAAGCATACTAGATAATAAAAATTTGGTCTTATTACCTAGCCAAATGTATTAATTTTGTTGTTGCTGGTCATGGTAACCAACTTGTCACTTACACTTCTTCCCCCCTTATTCAAAATTCCATTGAGATGACATAAAGTACTCAGGGGTTAAAAGATTAAAATGAAAATCTGCCTAGAAAGCAAGAATGAGAGCAAACAGAAGACTAGCATATTTCTGGAAGTACTGAAAGATACAGGTGGGATCCAGATGGTAAAGAAAACAAAAGAGAGTAAACATGCCACAAACACCAAGAGTAACTAGAAGCTTCACAGGAGTCTCACCCCTTTAGCTCACATATAGTGTACTTTAGTTGTGTGAGGCATTGTGAAGGGAATACCCGGTGCTCAGAGGATGTATAATGGGTGAGGTGAGCTCATATAAAAGCTGAGGATTGGTTGGGGACCTTTAGAAAGCTCCCCCGGGGAGGAAGTATTAAGCTTTGACCTGAAGGATGCCAAGGAGTCTGAAAATAGTCCAGTGCCTTAAAAGAAGATCAGTATCATTGGAATTTAGAGAGGAGTGGAGAATGATAGAAAATCAAAAAAGGAAGGACAGAAAAAGGTAGGACTCTATAGCTCATGGTAAGTATTTAAACATTAGCTTTATAGCAATGGGCAGCTATTGAAGAGTTGTAAGCAACAGTCCAATCAATGTTGTAAAAACACTTATTCTACTTGCCGTATTGAAAATGGACTGTGGGGGGTTAAGGGCAGATGTATAAAGTACAATAGGATAGATCCATGCAGTGTTTATGCACAAATGAGTATCAGTGGGACTCACATAAAATGCCTTTTTCCCTTCGAATGTCTCCACGTTTCCAGTTCCCAGTCATCATCTAGCTGAGTCCCTACTGCCAGCACCAGGATTGGAGAAGTAGCCTCCAAACTCATTTCCTTAATCCTCATCTCCAGCCCACTCCATTACCATCCTTTATAGTGTAAGGAAGCCATTTTTCCTAATCATCATTTTTTCCACCTCCCTTCCCTGCATAAAAATTGACTGTGTCTTCATATTACTTATAAGATGGGGTTTGAGAGGATTAATAACAAATCTTTTTTCCCCACCCAGGTTTATAATCAAATAAGTCAGACACAGGAGTCAAAGAGATACAGATGAAAATATCTCCTTTATTAATGATAAAGCTGGGGTCAGCAAGCATGGCTTAAGCCCTCTTGCTACGTGTGCTTGGTGATAATTTGCCTGGTGACACAAACTACTAGCATAAAATAACAGGGGACCTTTTCCCATATCAAACAACCCTATACAATTAACGTCATGGAGAGACAGAGCACCAAAGTCAAGGGTGCTGAGCCACATATGCTCAATTCTTCCTCCTAAACTCACAATCAGATAGTTCACTCCTCTGGGGCAAAAGGGTAGTAGTATTACACCAATGTAATTCCTTCTGCAGGTGGGTATTTGAAGCAAGATGCAGAGGGTCCGAACATTTAAATCCATATACATTAAATTTTTATGATTTTTACTATTCTCTGTAGTTTGCTAATTGCAACTTACTATTATTTCTCAGCAGAGGCCCCTGTTTCTGTCATCTTTCTTGTCCCGTCCATATTATTTGCCTCTTGTCCTTTATTTTTTTTTTTTTTTAAAGATTTTATTTATTTATTTGACAGAGAGAGAGACACAGCGAGAGAGGGAGCACAAGCAGGGGTAGTGGGAGAGGGAGAAGCAGGCTTCCCGCGGACCAGGGAGCCCGATGTGGGGCTCGATCCCAGACCCTGGGATCATGACCTGAGCCGAAGGCAGACGCTTAACGACTGAGTCACCCAGGCGCCCTGCCTCTTGTCCTTTAATTCTCCTATTAAAATTGAGTGATGATTGTCTAGTCAGTCTCTTCCCAAGCCAAAGTTAGCAGTATTATCTGAAAGTGTTTGGGGAAATCTTAATTTTGTATGGTTCATAGTCATAGCCATATTAACTAGTATGCCCATTTATCTGTAAAGGAAGTTTCAGTATTCTGGAATATCCTCTCTCTGACGCTGAATTTCTAGCTAAGACCAGTGCCTATACTGACAGCAACTATAGCTATAGATATAGTTGACAACTAGCTATATTGCCAACAACCTTATTAATTTTAATTCTCCCAGCATTTACAGCAGGGGTAGTACAAAATCTCAGCTATCATTGCATGACATATATGGAAGCGTTTTATAAATAAAACATACACAATGGGTTATTTTTATTATTATAATCTAATAATGTTTCAAAATTCCGTATTATTCACTAAAAGGTATAAAATGTTATAATGACTGTGAAGCATATCAACTGAAAATAATACATACATATATACAGAGAGAGAGAAAAGTGCAAATGTGTGGGTGTGTGTGGGGGGGTGTAGAGAGATAATCTCTTCGATACGTGTCCCCAAAGGCAAAGAACGAAACAAAACAAAAAAATAAATGGAAAAAATGCAGAAAAGGAATCACTTAATAACTCCTGGCATGTTCTCAGTTACCAGTATGACAAATCTTAGTGAATTCAGCCTACCATCAGTGAACGAAAGTTGCTTAAAAGCAGTTACAGAGGATAAATATTTTTTAAATATCATGAAAAGAAAACAGACTGTTGATTACTCTTCATTTAAAAGTATTCATAGTAAGGGAGAAATTTTATTTCCCCTCCCAGGAAAGATCAATTGTCTGTATGTTTCTATAACACATATCACCCTGGCACTAAGTCACTAAGCATCAACTACCATTAATAACAATTGATTTTATAATTAAAGTAGCTAACTGATAAGACACTGTCACTTTTTACAAATGCTTGAATATGAAAATAGGTTCCCCCCCACACATACTGACATATCTAGTAGAAATTAGTATAGGCCTTTGCTTACTCATTCCAGTAAGAGCAGAATCACAGACAGATCAACCAATCTAGCACTGTGAATAAGGCATTGTAGGAACTCAATAAGTATTTGTTAAATTAAAGAATAATTTTGATTATATCTTCATATTAAAATTAAAAATTCATAGAGCAGTAGGAAAATTACCGAGAATATTTACAACATACACAGTTAAAGAAAATACTTTTCTCATGAAAAAGTCAATTTGGGTCCTCCTATTAGGAAAAAAATGGCTTAGACCCATTTCTCCCTGCTACTCCCCACTAACATAATAATAAGCACTGGTAATAATGCAAGATGCGATCAAAAATAGCTCTGAAAGGTAGTAAGAAGATGACAGAGGTCTGGGACACAGGAACTGGAGGAGCAGCATCTGGGTGACTTAATGTCTCCTCACCAAATAGAAGGCAACCCAGATCCAGCATTTCACGACCCCTAACTAGCATCAGAAGACAGCCCAGATGGGCTCATTGTTCTCCCAGATCCAACAGGAGTCCCTGAGACAACATGAGGCAAACCTGACACCGTCTAGCATGCAGTCCTAGACCCAATCCCAACACCTGCCAACAATAAGCAACCAAGGGAAGCGTTCTCCATCCCTGCTGGGCCTCTATTCTCCCTCACATCTCAAGATACCTATGCATTTGGTAAAACTCTATAGAAATAAATATACCCATGTACAGGTGCACACACTCATACACAAAAACACATACAGGTGAGCACTCAGGAAATCTAAACAGATTTAGTGGACTGTGTCAATGTCAATATCCTGGTTGTGACATTGTGCTATAGTTTTGCTAAATGTTACCACTGGGGGAAACTGGGTAAAGTGTGTACAAGATCTCTGTGTGTGCTTTCTTATAATTATCTCAATAAAAATGCCAATTTAAAAAAAAAGTCAATCTTGATTTTCACCTCTTTATTTGAATTTCACTAGATGGTTTTATTTATTTTATTCACTGGATATTTGAGAATCATCCCACTTGGTGTTTACTCAGAGCATGTTAAACTTAGAGCAATTTTATTTTAAAAGAATTCTGCACAATATGCCCTGACCAGCCATTTACTAAGTTATATGGATAGACGTTATGGACTTGAGCTGATCTTCAAAGCATCTTTTCCGTCCAGAGCTTTTTCTTTTTTCCATTTTTAAACTGGAAGTATTCCTTCTCTGCCAGCTAAAGAAAATTTCTAGTTATTTATTTATTTATTTTTTAGATTTTATTTATTTGTCAGAGAGAGAGAGCACAAGCAGGGGGAGAGGCGGAGAGAGAGGGAGAAGCAGACTCCACACTGAGCAAGGAGCCCGATGTGGGACTCGATCCCAGGACCCTGGGATCATGACCTGAGCTGAAGGCAGACGGTTAATGACTGAGCCACCCAGGCATCCCTCCCTGGAAACCTTTTGAGTACTGTTTGTGTCACCCTCGTTGCAAGCACTGACACAGCGAATTGCTTGTGTCATTAACTCCATGGAGAAAGAAATCTCCTGCCCCTTCTCTTTACTAGCTTTTTAATAGCGTAGCTTCAGGTCTTCCACTGAAAACATTAGAACTGTCACTTAATTTTCAACCTCCCAATATTTGAGAGATGTGCAATATAATTAAAAAGGTGCCCATAGGGTAACTAATTCTGAAGACTAGTGATAAGTGAATGAAGGAAGTGTGCTTAATTTCATTTTCATGCTCTGTTTCTATCTTACAGTGATAAGGAAACCTTAAGCTCTACATCTACTTGAAAAGGTATCCCTACGATGTACATGTGGCTTTATAAAATGCATGTTGTGTATAGGCTTTTACATGTACTCATGCATGAATGGCTATACAAAAATACAGATACTTTCAGTCAGATTTTTTTAAAAGATTTTTATTTTTATTTATTTATTTGACAGAGAGATACAGCGAGAGTGGGAACACAAGCAGGGGGAGTGAGAGAGGGAGAAGCAGGCTTCCCGCAGAGCAGGGAGCCTGATGTGGGGCTCGATCCCAGGACCCAAGGACCATGACCCAAGCTGAAGGCAGACGCTTAACGTCTGAGCCACCCAGGCGCCCCCATTCAGATAACTTTAGTCACATTTTACATAATGTGACTCACACATACACTCTTTTTTTCCCCCCCCCTAAAACAAGACAGCATTTCCTAACTTTTAGGACATAAGATGTGTTTCATTATTTATAACATACTCTAAACAAATTTTGATTAAAAGTGCAAATAATTAAAAAGTACTAATTACTACAATGAATAGTTCAGGAGAGTTTTCTTTTATTTGATTGCCATAAATGATGGCATTCATTCCTACATACTTACCATAACACGTATATCCATTAGTAAGAGAAAAACATATTTAGAATCCAAAATTGGCTCCTAAAGAACCTTAATAAAGTTCTAACATCTTTAGAAAAAGGTTGGGAAAATTCATAATTCCTATTACACTCTTCTGATTTAAGCCGAGGAAGATAATAGGTAATAGGCCAGCCCAGGGAGATGAGCTCCAGCCAATTACTGTGGAAAAACCAGAGGCAGTTGTAGTCCCAGGGCTGCCAACACCACAGTTGGGGGACTTGCCAAGTAGACAGATGCCAAAGCAGGAAAAATAGCTCCTTCTGATTGATTGTTCAAACCTACAAAAATCAAATGCTTCGTGTGTGGGCCTGACTACAGAACTATCTTTTCCCAAAAGGCATCATTTATTTGTTTTTCATTACTGAGGTTGTTAGAAACACAGAAATAATGTTATCTATAAGAACAGGTCCCAGGAATATCTAGTTTTCCTTTTGCAAACAATAAAAAAGAAACTCTGAAGTACATATTATACTTAGAGCTTTTATAAATTGTGACTTTCCCGCTCCATGCCTCAGTTTCCCTATCTATAAAATGGAGATAAAAGTAGCATCGCAGTGCTACTGTAAAGGAAAAAGTAAAATATTAGAAGTCAATGTACTAAGCACAATACCAAGTACTTAGCATTCATTGAACACGAGCAATTATGTTAGTTCTATTTTCACTTCTTTTATTATACCCAGTTAAACTTGTGTTATTATACCCTCGATATTTGTATTATTACACCAAGTTAGCCAAAGCAAATCTATTTTTTAAAGCTTGTCCAGAAGTAACTTTATTAGACATGTTTGTTTGGCACAGATCAATTACTTAGAAATTTATTTCATGTAAATAGGTCATATATAAAAACGATGACTGCCCTTTTTTGGGTGACTTGAGAAATCTAGGGGGTAAGAAATAATTTTCAAAGAAAAAAACCACAGCACCTTTTAAAGAGCTCTGTAGGTAAGGATTAATTACACTAATAGCCAGATTAACTTGTATACACTACACATTACACGCAATTCAAATTTTAACAACAACTCAAACTGAGGAGCATTCATCTTAGTTCTTATGGCATCAAAGCATCTTTGAAGATCAGGTGTTTAAAAACAAAGGAAGAAAGTTACCAATCTTCTATGTGCTCTTCTCAGTTTTCAGTTCATTTTTATCATCAGAATTGAAACAAACAACTGAAATCCTCTGATCGATTTCAGTAAACCACATTTCCAAAAGAAAAGAGTAGTGGCCATTAGTTCAAACTGCAGAATGACTGGGTTTCTCATTAAAAAAATAATGTCTTTTATGTTGTTTCAGGGAACTCAAAGTTTGTTCACATTTCGTGGCAACTGTCCCTTTCAGTTTCAGTGACCTGGTTGAGAAGACACAGGAAATGCGAACACATTTTCTTGCAGCCCATCCTTTTATCTGTAAAGATTATTGGGTAGCTGCTTCTGCAACGTCTAGTACTCCTGTGAAAAACTAGTAGCATAATACAGATCGAGGAACAGGATACGCAAAGCTGCTTCTGATGTCTTTCTATTAGTCAGGAATGCACAACAATTTCAGGTCAATAATCCTTCTATGTCCAAAAGGCATGGGACCTAAGGCTCACAATTGTTTTTTATGTTTTGCTCCATTTGAAGCACACAGGCAAAACCAATGATATAAATGAGGCCTTATATGACCTGACATCCACATGCCTAATCTAGCAGAACCTCCACATCAATGGTACAGCCAGATGAATCAAAAGGTCCCTCCAATGCCCGTGTCAATGTCAGATTGAGTAGAAGCTCCCCGCTTGGCATTCCCGCTTGAGTGCTTTGCAGTCCTGGCATGTCACCTAATAGGCCCTGCACCAGTTCTGACTGATGTGTGAGTGTGCAAACATTACCAGCATTCAGGAGCCAGATGGCCCACACACCAAGCATAGCAGCCAGATTCAGCACACTTCGGAGAGTTCCGTTTTTGGTGATTCCTCCCAACATGAAAGGACACATATTTACTTGATTCCATTCCATATGAACCCACAACAATGTCTTCCTCCATCATTTCAGTGCCGCATCCGAGTAAAGAAGGAAATTCTTTTCTCCTTTCTTTCCATTTAGCATGAAACAAAGGCCCCTACAATCAAACCGACCCTATTCTGCTATTTGTGGAGGCTGTCATCTGTTCTCCTAAGTGACAGTTGAACAAAGTCTCCTCGCTGCTTCTTTGGCATAAAGCAGTCATTTACTTCTCCCACCACACTTAAATGGATTCTTTAAAACTGAAGCCATAACTCGTAGGAAGAAGTGTCCAGGAGAGGGTATACCCTTCTGGGTGTACCCTTCTAGTCCTGTATGAATAGCTCCTGCAGGTGTCAGCCACACAAGAAACATGATTTACTTATAAAACACTAAAAAATCACATATATTATTCCTCATAGCAAGAATTTCAAGTCAGTTCACATTGGTCGTCTCTCCTTACACAATGTAAAACACCATTCATGGGCATGCTCCTGTGTGTGTGTGTGTGTGTGTGTGTGTGTGTAATCATAAGGAAATGGAGAGATTTCAAGTGGAACTGCTGCAGTAAGAAAAAGTAAAACCTACAAATTAAAAAAACCTAGTACTTCTCAGTATTAATTACTTATGAGTTCAAAGAAATATGATAGAAACCTGAAATCTTTCTTGAATCATTACTGACTTTAAACTAAGATGAGCAGCCTTCCTGAAATCCCTAAAATAAAACCTTCAAAAGCACCAGTTCAAGATCTGGAGATATGATGAAAGATTGGAGACCTTTTCAAAGAAGTCTGGGGAATTTCTTTACCATATTTAAGTCCTAAATTGGAAAAAAAAAATTATTTGACAAAATAGTAAAGTCTTTTCCCTATCAGATCCATTCTGAGCATATCACTCCAGGCTGTCAGATCAGCCACATTACTCAGAGGTTCCCTCTGGGATAAGCTAATTCTGGAATCCCTTTATAGTTCGGATACTTTCAGCATGAGATCTCAATGTCCTCTTAGAGGCTAGTTTGCAAACATGCAAAAGGAAAGCTCATGGTTTACTGAAATGTGTGTACTACACAAAGTGTGTAGTATGACCGTGTATGTGTTGAGAATTTTAATTACTTCCGTAAGGGAAAGCAAACATTCCTCTTTCATATTTCATCTTAACCAATAGTTTTCGCTTGCTTGGAAATCAAAAACTACTTTTTGCAATAAAATCAGTGTTACAACAGCAATAAATTTCACAGGGAACTATGTTTAAATTGATCATCTAAAATTAAAAACAAAAAGATAGTTGTTAAAGGTCAAAGACAATCTGCATGAACAGAATGCATAAGGTACCATAAAATGTAGCTTACATCAAACGGTTAGATCTTAGGAAACTTTTAATGCAATTTCTGCTATAATTCAAGAAGAAAATAATGAAGAAAAATTTTTTTAAAAAAAGAGTAAAATGGAGCCAAATGTCATTGCAGAAAACAACATATACCAGGGTAGGTACCATAAAGTTTTATTGCTACAGCTTTGAAAGAAGCTAAAAACTCACATGTGACTCTCTAGCTCATGAGTAATGTGGTCATTTCAAACTTATGGCAATAAAAACTTTATAGCATCCCAGTTGGGAACATATGTCAAACAGCGATAAAAGTAAAAATCAAAATGAAATGTGACAAAACACTGTAAAACACCTCTCATCAGATACCACTAATCTGTTTTGGTCTGAGAATCAGCGGCCACTTCTGTTTTGGAATTTCTATTTCAAAATCATGTTGCAACTTGAAGAACCGCTGTGATTAACATCAAAGTAAATAAGAAAAAATGAGTTGCTTTGCTCATGATGGTGCTAACTTATGGGCTGCAGAAAATGTCACCGTTGTAGCAAAATTAAGAAGAGAAACATAATTCCTGCAGTTAAATATTAATGCTTGACCTTGACACATAAAGAATGAAGACAAATCATTTTCTTTAACAAGTGATTTTTATAGACTATAATAATTATAGAGAAAATGGCATGTGTTTACAATGAGAGCTCAATGTTTTCAAATGATGTAATTACATTTTAAATGAACGTTATTTTTATTATCAGTGAATTGTTGGTATTAGTTCTTGGAGGAAGCCATATTTTTCTACTTTGATTTTTGTCTGAAGATGAAAACTATCTTATGTAAATAGTGTCTGATTAGACTTTAGTTTATTAGTATTAATCAGTTGTATTTTGCCACTTGGACCACTTGCATAACTTTGGCGCTATTCTAATTCTCACTCCATTTTCTTAGCTGTAGGGAAAGGATCTAATTAATTGTATCATTACTAGTTGTCTGATTTTTAGCTATTCTATTTCATAGCCTAGAGGTTTCATAACTGTATGAAAATAAGAAAAGCTATCATCAACTAATATATATTTGTGTTTATATTAACTGGGTAACTGCAAGGTTACTACGCACAGTGATCTAACACCTTGATTGATGAGCACAATGCTACACATGGAATCATCAAAATGCCAAATGAAAACTACTGATCTTACATTTTATTTTCAAGCACTGACTAAATTGTTTGGGGATTTCTTCTTTGCCTGTGGGACAGACTTAAGAGATTTCGAGGCAGTTCATTTCCATTCAAACAAACATTAGGTGATCTTAAATGTCTTCTTACACTTAGCTATACTACACTAACTCTGAAAAAAACAAAACAAAACTTTGTCTACCAAAATAATGATAGAAAAAATAACTAAAAACTTCTAAGAGACACACTTTATCAAGAAAGTGGAGTTTATCTGTCATTGATAAAATCATATTTTAGATTAATCTGAAAATGACTCTATTGTTTCCCCCAAATCACTTTCCCTTCAAGAGAGTACAGGAGTTAACTGTCACTTGAAAATGTTAATCCAAAAAAAAAAATAAATAAAAATAAAAAATAAAAAATAAAAAAAAGAAAATGTTAATCCAAAATAATGACAGTAACTTAAGAAAAGTTATTAAATGGTTTAACATTTTCAGATATTATAATAATACACCATCAATTATAAACATCATTACTTTTAGAGGATAAACCCCCAAAACATTCACTCCACATGAGATGATTCATAATTACAACCTCCTGCACTGTGATCCAATCACACCACTGAGATCCACACTCATCACTACAGGGTATATGCCTATGACCTACAGAGATCTGCGCTGTGCATACTTAGGGCAAAGCCATTCAGCCAGCACAAGCCCAGGTTGAAACTGTCTAAAAAGTGTTTATACAAGATTTGTATCTAACAAAGACAAACCTTATGTCCCTGTTCGTGACACCCACAACAGTAATGGTAATAGAAGGATAACAAGAATATACACCTTGATCCTTAAGCCAGGCTTCATACTAGAAGAGGTGAGAACAAGGCCTCCTGCATCTTATCTGGCAACTGTAAATCGAAACCATTTTGGAGACAGTGTACCACAATGATACTACCCCTTAATTTGTTAAAATTCATTTTCATCTAACTATAATCATAATAAGAAAAATGTAAGGGTGTACAAATATTCTTATTTTCTTCTCTCTTTTCAAAAAGTTACAACTTATGTAAATGTGTTTTTCTTTGTCCACTCTATGACACTGCAATTTTTGCCACATATTTAAGTTTAAATTCCACGGTTTTATTTAGAAAAACTCGAGGATCTCCATTCAATTCAAAAGTAGACTAATTTTCTTTAAACACTGAGGTGCAAGTTGAGATTTTAGAATAAAATCAGTACATGCTAAATAATTCCAAATACAGGTACTTTTTAGGCGCTGAAGTTTGTAATGATAAAAAGAGCTAACCAGCAATGTCCACTAGAGCTTTCTGTGATGATGAAAACGTTCTATACCTGCACCGTCCAATGAGATGGCCATTGGAAACACATGGCTACTGCACACTTCAAATGTGCATAGTGCAAGGGAGGGACCACAGCTTTTAGTTTCACTATTTTTTTTTCTTTTTTCCTTTTCCCTTTTTTTTTCAAATTTATTTGAGAGAGAGAGAGTGAGAGAGCACAAGCAGGGGGAGTGGCAGAGGTAGAGGGAGAAGCAGGGAGCCCAACATGGGGCTCAATCCCAGGACCCTGGGATCATGAACTGAGCCGAAGACAGACGCTTAACTGACTGAGCCACCCAGGAGCCCCTATTTTCACTAATTTAAATTTAAATTGCCATATGTGTCTAGTGGCTACTGAATCAGACAGCAAAAGTTTAGAGATTAATTATGACTAAATGTATACATTTATCCATAATATATATACACATGTACCATTACACAAAAGCCCATGAATGGATGCAATCTTACCACTATCTAAAAACCAAAACCATAACTTTCTCTTATTAAAATATACCACACATTATTGCTTCATTTCAGTGAATATGAGGAACTCACAAATTTATTAAGAAAATTTTAACCAACAATATCCTCCATGCCAAATGCAATTACTTATCCATTTCTGCAAAACCAGAGAATTTTTTCCCTCAAACTTAACTAGAAAAACAACTTAATCCTCTGCTTTAATTTGCCATTTCACAGCTTGCAATTGCTTGGTGTGAATGTTCCTTTTTTTTTTTTCCTCCTTGGAAATTTTGCAAGACTACTGTGCTAGTACATGGTTCATGTTCTGTCATTCTTTTGAAATTCAAAATGATTTTTTACTGCTCAACATATTTATTTACATTAAAGTAAAATGCATACTTACTAATTTGGGAAAAACAATCACAGGGTTTGGAATGATTCTTTTCTTTTTTGTAAGGTTTATTTATTTGAGAGAGAGAGAGAAAAAAGAGAGAGAAAGAGCAAGCAAGCATAAGTGGGGGAGAGAAATCCTCAAGCAGACTCCCCATTGAGTACAGAGCCCGATGCAGGGCTCAATCCCAAAACCCCGAGATCCTGACCTGAGCCAAAATCAAGAGTCTGATGCTTGACCAACTGAGCCACCCAGGCATCCCACAACTATCTTTCTTCAATAGTAACGTTTATTTAAGATAGATCTGTGATCTGATAGAAACCTAATTTATCTAAGTATTTATCTAAGCAGCAATAATTCCAATGGATTGGCCAAAGTGTACATAGTTTCATTTATGCAAGATGAATAAATCCTAGAGATCCCCTAGACAGCACAGGGCATATAGTTACCAATACTGTATTTTAGCTTAAAAATTTGTTATAAGGGTAGATCTTTTGTTAAATATTCTTATCAAAAAAAAAAGAGAGAGATTGCAAATGACGTGTCAGACAAAGGGTTAATATCCAAAATCTATAAAGAACTTCTCAAACTCAACACCCAAAGAACAATTAATCCAATCAAGAAATGGGCAGAAGACATGAACAGACATTTCTGCAAAGAAGACATCCAAATGGCCAACAGACACATGAAAAAGTGCTCCACACCACTCAGCATCAGGGAAATACAAATCAAAACCTCAATGAGTCAGAATGGCTAAAATTAACAAGTCAGGAAACGACAGATGTTGGCGAGGATGCAGAGAAAGGGGAACCCTCCTACACTGTTGGTGGGAATGCAAGCTGGTGCAGCCACTCTGGAAAACAGTATGGAGGTTCCTCAAAAAGTTGAAAATAGAGCTACCCTACGACCCAGCAATTGCACCACTGGGTATTTACCCCAAAGATACAAATGTAGTGATCTGAAGAGGCACCTGCACCTCAATGTTTATAGCAGCAATGTTCACAATAGCCAAACTATGGAAAGAGCCTAGATGTCCATCAACAGATGAATGGCTAAAGAAGATGTGGTATATATATACAATGGAATATTATGCAGCCATAAAAAAAAAAGAAATCTTGCCATTTGCAACGACATGGATGGAACTAGAGGGTATTATGTTAAGCAAAATAAGTCAATCAGAGAAAGATAAGTATCATATGATCTCACTGATAGGAGGATTTGGAGAAACAAGAAAGAGGATCATAGGGGAAGGGAGGGAAAAATGAAACAAGATGAAACCAGAGAGGGAGACAAACCATAAGAGACTCTTAATCTTAGGAAACAAACTGAGGGTTGCTGGAGTGGTATGGGGTGGGAGGGATGGGGTGGCTGGGTGACAGACATTGGGGAGGGTATGTGCTCTGGTGAGCGCTGTGAATTGTGTAAGACTGTTGAATCACAGACCTGTACCCTTGAAACAAATAATACATTATATGTTAATAAAAAAATTTAAAAAAAGAGAGGAAGGAAACTTCTAGAAGTGATGTTAAGTTTATGCTATTGTAATTGTGTATGGTGACAGTTTGATGGTTGTATATGTACCTTACACACATCAAAATATATACATTAAATATTACAGCTTTTTTGCATGTCAATTATACCTCAATCAATAAAAAGACATTTTTTTAAATGCCAAACAATGGGAAGTAAGACAACATGCTACCTTCAAAGCCATGGTAATAAAAGGAGCACTGGTACAACTTCTTTGTACCTGGAAATGATGTATGACTCAGACTTGCTCACATGAATGTTTACATGTCTAATTTAAACTATTTTGAATGTGTAAGCGACTTCCCTCTGGTCATTTCTAAAGATGTATGTTATTATTTTGAAGAAAACATCCTACGTCTGATAATTCTAAAAATTTTGCCTTTTCTAAGTCTCCTGAGGTGACAATTACAGAATAATAATCTAAGAAAGTAAAATGTGTACAGATTCTAGTATGTCTTTGCTTTTTGATTTTCTTTCTTCCAGTACTGGCTATATTTTATATTACATTCCAGTAAAGAAAAAAATGCAGCAAATTTTACTGAAAATGATTTGTTTCACTGAGTACAGGACCCATGCATTGTAGCTAAAGATTGCCACTTTGGCAACATTCCCATTTCATCCATAAATATTCTGATTTATATCTAATATTGAGAAAAATGAGAAAATAAACAATTCTTGGACTGATATGGTTATAAAACCAGGAGCAGAGAGCAACAGTTTTTCAAGTCAGAAAACCTAAATTTAGGACCTGACCTTGTGAGTAAGTAGTTTGGGCAAATCATCTGGACAGGTGTTTTTCAAAGTACAAGTCAGGATATTAAGGGGTTGTGAAATCCATTTATATGTCATGCTAGCTATTAATTTAAAAAATCAAACAGAATGGAACAAATATTATTAGAGTGTGGCCACATATGGTAAGGATACCTTACTTTTTTATGAATTTTTTTTTCAAGAGAGAGGGGGAGAGAGGGAGGGAGGGAGAGAGGGAGAGAGAGAGAGAGAGAGAAAGAGATGAACTCTGGAGCCGTGAAAACTTTAAAAAGAATCCCAACCTTGTCACTGTTGAATCTTGCACAAATTATTTATTCTGTGCTTTGTTTTTTTCATATTTACAATGGGGATACTAATAGTGTCTATCTCAAAACGTTGCTTTAGAAATTAAATGAAAATCCATTATAATAGTGCCTCCTGACAATAAATGCTCAACCTTAGTATTACAATTCTATCCTATGACTCTTGAGTTACTTCAGTTTTTAGGCTCACTATTGAGCCTAAATGTGAAGGTTTTTTCTTTGCTTTTAACTTAAATTTTATGAAAATCACTGTGTTTTAAATAATGCACATATGAACTTTATCTAAAATCCCTAGTTATGTGACTTTGCTAACAGGCACATTTTTCATGGAAGAAACAATTTGGGGCTGTAAGCCTTCATTGTCTATTTTTCCTAATACGAATTCCTTTATTGTTGAAATGTCACTGATGATCAGGATTGGTCCTTCCCTGCTTCTAACATGTCTGTCACTTTATTCATTAGAAACAAAATGGCTTGTTTTGGCTACTGGAAGGCAAGGGATTCATGTCCTGTGATTTTTTTAATGTAATATTAACAATCTTTGGTGGGGACTAGCCTTTACATTGCAGCCGATGAAGGCTGTGACTCTATACTCTGAGGCAGGCCAAATGAAATAAGAGCTATTAATAAAGACTTGAACAGTAGGTGCAACAGTAGAAGTTGGCTATGTTTGGTAATTCAATCCTTGAAAAATATTAGGTACCATAAAATAAACTTTGAAAGAGCTTCAGCATTTCTAGAATCATGTTTTAAATTTTAAGGCTAATTACCCCCAAATCAACACAATTTTGAGTATAACTTAACTCTGACCTTTTATTTGGTAAATTGCTAATTATGGCTATCTTTGTTAGGTTTAAATTGAATTAGATTAAACTGTGACACTGATTTTCTAGCTTCTTATATGGTCAATGCATATAGTTATATTTAATGGTAGTAAAGCTGAGATTAAAATGTTAAACATAAGACTCAATTGCAAGGTCATTATATTTTTTCAAAGTAATAAAAACATAGTACTTCACCCACTGTAAAATTACAGGCTAATGACTCAGTCCTATAGAGTGGCTCTCAAATCTTGTTCAATGTACCCACACTGATTTAACCAATGATAAAGTATCATTTCAAAGATTAAATAATGACAAGGCGTGTATATCACACTTGAAGATATGCCACCAAATAAAAGTTTTTTAAAGCTCTCAGTAGAAATCTTCAGATAAAATGATGAGAAAAATTATTCAATCAAAGGGGAAGGTAATCATTTATAATTCTAAAAGGATGAAATATTTGTGAATCTTGTTTTTTTTTTTTAAAGATTCATATATTTATTTATTAGAGAGAGAGAGAGCACAGGGAGGGGCAGAGGGAGAGAATCTCAAGCAGAGTCTGCACTGAGTGCAGAGCCCAAGGCCGTGTTCAATCTCATTACCCTGAGATCATGACCTGAGCCAAAATCAAGAGTCAGTCACTCAACCAACTGAGCCTCCCAGGTACCCTGAATCTTGTTATTTTATAAAAGTAATCCAATAAACATTTAAATATTTTGTGAAGGTTTTAATATTTTTAGTTTAACATTTTATTTTAATATTTTAATAGTTTTCCAAGGCATCAACTTACATTTTTGAAAGGACCATGAATAAAAATATGAAAATAGTTTCTACTCCTCAGCCAACTCATTTGGTGAATGTTTATTAAACAAATAGAGAGGTGAAAAATTATCTGACGAGTCTGATTAGTATGAACAAACAACTTTTGTAAAAGTTTTTCTTAAATTTACCTAATTTGGACCAACCACATTCCGATTTTAATTACTTTAAGATTATCTAAACTACTTAGTTTACAACATCACTGTTGATTTTTCTTAAAAATGGTGAAGTATGTCAACACAGTGCTAAAATCAAGAGAATGCCTGAAAAAATGTTATGTAACCCTTTCAAAATAAGTACTACAAAGATTGTATTCTAAAATGGCTAGTTATCTTGTAAATTATTTTCAAAGAAATATTTTGATATCTAAAAGAAAGCAAAGTTAGGGGCACCTGGGTGGCTCAGTTCATTAAGTGTCTGCCTTTGGCTCAGGTCATGATCCCAGGGTCCTGAGATCAAGCCCCATGTTGGGCTCCCTGCTCAGCGGGGAGTCTGCTTCTCCTTTTCCCTCTGCCCTTCCCCAAGCGTGTGTTCTCTCTCTCTCTCTCAAACAAATAAAATCTTTAAAAATAAATAAAAATAAAAAAATAAAAGAAAGCAAAGTTAAGGGGCGCCTGGGTGGCGCAGTCTTTAAAGGTCTGCCTTTGGCTCAGGTCATGGTCCCAGGGTCCTGGGATCGGGCCCCACATCAGGCTCCCTGCTCAGCAGAAAGCCTGCTTCTCCCTCTCCCACTCCCCCTGCTTATATTCCCTCTCTCACTGTGTCTCTCTCTGTCAAATAAATAAATAAAATCTTTAAAAAAAAAAAGCAAAGTTAAGGTATCTTCTTTTTCTTTCTTCAGTTTTATTGAGGTTTAACTGACAAAACTATAAGATATTTAAAGTGAACATTGTGATGATTTGACAAATGTACACCTTGTATTGCCTCTTTTTAAGAAAGTAAATCTATTGAGAAAAAAGCATCCGTTTCTAAAAAATTCACATTTAATGAGGAAATGAGAATTCTTCATTTAGCTTTGGTAAGTGGAGTCTTATCCTGAAATGACAGTAGTCATTATTAAATTAGTTATATGGGGCAAAAACATGAAATATTTAAAACTAAAATACAGTTTAAATATTTCTACTTAATTTACACTTTCTTCTTTTTTTTACTGTATATGGTTTGAGGATAGTTACATGTTCTTCTATATTATAAATATTATATTCTACTTAATTCTTTAGAACTCCCAATACTATAAGATTATCATATCTAGTTATATGCATATTTTTAAAAAAAATTTCCCAGTCTCGGGCGCCTGGGTGGCTCAGTTGGTTAAGCGACTGCCTTCGGCTCAGGTCATGATCCCGGAGTCCCAGGATCGAGTCCCGCATCGGGCTCCCTGCTCGGCGGGGAGTCTGCTTCTCCCTCTAACCCTACCCCTTCTTGCGCTCTCTCACTCTCTCTCTCTCTCTAATAAATAAATTAAAAAAAAAAAACTTTAAAAAATAAATAAATAAAAAAAATTTAAAAAATTTCCCAGTCTGGATGGAAATCTTGTTTTTCACCTAATATAGTTAAATTGTTATAAATGCTACGTATATACAAATGCTAGGTACATATCCAATTGCAAAGGACTGTATATAACATGTTCTTCAGTAACTAAGTAGTAAAAATAATTTCTTATATGCATTACTTTATTCTTAATATCAGTATTTTTTGAGTACCTTCTATTAGGGCCACACAGCCAGTGATATAAGATAGTGGGCAGAGTCCCTACCCAAAGTACTGTCTATAGGCTAATAATGGAAGCTTTAGACACTTTCCCAATAACTGTTCTATATGTTGTCATATTTTGAAGAGTGACTCTTGGAAATAGAAATAGCTAGAAATTCAGTATTCTTGCACTGTTCTAAGATTTATAGATGCAGTTCTTCAAAAAATCAGTAGTTACTTCTGTTAAAAACCTGGTCATTTCAAAGAAAATATATTGGTGGTGATAATGATAGGGAGAATTTGGGGGACATTTTTTTTAAAGATTTTATTTATTTATTTGACAGAGAGAGAGAGAGAGAGAAGGAGAGCACAAGCAGGGGGAGTGGCAGGCAGAGGGAGAAGCAGGCTCCCTGCTGAGCAGAAAGCCCAATGTGGAACTCAATCCCAGGACCCTGGGACCATGACCTGAGCCGAAGGCAGATGCCCAACAGACTGAGCCACCTAGGCGCCCTGGGGGAAATTTTTATTTTTTAAAAGATTTCTGTTGATTAGGTTATCAATGCTTGTACCTATATGATCATGAGTGTCTTCGTGTTTATCGACTGATAACCACTGCAGAAAGATAAAATGTAGAGTCACTTGAAAAAACAATTTTCTCATTAAATCTTGTTTCTGGTCTAGGAAGTTGATATGAGAACAGATCCACTGTTACACCCTCAAAGTCTCAGGTCCCCATGTGTTAAGTGAAAAAATAAAGAAGTGAAATTTTCTTTCATATTCCCCCTTCTAACTTCCTTGAAAGGTACATTTCATTTCTTTTTTCCATTTCATTTCCTGGGCTAGTCCTACATATTGTTTATTTTATTTTATTTAGATTTTATTTATTTGAGAGAGAGAGACAGAGATAGTGAGAGAGAGCACAAGTGGGAAGGAGAAGGAGAAGCAGGCTCCCCGCAGAGCAAGGAGCCTGATGCGGGACTCGATCTCAGGACCCTGGGATTATGACCTGAGCCAAAGCCAGACGCTTAACCGACTGAGCCACCCAGGAGCCCCTAGTCCTACATATTGTTAAAATAATTGGGAAATATGGATCATATAATAAATTCAAAAACAGTTTATATGCTGAACTACTAAAATCAGTAATATATTTTGTGTTTTTGTATTTGCTTTTGTCTTTACTTACTGCTTTGGGATATTGAAGGTAGTTTTACCAGAAAAATTTCCTATTTATTCTTCAATCCACAATTCTTAAAAAATGTGCTTTAGTTAATACTGTTCACTGTATACCATTTGAGCCTGGCTTAAAACACTACATCTTATGCTGTTCAGTGTAATTGTCATCAATTATATACAATTATTTCAAATAAATTAAGATTTTAGACAACATTCTAATATATTACACTTAGGCTATCTAAGAGTTTCTTGAAGTTGCCTCTTTAGCTACATTTTATAGTCTCTTTTGCCATTAGGTTGAGCCATGTAACTGGGTTTGGCTCATGAGGTGTTGGTGGAAATAACCAAAATCCCTTCCTCACCTGGTCAAAATATTTTAATATCCTCCATATCCTCTTAAAGAAAAACTGTCCAATATGGTAGCCACTAGACATGTGTGGCCATTGAGCACTTAAGATATGGTGCTTCTAGGGGCACCTGGGTGGCTCAGTCAGTTAAGTCTCTGACTCTTGATTTTGGCTCAGGTCATGATCTCAGGGTCCTGGGATTGAGCCCCATGTCAGACTCCATGCTCAGTGGGAAGTCTGCTTGAGGATTTCTCTCCCTCTCCCTCTGCCCCTCTCTCACTTGTGCATTCAAGCTCTCTTTCTCTAAAGTAAATATATAAATCTTTAAAAAAGTATGGCTCTTCCAGATTGAGATTGCTCTAAGTATAAAATACACAGTACATTTTAAAGAGTTAGTACAAAAAAAATTGTAAAATCTCTCTCTTTTTTAAAGATTTTATTTATTTGAGAGAGAGAGAGAGCACAAGCAGGGGGAGAGGCAGAGGGAGAGGGACAAGCAGACTCCCTGCTGAGCAGGGAGCCCCATGCTGGACTTGATTCCAGGACCCTGGGATCATGATCTCTGCTGAAGGCAGACACTTAACCAACTGAGCCACCCAGGCTTCCCGTAAAATATCTCTTTTACAACCAATATATTGATCACATGTTAAAAAGATAATATTTTGGATATGTTGGGTTAAATAAAATATATTACTAAAACAATTTCACTTGTTTCTTTTTCACTTTATAAATGTGGCTACAAGAAATTTTTCAATTACATAAGAGGATCGCACTGTATTTCTATTGACAGCATTGCCAAACTTCTCAGAGTTTCATCTTTCTATTTTAATACATCCACCATTCACTTCCTCATTCATTGATCATGCAGCAATATTTATTGTGAATCTACTGTGTGCCAGGTACTCTTCTAATAACTCCCTACTGAGAAGATAAAGGATGGGGGTGATGGGAAGCAGATTATGCCACTCCAAAATATGCCTTTTTGGCATAAGAATTGTTTTGAGCTGAAGGCATTCAAGATCTGAAAGATGCAGGAAAAGCTTTCTACCTCCCCACTTAATGGCTGAAAAGAATTTAAATAGGGGGCATGTACCAGGAAGCAAGCTACTACCAGAGATAACTTTTCATCTCAGAAACTTATCTGCATGGTAGGGCAATGATTTGTTTACCAAACATTTCCTCTCCTGACCTTTCTGAGAACTGTCTTCCTCCCTTTTGAATCTCCAGACTCCTACCCCATTTCTTAGCTCAAGATGGCATATAAATCTCAGTTGCCTGACTGCCTTTGAGTCTTGCAGGGGAGGAAAACTTTTCCCTTTTTCCCTTCTAGGTTCTTTGGTTGGCCTAATAATTAAATTGATATAAGATTAACAGCAGAAAAAAAAAATTAAGTTTATATATATGTGGGAACTCCTGAGACTGGAAGAAGTGACCAAAGCAGACAGCTTTTATACCTTTTAGACAAGGAAACAACACATTTCTGAGGAATTAACAAGACAATGGGCTTTGGGCTTGGGGTAGCAAAGTAGTGGAGTAACAAGATCCATCTCAGCTTTGAATTCCCTAACAGTGGTGGTAAGGCTGCCTTCTATTCTCCTATCCAGGGAGGGTACCGTTCACGTGGGAGATTTATTTCCTGCTTCCAGGGAGACAAAGGAGGGTCAGAGTGCCCTTCTTGCACCAGCTGTTTCTTAAATAATTTGAATTCAAAATAATCAATTGCCAAATTGGCATATTTTGGGGTGACATATTCTCCTCTGCTTCATTCTATTATCTTTGTGGGGCTCCAGTGTGTATGAATGAAATTAAATCTTTTTTTCTCATGTTAATTTGTCTTTTTATTTGAGGGTGGGTGTCAGCCAAGAACTTTGAAGGAAATAGGAAAGTTATTTTTCCTCCCCTACATGAGCATATAACTCCATGATAAAAACAGGGTGGTGAGTGATGAGGGAACAGAAGGCAAGCTGAGGACAAAGCACAAGCTGACACCCTGCAACCCGCCCCCATCCCAAGATGGGATATATGTGACATTCTTCATGTACTCCTGGCTGCCCTAAAGCTAAGGAAAGGAAAAACAAATGGTTAACTTATAGAGATCACAATCCTGCAAGACATGAGCCTCCCTCAGTTTACAAATGTCTTAGCAATCTACAAGAACAAAGCATTTCTATCAATAACCTAGCTTCCAGAAGGAAATGTAGATACAATTAATGTCCTTATAAATCTGCACCCTATTGACAGATACTTGAAGTGGGCAGAGTGTAATGTTCCTCCAGGAAGCTCCCAACTATCTTAATGTTAATGTCTTGCTAGAGGGAAAAACAACATTAAACTGACAATGGCAAGGCCTCTGGTATCCTGTGAGTCTTCTTTAACATATGAAAATCCTTTTGAAACTCCCTTTTCCTTACCTCCCCCAACCCCATAGTATATAAGCAGCCACCCCTCACAACCCTGGTATAGCAGCTCTTTCTGCGCACGGGTCCTGTCCCCATGCTTTTTTAAGCCACCATTTTGCACCAAAGATGTCTCAAGAATTCTTTCTTGGTCATCGGCTCCAGACCTCACCCTACCAAACCTCACCTATATTCCAAAACCCCATAGGTGTGTACCTGATACAGGAATTGAATTATATGGCAAGAGTTTTTATGCTCAGACTGTGCTAGGTCCCGTCTATTAGGAAGAATGAGCACACAGTTATGAAATGTTAAAAGACTCCTGTGTCTCATTCTTTGGACTTCAAGGGCTATGACATTTTGGCAATGCTTGTGAATTGTCCAAGGCTTTTATGACTGTGGTGATACTTCTAAAACAGGGACACTCAGCTTCAGGAACAGTTTAAGGTTGACTACTTGCACTTAATGCTGAAAAAGATTTGCTTTTTCCAGTCTTTTGCAAATACTGAAAATGACTCATAAATAATCTGAGCTACTTCCCATTATGTTTCAGGGGTTTAGACACTCAAAATTCTCAGACTTTTTTTTTTCTTTTTTAGAGAAAATGTAGATGGCTCCTTTGCAAGTTCCTTCCATTGTATATAACTCTATCAGAGATTATCTTTCTTATATTTGACCAATTCTTTCCTATGTAACATTAATTCTACATGTATGTAAGACCTAATTAGAAAATCTGGGTCATTAAAAATGAACTTAAGCAAAATGAAAGAAAGCCTTCTAATAACAAATACGAAGCCAAAGCAATCTTTAAAGAGAAGAACAAAACTGGAGGTCTCACAATCCCAGATTTTAAGATATACTACAAAGCTGTAGTAATCAAACAGTATGGTACTGGCACAAAAGAGACACATAGATCAATGGAACAGAATAGAGAGCCCAGAAATAAACCCACAATATTATTATTATTATTGTAAGTAGGCTCCATTCCCAGTGTGGAGCCCAACACAGGGCTTGAACTCATGACCCTGAGCTGAGATCAAGAGTTGGACACTTACCCAACTGAGCCACCCAGGAACCCAAAACCCACCAATATATAGTCAATTATCTTCAACAAAGGAGGCAAGAATATGCAATGAAAAAAAGACAATTTCTTCAACAAATGGTGTTGGGAAAACTGGACAGCTCATGCAAAAGAATGAAACTGGACCACTTTATAACACCATACACAAAAATAAACTCAAAATGGATGAAAGGCCTAAATGTGAGACCTGAAACCATAAAAATCCTAGAGGAAAGCCCAGGCAGTAATTTCTCTGACATCGGCCATGGCAACATCTTTCTAAAAATGTCTCCTGAGGTAAGGGAAACAGAAGCAAAACTAAGCTATTGGGACTACATCAAAATAAAAACTTTCTGTCCAGTAA
>NC_138385.1:81412064-81462191 GCF_054177405.1 Leptonychotes weddellii | reverse complement strand
GGAGGGGTAGACGAACCATGAGAGATGATGGGGTGGGAGGATGGGTTGGCCTGGTGGTGGGTATTGAGGAGGGCACGTTCTGCATGGAGCACTGGGTGTTATGCACAAACAACGAATCATGGAACACTTCATCTAAAACTAATGATGTAATGTATGGGGATTAACATAAGAATAAAAAAAAGAAAAAAAAAAGAAGATAGTAGGAAGGGAAAAATGGCGGGGGGAATCGGAGGGGGAGATGATTCATGAGAGACTCTGGACTCTGAGAAACAAAATGAGGGTTTTAGAGGGGAGGGGGTGGGGGGATAGGTTAGCCTGGTGATGGGTATTAAGGAGGGCACATATTAAATGGAGCACTGGGTGTTATTTGCAAACAATGAATCATGGAACACTACATCAAAAACTAATGATGTAATGTATGGTGACTAACGTAACATAATAAAATTAAATTTAAAAAAAGCTATATAAACAAGAGGCTATATAAACAAACCTTGTTACTTTTACTAATTTACCACCTCAACCCCAATTCTGTAGAATTCCTTACCAATTGAAGCTCCCAAACATAGGTTTTCATTATCCTGTCAATTCCTTTGTCTAAAGTGTATAAAAGCTGCAGGCCTTGGTCATTTCTTTGGATCTCAGTTTTATCATTGGTCTTCCCTGTGCATGTAATTTACCTTTGTTTTTTTCTCCTGTTAATCTGTCTCATATCAATTTAATTCTTAGACCAGCCAGAAGAACATTGAAGGTCAAAGAAAAATTTTCTCCCCAATAGCTGCTTATCATGATCCAGAGATATAGTGCACTCCCCTTCATCTTCTATAGTAATCTAATTCTTTCTGGTATCAAATAGTAGAGAGAAACAGGAAGCCAGGGGCATAATGGTGATTTTATATATACGATGACCCTCCCATGACACAATAGTTCTAATCTATCACCTCTGTTAAATCAAGCCCTTTGAGTAGAAGTCCTATATAAATTTGTTAGTTATGTGTAAGTTTCAAACTGATACAGAGGAAATGTATACATACTATTACCTCTATCACTGAAACAATGTTTTCCTTCTAAGTCTCATTATCTTCCTTTTGCATAATGAAACTCTTTGATTCATTTTAAAATGAGTGTGTGTCCATGCCTGTTTGTGTGTATGTGTGTGTGGGAGCATGGATTGGCATAGAGAGTGTAGCAGGATAATAAAACATAAATAAATGTTCTATCCTCCCTGTTCCATCCAAAGAAAGTAGCCAAAACCATGTTCAAGAAAGAAGTGAGCTGGCATCCAAGAAAATTTCATAAATATACAATTCCTTCAATTCAGCAAATATACTACCCAGTAACAAAAATGGCAATATTTAATGTTTATGTTTTAATATTTATAAAGCTCTTTTAATATGTTTTCTTATAAAGTAGACATGGACATACAAGGAAAACAAAAAGAATTTTTTATTTTATGTTTACCTTTCTTTCCAAGATGAATTCAAGTGTGGATATAATGATTTCCTCTAAGGCTTCATGATAGAGAGTTGTGTAAAGAAGCCTGGTTTACTGACTCACAGTTTTGGTGTTAATTTGCATGACATCATGCTTATCATGCTGGCTAGGATATAAATAATGATAAATTCTTGGGAAAAGTATGTTACACCAGTTAATTCTATCTTGCGTTATCATTATCCCAAGAGGGTAAAATCTGGCTTTTTAGGTATAGGTACGTATGTTGTGGCAATGAAGACATAAATGTGTTATCATATCATAGGCCATTGTGAAGTTCATAGACAAAATTAATTACACATTTCTACTTAATTTAAATAAAATACCAAGTTGTCTACTACTTTTGGAAGAATCATACAGAAAAGTGTAGTTAGAGTATAGAGATAAAGATAATCACTAAATCCAATGTAGGATCAAAACAATCATATAACTCATTGGGAGATGCTTTAAATCTTTCAATTGATCTAGTAGTAAATATTTTCCCCCACAGATTGCTTTTTCTCTAACACAAACATCAAGCAAGTTTTATGACAAAATTATTTTTGGTCATAATTTCAAGTGTACTTTCCTTAAATAAGTTTGTGTTCTTCTTATGTAAATTATATTCATCATAAACAGTAAACATTTTTTACTACAAAAATTTTTCACCAAATATCTACAAATTACATGAAAAGAATACTTACCTTGAATTAATCTTACATAGCAATGGCTTTGTGTTTATGTGGAGATAAAAAGTTTGTTTATCTTTATAGAATAGATGTGATAAATCATATTCTAGTAAGAATTTTTGGAATTGAAGGTTAGTAGAAGACTTATTTTGAAGAAGAGATAGGGTCTATTTTAAAATGGTGCTAGGAAAGTGGAAAAATCAGTTGGATTTACTACAAAGATACATTTGGCTTCATAAGCCAAATAAAGCCACAATAAGGCTTTATTTAATCATATTTCCCCCCCTAAATATCCCTTATGTAACTTTACATCAAAACAGGGAACTACTTTGCAGTCTCTTTTTATTTTACAAATATTATATCAATGTGTGTGTGTGAGCCTCACTGTTAAACATTTTAAGTCATCCTATTCATTTTTATTATTGTTTGTGTGTGTTTCTCTTTGACTAATTTACCACACAGATGATAGTTTTTCATTGCTTTTTCTTTTTTTAAAGTCTTCTTCAACACATTCTTTTTCATTCAAAATTTTTCCTCTTTCCTTAAACTTAGCATATACTTAATTTCTGTACTATTGTCCAAAATGCATTTAGTATATTTAGTTAGTGCACTGGTACTGATCACTGGGGTTACAAAGAAAACATATATTCCTGCTTTCAGTGGTTTCCAATTATCTCAGTGAAGAGTGTTTTGCTCTTTGATGATCTTTCCTTTAGAGTCTCTTGGGCAGTACAGCTTTCTTCACACAAGTTTTCAGATTCATTCTAGCCCGGAGTACTGCCCCCTCTGCTACTCCATTTAGCAATTATCCAGTATCTCCCAAACGTGTAGGTTCCATGAGATCTGAAGATTCAACTTAAACTAATCTTGTGTCTCCTACAGGCCTGCAATTCTGCTGAATGCCATGTTATAACACAATAAACATGTGCAAAGTGACATATCTCAGCTATGTTTATCTTTTGGTATAATCAATGGGCTTAAACTGAATCAATTAGCTTTTTCTTAATTCTCAAAAGTATATACAAAAATTTAGTCATCACTTGAAGTCTTGACAAGAAAAAATCAGATAACATGGAAAATATATTTTCAGGTTTTCTAAATGAAAAATCAACACACACATATATAAATTTTATCTCTAAATACTTTTTTCTCTGTCTTTATAAACATTTATTTCTATTCCTGACACCCACTATATGCCCAAATATGAAGCTTTGGTGGCTCTCCTGATCCAATTTTAATAGGCTGAGGAAGAACATTTATAAAATAAATGAAATAAGTAGAAGTTGGATTTGAAGGTGGGGATACTTACGAAAAAACAGTCAATGCACTCAAGCATGTAATTATTTCTCAGCCTTTAAAATATGGGCACTCATAAGGGTAGGGAAAAATTGCTCTAAGGCAGTGCCAACAATGTATTCAAAGAAGACAGCATATCAAACTATGGTTTATATATTAGCATGTGAGTTGTGGTAAATGATACTTGAAATGTCAATGTATAGAGAGTAATGACCTATTTAGATCTGTGGGAATGAGAATTTGCAGTATTTGTCTCAGTTATATCTACACACCTTATTAAAACAACTCATTGGTTTAATTCAAAGATTCAGAGTATTATGTCACATTTATTATTTCAAAAAATTCTCTTTATGATTCTGATTTGTCTGTATATTTGTTTGAAAGCTTATATCTATTGCCTGTTTCGAACTTCCAAAATTAAGAAGATTTTAATGAGACCAATAGATACAGCAGTTAAAACATATACATCCATCTGGTAAATATTCTGGGAATTAGGAATTCCTATTGTACATATTTATGAGTTTAGTTTTCATTTCTTCTCCTTCATTAGTGTTACAACTTTTTAAATTATTTCTACTCACTTCGTTCAAAAAAAGTTGAGATTTTTAAAATACGTGTTCCTTTTTTATGGTTATTGTTTAAAGTTCTGTAATGGCTAACTGAACATGATAAAAAAATAAAGTTCTGTAATAGCAATTTATTAATTGTTAATTCAGTAAGTAAATATAAATGAAATTTGCTTAGTTAAAATTCAGTAACATAACTTCTTGCTAATATGTTAAAGACTACCTGGCAAAATTCTGCTATCAAATACCACAAACAATGGATGATACTTGAAAACCTTTTGTAATAGTAATGGGAGCACTTTTTATACTGCATCTCCCAGTGGATTGTTTTGGATTCATTACCAAAACTTTTATAAAATAAGACAGACCCATGGAGAGAGTGATCCACATCTATTAAGACTGTCAGGCATTGTGGTAGGAATTTTCACATATCTTGACCCTGTTAATCCTCACAATCACATGAAATAACCATTATCAGCCATTTTTGCCTCTCTTAAAGCTTGAATATAGGGACCATATTTTATCAGCTTTATATCTCCATTATTGGGAGTTGATTCTTTAGGTAGACACTCAATATATATGTGTACACATATACATGATTGTATAAAAATGATTCACAGAGCATTTGATTTGCCCAAATTCAGAGTTAATTAAATGCAAATCCAAGTCTTTCTAACCTCAAAATGTTTATAAACCTCCTTACATGGTACTCTTAATGCTAGTTTTCAAGGTAAGAATATTTTACTCTGTGTTCACATATAATTATCCAGAGTTGTGCTGTCTATGGATAATAAATTAAGTTGCATGTGTAAAATAAATATTATTAATAGTATGGGTTGATGCCTGCAGAAAAAGAGGATAACCTTCTTATCTTAAATTATTTGACACATGCCCTAAGTGATAGGGGCCAAATAGACCCAAGGCAGCTATATCAGTTTTTTCTGAACTAGGAAAGACTGAGAAGGACAAAAATATTGTCACTTTCAGACAGTAAAAGACTGAGAAGGACAAAAATATTATCACTTTCAGACAGTAAAAATTCCTCATATCTTCTGCTAATGTGTGACATATACTAGCTACTTGGTGGAAGATTGTGGCTATAATCCTTGGATGACTGATGTAATTGAAGAAACTCATATTAAGATTCAAAGATGCATTTTGTCTAATTAAATAATTTCTCTTTACATATATTCTGCAGCTTCTTCCTTAATTAAAAGTCAACATAATGTTCCCAAATTTGCACAGCTAAAACAATGACACTACGATAAAAAACAATATGGACATTTAAATTTACACAGGTACATAGTTCATTTTGAAAATCAGTCACTTACCTTATATCTTAAAGAGAAGTATCAAAATATTCTTACCTTAGAAAACTGTGCATTTATCCATTTTGTGAATGTTTTCTTTTGAACATCTTCTCTTTCATCTATAACGTAAAATTTAAAAAAGATTCAAGAGTTAAGAAAGAATTCTGAATATCATATTTTACAACCAAAATAACTCTCAATTATTACATATCAATGTTATTTTATATTTGGTATTAAATTAATTGATAATGAAATTAAACATAAGTGATATTGGTATTGGGCATCTAAACTAAAAATGAGATGTCTAAAATAATTGATACAGTCAAATCTATGCTCATTCAAATATTATATAAAGCCATTACAGAAGAGTAGTTTCATCTGAATAAAGGAAATATTACTTATCCTCCTATGGTGAATAGATACTCTAGCATAATCAGAAGAGCCTATTATCTGTTTTTTCTTCTGAAAAAATATTCCTGAGCTTTTCCTCTTACACCCTTCCCAGTCCATGTAAAAATGATTTTCCCCTCTTTTGCAATACCTCCATACTCTAACATGGGCCCCCAGCATAACCTCCTCCCATTATAGGAGAGGTTTCCTGATGATCAGGAGCATGGTTTTGCATCCCAGAACCTAGCATTGTCTGCACAAACTAAGAGTTCAGCAAATATTTGATAAACATGCAAATGCTTTAGAGGAGGGGGGGATCTTACAACTCCAAAATTTTTAGTAATTCTTTTCATCCAAAAGTCAGGAAATTTCAAATCAAAATGCAAATGACACCCTTCATGGATTACATATAAACACTCAAAGGAAAAATCTCCAAGGACTTCTTACACCAAGAGATTACGGTGGAAAATTATTAAGAAACAGCTTCACAGAATTCATGCTTCTAAAAATTATCTCTTTTTTTTTCAAGTTGGAAATTAGCATGGAGTTAAATGGGCAGAAAAATAATCAATCTTGATTAATGGAAATCCTTCTTTAAAGCCAAAGCCTACCTTTAAATTACTGTAAATGCAATCATATTAATTAATGTTCAATAAATGAGTGCATCTGAGAGAGACTTAAAATGGAGAGGTTTTATATTTTATTTACACTGAGTCAAAAGAACCCTTATTGAAATGTCCTGACAAAATAACCTCATTTGCTCTCGGATTCTTTTTCAGCAGTAAATCTCAACTGCTTTTCCTGAAAACAGATGATCCATAGTAAAGAATCATTTTCCCATGACAAATGTATCCACGTACTAAGAAAATCTGTTTATCGTTAAAGGACATTATTAATCTATAAGTAGATACTCTTAAGTGATATGAAATAACAGCGGATAAATAATAAACCTAAAACTGTTCTAGAAGAGAAAATTTTACTTAGCATCACAATATACTTTCTTCTTATTTAATTGTGTGAGTCCCACAAACTATACTGCATGTGGCCAAATATCAGCATTACCCATACAGTACAGGATAAATCATAGCTACCATATGGAAGTTTTTTCTTTGTTGACAGTGTGAATCAATAAAAATAGATAGTAATAGCTTCTGAAACACGTCTAGCCTTTTGTTAATATATTCCCTAAATTCAATACTACCCTTTTGATAATAATAAAATAAATAAACAGAACATTTCAAATGGTCAACTTTTAAAAAAAAATTTTTTTAAAGATTTTATTTATTTATTTATTTGACAGAGAGAGAGAGAGAGAGAGCACAAGCAGGGCGAGTGGTAGGCAGAAGAAGAGGAGCCCAATGTGGGACTCGATCCCAGGACCCTGGGATCACTACCTGAGCCGAAGGCAGAGGCTTAACCAAGTGAGCCACCCAGGCACCCCTCAAAAGGTCAACTTTTAACCATTTTCATGGACTTGCTGCAGGGAGACTTGCCAGTACATTAATTTCTCAATGATTGATACACATTTTCCTATGTTAATGATATTATTTGCAATTCAACTTATTTTTTTCCTACATGTGCATGCAAATCCTATCAGACATGGGAGAGTAAATGAGTCATTTGAAAGCACACATTTAAAGGTTGTAAAACATGCCCAACCATCTTCACTAAAAGTCGAATAGGAAGACATTTGAAGAGATGTGTTTCACGTAAAAGTAGGTAGTAAAGCAATATTTTTATTGGTTTCAATTATATACACAAAGAGTGATTTTTAGATAGGCCTTGAAGGCAGGAGGGAAACCTTGACATTATGTGCAAAATAGTATGTATCTATTGTGTCAATAATACTGAAGGCGAATTTTGTCATATAAATATCTCACTAGGTCTTCTTTTTTATTTCTTTTGCTTTTAATACAATAAAAATACGCCTTTAATGAATTACCTACTTATGTATTATTTTGCTATATAACATTTGTTTTTTTGAACATGATAAATATTAATATAACTGGCTTTATTATCATTATAAAATGTATATCATTTATTAGTGTCTTATTGTTCAGAGCTGTTTCACATGTCATCTCAATCCATAGGTAGTTTGCCATTTTATCCATTAAAAAAATACAAGCTCAGAAGGAATAAGGCTAGTAAGTGACACAGATGAACCTGATATAGATTATTTGAATCAAAATCCATGGCTTTTCACGTTAACCAGTTCACATTATATTTGCATAGATAATATGGAATGGCATAAAATAATTAAAGTCATAAAAGTTGAATGTATTAACACAAATACAAAATAACCATGATTTTAGAGCCTCTATTTTAAACCCAAGGAATTCCATGTATGCTGTAATCAATGTGAATGACATCCTGGAATTTTATAGTCTACAGCTTGAATGTCTACATGGATTTATCCAGATTTATCCAGATTGGAAAACTGAACCATCCTTAAGATGTTAGATAATTCATTTGTTAATATTTTAAATAATAATGTTCTTATATTTACTAGTTGATATTTAGTGCTCAATTTTGCCATAGATTAACCTTATGGAAATTTTTTTAAATAATTAAATTCATTAAGAGAAAAATTAATTTTAAAATTAATATTTTAAAAATCACCCCAAAGTTGTGTGTCTACTCATTACAATCCCCATAAACATGTATTTTACATAGCCACAATAATATTCTGCCTTTTAAAGCTTATTTTATCATAAATATCATATGGGCTACCATTTCTTTTCATTTGCTATGAGAGATTCCACTGTAATGGACATCTTCATGCACTCTCTTTCAGTTTCTGGTGTATAATTGTCCCAGAATAAATTACTGGGTCAGCATTAAAAAAAAAAAAAACAACAACTTTTATGGCTTTTACTAAATGTTGTCATATTGCTTTCCCAATGGCCATACCAATTTTTAGTGGTACTAGAAAGAATAAGGTTATGCTGCTGATAGGAGTTTTGTTGCTTTCATTTTTAAAGTGATTGTTGCTTTATTAGATATAAGGAGATAGTTGATGCTCATCTTAATTTGAATCTGTTTGATTACTAATGAAGTAGGACATGTTTTCAAAACTTATTCTGCATGTTTCTACTTTTGTCAAAATACTTGTTTATATCCTCTGCTCATGTATCTATTGAGCGCTTGATATTTTACAATTAATTGGAATGAGATTATAAATCAGTTCTTAAATATTTCAAGTTGTGGACTCCATTTGATTATCTGATAAAAATAATGATCTCTCTCTATATAAAAAATGCCTATGCGGACATATTTACACACAGTTTCATGGGGTTCACTGACTTCTCTGCAGAAGGTTCTATTACTATGAAATCCCAAGTTAAAAATCACAATCATAAATTAAGCTACTTGTTCTTAGTCAGTGAATGAATATATATTCCCAAGTGGTCGTATTTCTTTTAATTTTCATTTCATTTTTATTATGCTAAATTTTTACGTATTTATTTTTTTTAAAGATTTTATTTATTTGACAGAGAGAGAGAGAGCACAAGCAGGGGGAATGGGAGAGGGAGAAGCAGGCTCCCCACTGAGCAGGGAGCCCAAAGTGGGGCTTGATCCCATGACCCTGAGATCATGACCCGAGCCGAAGGCAGACGCCTAACAGAATGAGCCACCCTGGCACCCCATATACTTTTATATATTTAGATCTATCTATTTCCATTATTTCTCATATAACTTAAAAGTTGACGCCTTTATTTATTTATTTTTAAAGATTTATCTATTTATTTGAGAGAGAGAAAGAGAGAGCATGAGGGCAGACAGGGCAGAAAGAGAGAGAGAGAAAAGCAGACTCCCTGCTGAGCGGGGAGCTTGACAGGGGGCTTGATCCCAGGACCCAGAGATCATGACCTGAGTTGAAACCAAGAGTGAGACACTCAAATGACTGAGTCACCTAGGTGCCCCTAAAAGTTGATCCTTTTAAACACAATCACTTACATATCCATAGTTAATCTAAAGCTGATACACATAAACATACATATATGATAAATTGTCATAGAGCTTATAGAGATTATTTCAATACTTCAATAAAATATATGTAATTATAGACACAGTCTATAGTGAGAGATATGAATGTGAAACCAACAACAAAGAGAATGAGAAAAGAATAAAGTGAAATCTGTTTTACTAGGAAACGATTATCTATATATTCCTGTCTAGTCATTTCAAAAAGCACATATTCTATTTTGTTTTCTCTAGGGTTTGTTTATAACTGATTTTCTTTTACTAATAAAAATATGCCTGAGTATATTAATGTGAGAGGTAAAGAACAAAATCTCTGTTAGAAAAATTTACTTGAAAACTGTTCCCTGGAGATGTCAAGGAGTGAAGAGCTACTACTTCATAAATTGCAAAAAGTGACCAACATTTTATTTTATTCTCTCTATGGGGAAAACTCATAAAATTAGCTTCCTACCATGACATAAAAACTGTATTTCATCTCAGAACTAATTAACCCTTTCTAATAAAGTCATTTTTTATCCAATAAATCTGGACCTTCATATTTTCTACGATTAGTGCAATGACCTTTTGCCCTGTTATTAACTTTTATATTCCTGGGTCCCTGATAAATGTAGGATAATTAAATTGCAATATTCATGATTCACAAGAGTGAGTTACTGCACAAAAATGATGTTGGCAAACTGAGAGAACATTAAATCAGGGGAACCGGCTTCCAGTCCCAGTGCAGGACTTAGAATGGTGGCCTTAGAACTACCAGAACTCAGCCTCTTTATCTGTGAAATAAAGATATTAACTGCCTTTTAACTCATGGAGCCGGTTTTAAGATGCAATGAAATCATTTGTTTATGTAGTAATTTATAGACTAATTATTTACAAAAAAAATAATTATTTACAGAATGCTCAGTATCTGTTGGTCATTATAAAGGTTACTGAGAAGGTAAACAGAACTCAGTTTTTACCACAGTTCACACCCTTGTAGAATACAGACATATGATAGATAAATATTAAACATTTTATATAAGCAAGGATACATATATTCAAAGGATATTACAGGAGCACAGAGAAAGGGATATGTAGCCATACGGATGTCAGGGAAGACATTTTCTAGAAGGGGATGGCTAAGTTGAGTCTAGTAGGTGAAGCCAAAAAAAATGGAAAGAAAAAAGATGCAAAGGGAAAGATGAATCTTTAGGAGGAGATCGCAAGGCATAAGGAATACAGTAACATTGTATGATTCCACTCATAAATGTCATCTAAAAAAATGAATAAACAAACAAAAAGCAGAATCAAAACTATAAATACAGAGAACAAACTGATGGTTCCCAGAGGGGAGGAGGCTGGGCAAAATGGTAAAGGGGAGCAAGAGATACAAGCCTCCAGTTACGGAATGAGTAAGTCACAGGAATAAAAAGCAGAGCATAAAGAATACAGTCAATGATATTGTCATAGCAATATGATGGGGCAGATGGTAGCTACACTTGTGGTCAACACAGCATAATGTATCAACTTGTCAAACCACTAAGCTGTACACCTGAAACTAATGTAACAGTGTATGTCAATTATACCAAAGGAAAAAAGGCATGCTCTTCATTGTATTTAATTCAGTTTTGCTGCACTCTAAAGTATGAAGGAGGGAGTAGCATGGGACGAAATTATAAGGAAGTTGGGAGTGAGATCATGGAGAGTCTCCATGATATGACCCTCTATATGACAATGTGAGTGGAAGCATTGAAAAACCAAAACAAACAAACAAACAACCCAGTTATGTAAACATCACGAATTATCCTCATTACACAGGGCAGTTAATCATAATCTGTGCCAGAAAGACATTTTAAAAAATGACATTTCTTTGGGTGCTAGTTAGTATGTTAACTGAAAATCCTCATCACTTAAGTGACGCAGAAAATACAAGTTTAGAACTAGAAGGGAATATTAGAGTTGGTAACGGTTTAGAAATACATATAGTGAAGAAATACAAAGGGATATGAGTTTATTTCACTTTAAAGAGAGGACTATTCAGTAATATAGAAGAGATAACAGGGTCTCTATTCTCTGCTTCCACCAAAAATGAGAAAAAGGGAAATGAGAAATGTGGAAGATTCATGGTAAACATTAGGTAAGGTTATGTGATACTGTGGAACATTATGAAGAAAGGCCCCAAACTCAGGACATAGTTAGAAAATGGATTTATCATGTTATTAACGCTTCAAAATGACGATGCAAAGTGGAGGACAGTAGAATGGAGAATGGCATGAAAAATGCTTTCCATTAAAACCGAGTAATAGCTTTTGATCATAGGATTACAGAATGTGAAGGCCGAAGGTGACATTCGTGGTCATTTCATAATGAGGAGGTCTAAAATAATTAAATTACTGCACAAAGAAGAAAAAAACAGTTAGTGTCAAAGAGGTTTCCTTATTTCCGGCTCACTCTACAATCAATGTAGTGCAGTTTTCCCTGCTCATCGCCCTACAAAAGTTGTTAATATTATCACCGATATCCTTTCTAATTTCCCAGTGACTGTCTAGATTCTAACTGTATCCCCAGCACTTAGCATAGAATATGTTACACAGTAGTGCTCAGTAAAAGTGTTTTAAGTTAATGAAGACCAGATTTACTTTTCAGACTTCTTTTTACTTTTGTTCTTTGCAGATATTAATTCCATTAACCTGTGGTAGAGAGAAAAATGGTCCTCCAAAAAGGTTCATGTCCCAATCTCCAGAATTTCTGAATAAGTTTTGTTAAAACTCATTTGTTTTACAATAAGTTAAAGTATTTTAAAACTCTTTGTTATGGCAAAGAGAATTAAGGTTGCAGATGGAATTAGATTTAGTAATGAGGTAATTTATGATAGGGAGACTATCTCAGGTAATCCGGCTTGGACCAATGTAATCACAGTGTGCCCTTCAAATGGGGAGAGGGCAGGATAAGAGGGACAACCTGAGAGAGAGCAGCATGACAAGGACTTGGTCCAGTGTTCCTGGTTTTGAAGATGGAAGAAGAGGGCCATAGCCCAAGAAAGTGGGCAGCCTCCAAAATGGAAAAGATACGAAATAGATTCTTCCCTGCAGTCTCCAGAAGACACACAGCTCTGATGGCCCTTAACTTTAGCCCAGTGAAGTCAATTTCAGACTTGATACCTGAAGAACTGTTAGATAATAGGAGTTGTTTTAAGTTGCTAAATTTGTGGTAATTTTTATAGCATCAATGGGAAACTAATACATAACATTTCCTTTTGAAGGCTATTAATTCCAGTGACAAATATATACTGATACCAACAAGGGGGTAGGAATACAACTGTGTAAAAGATAAAGTTCCTACCCTTTTGCCTTTACAGCATAGTGAGAGAAACAGACACACACAAAACAAACATACAGTGGATACATTGGTAAGTTCTTTGATAAAGAAAATACAGGGTTTTGTCAAAAGCATATAGAAAGGAACCTAACTTGAAAAAGCCAGTGCTTCCTTGATAAAGTGATAGATCTCAGCTGAGTTCTGAATGTTAATTAAGAATATAGAAGTATAAAAAAAAAAAGAATATAGAAGTAGACAAGGTGAAAAGGAACCTTAGGCAATAAAAAAAGCAGGTTCAACTACCAGGATATGAGAGGAGTATGTCTGTTCAAGGACCAAGAGAAGGAGGAGGGGAAAGACCAAAGTGGCTGAGATGACTTTAGAAAAAAGAGAAATAATCATTAGCCAAATTAGGAAGAGACTTAAACTTTAGCCAGAAGGCAGTTAGAAACCAAAGCAGAATTTTAAGTAGGGAAATGGCAATACTGGTTTGTGTGTTTTTTTTTATTTACTTTATTTTTAAAATGATTTTATTTTTAAGGAATCTCTATACCCAATGTGGGGCTTGAACTCACAACCCTGAGATCAAGAGTTGCACTGACTGAGCTAGCCAAGGCGCCCCCAAAGAATTTTATATAATTATGTATTACATAATATATAATTGTAATCCATGGCCTGTATTGGTGAATTGCAGTGGGACTGGAGAAAGGTAAATGCAGGCAATTACCTTTAATAGGTATTACTGATAAGAACTGGTTATTAATTATATGTGGAGGTAGGGGATTTGGGAGAGGTACAGCTAATGATACTACTCAAATTGGAGTTTTGAGGTTCCAGGAAGAAGAGTATCTGTATATATAATGAGGGTATGGGAAGAATTGGGAAATATTGACTTCTGGGTGTTTTGAGACAAAAAGAAAGATACATAGTGTAGGCAATGGGATATAAGAGCCTGAAGTGCAAGAGATAAATCTGAACTGAAAATAAAGATTTGGGAGACACAAACCAACTGGCATGTAGTAACTGAAGCCCCTGTAGTGAATGATGTTACTAGAAAGACTGCACAAGCTTTCCAACCTTCTGAAATAGGAAATAGTTCTCCTTCCAAACAAAGGGCTGTCTCCTGATCTGTCTCATCATCTTCTTTGCCATTCACCCTGGAAATACTGGCATTGCCCCAGGGTCTTTGTCTTGGTTTACTACATTTATTCTTCCTAAACAAAGTGACTTCTAACCCCACCCCAACCACCACTGTATATGGGTACTGATGATACTGATACCTAAATCTTCATTTTTCATCTTGATTAATGTCCTAGAGTTTCACACTGACAGAGCTGACTCAAGTTAATACCTCTACTTAGATGTCCTGTAGGTACCCTAACAATATCATTCATCTTCCCAAATAAAGTCACATAATCCTTTTCTTCCTGAAAATTAATGGCTTCATCATTCATCTAGTAACCAAATAAGTAACTCTTGAGTCATTATTCAAGTTTGAGAAATGCTTGTCCTGAGGTTAAAGGCCAACTTATTTAGAATGGCAAATAAGGGCTTTTATAAATCGACCCCAAATACTTTTCTCAACTTAATATCCATCATGCCTACTGGCACTCAAACATATTCCTTACCCCTCTACCCACATACCTACGTCTCCTGCAGCCACACAAGCCAAATGTCTCCATGAATAAGCCACACACTTTCTTACTTTAGTCCTTTGTTCATGCAGTCCCAAGAATGTGTCTAGAAAACTCTCACTCTTAGGATCAAGTTCACATGTGAGGATTTTCACAATCACCTGTTGTCTGTGGCAGAACTCATCAATTCTTCTGATATACACATATACTTTAGCATTTTTTAAACTGCATCATTATTGTGCGGGTGTGTGTGTGTACATATACATACAAATATTTTACTCTCTCCTATAATGGAACCCACCCATTACCCCTGTATGTGACCACACTTAGATGGGAGGACTATTATGTCTTTGTAACTCCTGGCACCCAAAATGGTGTATTCAAGCAGAAACAGATCCTTAATAAGAGTTGGTTGAATAAATCAAATGATTAATCAATACCATAATTAAATCCCAGATCTACTAAGTCCCAGGCCAATGTTCTTTCCCTCCACTTCACCATACTGCTTAAAGTGCTCTGTTAATTATAAACCTTCGGTCTTAATCATCAATTCATTTCCAAAAATATCCATGGAGCACCCACTCTGTATAAAATCACTTTTCAATATCTTCTCCCAAAATTTGTCCTTGGGACTCCAGTATTTATTTTCATCACTATATGGAATTAAAAAAATAGGATTAGAGAATATTTCTTGCAAAAAAATCTGCCTTGACTTTTCTGGGTAAATTACATTCTGGAATATGATGAAATTGCTCTTCACTTCACCTTTCATGACTGTTGTGGCTCTCAACACCATGTAAAATGCTATGGATGATCTGTTCGATCCTTTACCCCCCTGCAAATGTTGCTTCTTTCTCATATAGGTCAACTGCTTTTTATTGTAGGGACGTGATGGACCCAGAAAATAATTTGAACAACTGTGTCAGCTCATACTGGTTAAAAGTTCTCTCCCATCCCCTGCCACTTAATCATAGAATTTATGCTATATTAGCATAAATGGCCAGAACCTTACATAATCACACAATTGCATACTCATAAAAATAATAACACCATATGTATGAAAAACACAATGCAAGAACTGTAGAAATATTTTTATGTATGGTTATAGAAGTTACCATGAAACAGAACATAATAACAATGAGGAACGAGGAAGAAGTATCATATGAAAATGGAAGATAAATCAGAACTCCAAGAGTGTACGAAAAGGTACTCGGTAGCATGACCTGGAAACTGAGCACCATTTGGTATATGGCATGAACGGTTCATTCTTGTTCCCTTCAAATTCCATTCTGACGCTAAGAAAATGTATCAGACACAATGTAGGTCAGTGATTAAATACATCCCTTCCAGCATCAAGTAGCCTGGGTTCACACCCCAGTTCCACTTCTCACTAGCTCCATGACCTTAGGCAAGTTACTTAATCCCTCTGCGTCTCATTGTGTCCATCTGCATCATGGGAATAAGAACACTGGTACAGAAATGTTAAGGCTAAATGTGAGAGACTTATGATACATATTAATACTGAAAAACTTAAAAAATAGAGAAAACCTATAAACCTTTATTCCTAGATGTACTACCACTTTCTGGGCCAGCTGTATAAATTGCATTATCTTGTCAAAGAGACACAATTTCTAGGTGGCAGTCATATTAACAATTAGTAAGATTTTTAAAATATGATTTATAAATGTGCAGCAAATAGAGTCCTCTTGATTTGAAAGCTAAAGAAAAAAATATGAAATGGTATTAGTATAAATTATATCTCCTCATATCCAGAAAAATGAAATCTGTGCTTAGCAAGAATGAATGAATGAGAACAATGAGTATTTCTGTGGTGCATTATAATTTATAAAGTGATTTCAAATATCTCATCTTGTTTGAACGTGACTATGTGGGTGTAAACTTGTTATGGGTAAAAATAAGTTACTATTAATTAGTATGCAGGCTTGAAATATGCTTTAGTAGTGTGTCACTACTTATTTTTGAAGGAAAAGATAATTTATTTTTGTAAAAACATAATAACCTTGGACTAATTATGGCAGAATAAATAAAAATAAGATCCTAAGGTCTCTGATGTAATTTGGAGGTGAAATTAATCACTTGGATACTGTTATAAGTGCTAACCAGATACCTGTTTCCATACCTCAACACAGTCCATTTTGCTTTTAAAATATTAACTTTCTCTACTAAAAAACTAAAAATAGCATTATTCCATGGTATATATTTACCTATGTTATTGGACTGTAAAATAGTTCTTTTGAAATAAAAAGGAAAGCAATCAGGCAAAGTGCACAACAGCCACTTCCAAATGTGTATGTCAATGAGATGCTTTATAAACAGACAAAGGCTCAAACACAGAGTCCTTTTTTGGGTGTGTTATAAAGAGATATGTAAATCACGAGATACATTTGCTACACTTGCGCTATGGAGTAAAGATTAAGAAAATGGTATAGTAGATATAGTTAATGGCTCATGCTTTACTTCCTTGGTCCAACCCCGAGTTTACCTGTAACTGCGAACAGATTCTATGATGCTGAAGATTTCCCACCTAAAGCATCCACATTTCTGCTTCTTTGCAATAAGACTTTTTCCAGATCTAGAGGAATGTAGAAGGCCCATCTGTGGTGCAGCCAAGAAGTGACAGAGATTTAATTTCCCGAGGTACAATCCTCAGTAAATGGGGGACAGAAATCAATGGATTAAAAAGCCCAGTGGAACAACTGTTGGGCATGTTCTCGAAGGCTCCTCAGAGATTACCGGGGATATTGAACTCAGAATGGCCCAGAGTAGTTCCACTATTGTCTTTTCTCCCTTCCCTGGCTTGCTTCCCACATCCTTCCTTTATGCTACCAGGGATCATTTTCCAAATGAACTACCTGTACCAGTACTTGCTCGAGTTAGCTTCCTGAGTAATTCAAACTAATCCATATGGGTACCGGTCCTAAGTTACCTGACTTGATCATGTACCATCCAGCATTAAATATCCTATAGGCAATACCAAGCCTAAGTTTTTCAGACTATAAAATTGACATAGTCATCAGAAAAAACTCTTGAGTTTTGTTTTGATGAGGTATCCTATAATGCATCAAGTGTAGTCTTCTTTTTTTTTAAGATTTTATTTATTTATTCATGAGAGACAGAGAGAGAGAGAGGCAGAGGCAGAGGGAGAAGCAGGCTTCCTGCGGAGCAGGGAGCCCGATGCGGGACTCGATCCCAGGACCCTGGGATCATGACCTAAGCCGAAGGCAGACGCTCAACCGACTGAGCCACCCAGGTGTCCGGTATCAAGTGTAGTCTTAAGCAAGAACTTATTACAAAATAAGAGTCAATATAGACAAGTACTATTTTTACTAACTATATATTTAATTGCATCAAAAGTTTGAGGGCAAATTGGTGTATTGTATTATTTGCTCATGATTCACTCTTCCCTCTCCCTGCTTGCCATGGATCACCCTACGTGGATTATACTTCTCACCTCACCGATGTGGACTTCATCATGTGACTTGCCTTGCCCAATAAAACACGAGCAGACATAATAGTGTGTCAGTTCTGAGCAAGGAATTTAAGAATCATGATGTGCTTTTTCATTTCTCTGGCTCTTCCTTTCTTTTACAGTAGAAGATCATGCTTCAAGTAGACTATGTTTCCAAAAGGAGAGATACATATGTGGAGCTGACCTGAAGCCAATACAGAGAGTGAAAGAAACTCTGGAATAAGAGATAAAGGTTTGTTCTTATAAGTCACAGAAATTTGGATTTTTTTTTACAGAGCATTATCCTAGAATGAAGCTGACTACTGTAGCAGGAAAATAGTAAATGCACCCTATAGAATAAAATACAATAATAGACTGTATATAGCATCTTCACTTAAAATAGATTTGCATTTGGGGCGCCTGGGTGGCTCAGTTGGTTAAGCAACTGCCTTCAGCTCAGGTCATGATCCCAGGGTCCTGGGATCGAGTCCCACATCGGGCTCCCGGCTCAGCGGGGATCCTGCTTCTCCCTCTGACCCTCTCCTCTCTCATGCTGTTTCTCTCTCACTCGCTCTCTAATAAATAAATAAATAAAATCTTTAAAAAAAATAGATTTGCATTCAATTGTTTAAATTTAAATTTTTTTTTAAAGATTTTATTTATTTATTTGAGAGAGAGAGAATGAGAGACAGAGAGCATGAGAGGGAGGAGGGTCAGAGGGAGAAGCAGACTCCCTGCCGAGCAGGGAGCCCAATGTGGGACTCGATCCTGGGACTCCAGGATCATGACCTGAGCAGAAGGCAGTCGCTTAACCAACTGAGCCACCCAGGGGCCCCTAAATTTAAATTTAATATAAGCTGATGTATGGGTTTTAAATCAAGTATTAAAACCTCTCTAAAATTCCATTTGGAATACATTATCTTTTCTATATTGGTATTTCCCCTTATCACAATTTAAACATTAAAGCAAGTATTTTTTTCTTATACACAGCCCAGTATTAGCATAGACTGAAATCAACATGGAAGATGATTTAAGGGAAGGCTATGTTCTAAGGAAATTCAGTGGATTATTGTAACAGCAATAGTCAGTGCTGAGAATGCTCATTTATACCTTGTTCCAAATACAGAAAGCACTTAAAACAGAAATAAAGTTTAAGAGTAATCACTTATTCCCTCTTCACCAAATATAGAAGTCTTAAGCCAGTGTTTGTGAAAGATCAAGCCAAAAAGTATAAATAGAGTAAAGGCCAAACATTTTTCCAGCATAAACAGGGGAAATTTTGCAGTCAGTGAAAGAGCATTAGGGTCTGTCTTTTAGGACAGATTTCAGGAAATCATTACTGATAATACAAAAGAAGTCTTGGGACTTATCAAAGGAGGAGACAGTTTTGAGAGTTAATCAGGTGCCAATGCTAATACATGATCCAAGTGGCAGAGAGCAGAGGGTACAGAGTCCCATGATCAATTTTTATTCAGCTTGAGGTTGCTAATGCTGATGACAAGTGGTTACTAATGGCTTCTTTCAAGATTCCTAATGAAAGATTTTTCCCTTCTTTCAAGTTCATTTTGCCACTAAGAACACTTCCCTTGGTGCACAATGGCAACGGATGAGTTCTAGCTACATCTCGACTAATCATTTAAGTTGATGTGAATTTAGGATAACATGTAAATTAAGTAATTGTAAAAGTTCCTAAACTAACATCGTCTTTGCACTTAGGTACAATTGTGTTGAACTTGTGGAGGAAAATATAACTTAGAGTTGAAAAACATGTAGAAAGCACAGTGAAAAGTTGGATCCTTATAAACAAGATGAGCATTTAACAAACAGTGCATGAGTTTGAGCTTTTAAAGGAATCAGCTGAATCCAAAAAGACTTCTCTTAACGACAGTTTTCTTTGTCTATGTTTACAAATACTAAGTTGTAGTTTTTACAAAAGACTTAAGTCAGTTTGGTAAATGGCTTTCCCCACACAACCAGTGTATGAGCAGTTTCATGTGTGTGTGTGTGTGTGTGTGTGTGTGTGATTTAGACTCGTATGAATTGTGGCACACTGCAAACATTACTTTCTGATTAGAGAATATTAAATGATCTTAAAGCAGAACTCCAAAATTTCCCAACTTTGTAAATCAAAGATATTACAATTTCCCAGTTTTCAGATTACTTTAACTACGCTATGTTTGTACTAAACAGAATATACAGGAATAGCTTTCCAGAGTTACAATAATACAGTGATTTTAGTTGTGAACCAGACTCTCTGGGTTCAAATAGCAACTCTGCTACTTATGAGGAGTGTGCCTCAGTTTCCTTGTCTATAAATAATGATAAAAATAATGCTAAATGCGGCATTGTTGTGAGCCTTGGGTGACTGTTTCTGCTTGGACCCGGGCTCTAACAATAACTAGCTCTGTGGATTTCAGTTAAGTATGTAGAACTCAATTTCCTCAACCTAAAAAAAAGAAAAGGAGTTTGGCAAAGATAATCTCTATGTTTTTTTCCAGATCTAAATTTTTTTTAAAGATTCTATTTATTGATTTGAGAGAGGGCAAGAGAGAGCACAGAGAGAGTGGGAGAGGGAGAAGCAGACTCCCCGCTGAGCATAGAGCCTGCTGTAGGGCTCGATCCCAGGACCCTGAGATCATGACCTGAGCTGAAGGCAGGTGCTTAACTGACTGAGCCATCCAGGCACCCCTCCAGATCTAAATTTTTATCATCTGACTCTTTAAGCTAGTGTTTTTTTTTTTTATCAGCAGGCAACATAGCATCCTTATTCAGCCCAATGCTTTGGAGCCATATAGCCTGGATTCAAAGTCCAACCCTGCTACTTTCTAGCTGAGTTTCCTTGAGTTATTTACATAACTTCTCTCTTTAGTTTCCTGATCTGTAAAATAGCTATAAAAATAATAGGTCTCTTAGAGTGTTGTGAGGATTAAATGAGCCATTACCTTTAAAGAACTTAGAAAATCTCTCGCCCCAAATAAGCCATCAACACTGTTATTCTTACTTTGAGATCCAAGGGCTTTTAATACAACTATAGGATGAATTCTTAAATTTGTGAACACATTTTAGGAGTGTATACAAATGAGAGTCTTCAGTTTTCAGTAGATTCCCAAAGGGATCCATGGCTTGAAAAATGTTGGCTAAAACATAAAGACAGTCTTCTGGCTCTTACCCCTATTAATGACCCATGCTTTCCTTTTTTTCAGAACACAGGCATTAACAGCAATGAGTCACCTTGTATTATTTTTCCTCAACTATGGTTTGTCCAAAGCTTATTTAAGAAATGTCTTGCTCTCTGTCCCTAATATATCACTCCTCTTATAGATCGACACATATTAACTAGGATGAAAAGAAGGTAGTTATACAGGCTTTTGCTATACTCCTTAACCAGCTAAGAAATAGTGGGCTTTCTTCATATTCCCTTCGATAATACTCTTCAATCATCTAGATTTAGGCACTTATTATTATTATTTTTTAGTTTGTTATGCCTAAGTATACATAGATGCGGTTTTCCTACAACCCATTTTACTTTCTGAGAAGAGCACAGCTTCTTTTGTGATATTTCATGATGCTAAGTATTGACATAAATCAGTACAGTAACTGAGACTCAGCAAGATTTGTCTGTTATCTGACTGTTTCAAACATTTATGTCTTAATTTGCTGTATATCTTCAATGCACACTTTTCTTCAGTGAAAGCAGTCCATGTCAATGAAAGAATCATTTAAATGATCATTTTCACAACATTTAAAAAGGCAGCATGGCATACAAGAAACAAATCACTCCTTGCTGCATAGATACAGTGAATTCACAGCATGAAAACCAGTACTTTCAAAGTACAGTATGAAAGTGAAAATAACAAACTCTCAGAAAAGATCAATAGAAAGAACTGATAATGGCTAAAAGAACAGTATTGATGAGTAAAGTAATGTGAAAAGAGAAAAGGTGTATGTTAACTTAAATCCTAAATTTGGAAAAGCATTCCTAGACTGGGAAATAAAATTTCAAGATCAAGAAACATCTTCACGGATGAAAAGGGGTCTGAACGAAGTGCTTTTATTGTCTGAATAACTTAACTGGGGAGTCAAAGTGAAAAAAAATAGAATTAATATGATATTTTTAGGATAAAGTTGAATAGAGAGAGAGGGAGGGGCAGGCGTTATTGACCCTGATGTGTAATACAATATCAAGTTCAATTAATTTATAAACTAAATTTATGTTCATTATCCATATTTTAGAAACTAGAGAAAAAAAGGGTATTGAAAGCTCTATGACTGAAGTTTTGATATGTTTCCTTTTCATTTTTTCCTTGAGTAATTGTAATTGCAACGCACAAATAATTTATAACCTGCTTTCTTTTTCTTATTCATTAGAAAAATTTATTTTCACTTTAGATTCACAAATAAGCTATTATGCCATTTGAAGAAAGTTTCAGATTACAGAACATGACACTAAATATCATTCAACATTCATTAAACAGTGTATTGCACTTATAAAAAGTTCTAACTTAATTGAAGACATGTAGCTAAATACTCTCTACAAATTCAATGTTTATCAAAACGTTCTTTTCCCTTTCTTTTCTTTTCATCTCTTATGATTATAACTATTTTATTTATTTTTTAATGATTTTATTTATTTAAGAGAGAGAGAGCATGTGCCTATGCACAAGCAGGGAGGGGCAGAGGGGGATGTAGAGGGACAATCTGAAGCAGACTCCTCACCTGATGTGGGGCTCCATAGCATGACAATGAGATCATGACCTGAGTCAAAACCAAGGGTCAGACGCGTAACTGACTGAGCCACCAGGTGCCCTCACATTTATTTTTTTAAACCACTTTACTGAGGTGTGAAGGTATGAGTGACATACAAAAAGCTGTACCTATTTAACATATAAAGCTTTATGAGTTTGGAGATAAGTATATACCTGTGAAACCATCACCACAATCTATGCCATAAACAGGGTATCTTGCTCTCCTCATTTAAAATTATAATGGGGGTTTTACATTGTTGTTAAAACCCAATTGAAATTGTTAAATGTATTACATGGCCCCAAGAGAATTAGCACTCTGCCTTTTTTGGAAACTCTGAAAAATGGTTTCACAAATCTTGCTATGGAAATTATGCTGTAATTAATATCTACATGGACAAATCCTCTATCCAAGTTTGAGGTTATTACCTTAGCAAAGATTCTCAAAAATTAGGTTAATAGATCTAGGTGGACCGTCATTTATATAATTCTTGGTATGTATTTTCAAATTACTTCTCAAAAATACTGTATAAAATCACCTTCCTGCCAGTATTCGATGAGAACATCGGTAATGCTACGTTGTAGCCTACATTGAATATTTTAAAAATGAGTTTAACTCATAGACATATGTATGTCTATATCTACCTATCTATATGTGAACGTGTGTGTATGTATACATATATCATATAATTTAGACTTGGGACTTGGATTTGAGTCAGGTTCTCCCTCAGTGCTTTGTGAGATATAAGTGATGTTTACAATCATGTTCTGCCATGTGAGGAACAGGGGAAGCCAGTCTGCAATAAAAGAGATAGTGCAGGGAGAAGGAGATGTGACAGATTCCTGAAAGCTTTTGATTGCCTGCTTCCAGCATTTTCTTGAGGCACAAATGCACACTCCCTTCGCCTTCCTCAAGAAACCTTTTAATCCTTAGAATAAATTTATCCTTTAGAATCCATTCCACACTTGATAAAACTAGTTCAAATGTGATATATCTTACTTGTAATCAAGTGTCCTAATTAATAGAACACTCACCTAATAGAGTTTGCTCTTGTACAGCAAAGTAAGTTTTATTTTATATAATTGTTTTTCATCTCACATTCAGATGGAAAGATGCTTTCCTTCCTCTTGTAATGATATGATGTTCTATCTGTAAACTCAAAGAAGAAAAATCTCAACCTGAAACTATACAGGAAAAAATAAAACCTGATGTCATTTCTAGCACCTAATTGGTATTTATCTGCCATAAACATGAGGCTGTTTTGGTTTGCTCAGATATCCTTGTCTGCACAGGGCCATTTAAACCCAAATTGGAATTGTCTCTGGGTTACTCGCAGTGCTAATAAGAACTTTCAATTCATGCCAATTATAAGAATTCACAAACACAGATAGGGGTGACCAAGGAATCCAACCAGAACTTTCTGTTTAGTTTCATTAGACCCAGACTTAATGAGAAAAAAAATCATTAGCAATGAAAAACTTGTAAGCCTTGTTGAGTTTCTTGCTTAAATTTAAATAATGCTGATTGTATCAGTAATGGGAACTGTGGTAGAGAATAAAATGAATATTAAATTTGGTAAGAGGGAGCATAGGTAGGACCAAAGTAGAAAAGGGAGTTGGTGTACCACAACCAGATATATGATTTCCTTTTAATGTGCTTGTTTTATAGAAGTCACTAATTGCAGAAACCATTTTGATATAGTATCACCAATAAAATAAACACATTAATAATGTCACTAAATTTGCAAAATGACATGCCTGGCGAAATGGCACTAATAAAGATACATGTGGTTAAAGAAGGTCTCCCTTTCACTTTGCTAGGCAACAAAATTTAAAGTGTAAAATGCCAAGGATGGTCAAATTTCAAAATATGAATATATTTTATTATTTTGTTTAATGTCTTTATTGTTTAAAAACTATAAATCTCCATTTGATTTTATATTCTAAAATAGTAAGGAAGGTATTTGAAATTTCATATTTCTGCAGTCCAACAGTTTTCCCAGATGACAGGAAATTTTAACTTTATTTTCTTTGTTAAGTTGAGGTTACATCTCATCACTTTGCATTAGTGCAAACCTCCAACAACCTCATATATAGCATTATGAGGAGAGGAAAAGGATTAAAAAATAAGTTTGTGTCATTGCAGAGAATGCTAAAAGTTCCCCTGCAACAAATATGAATGGAAATAAGTACCCTTACTATTAGCTCAAAAAGAAAGAAGACAAATGGATGCCTACTTTTATTTTCTCCTATTTAACATTTTTGGACCTTTGTGCTTTGTTTGGTCTGGACCTTGGCATGGGTAGACATTTCACTACCCATGGGGCATTGTTGTTACCTTGACTCCTTAACTCAGATTTGAGATGAATGTTGCCAACCACCTGCCTTGAAGTGGTCAAACTTTGGTGTGAGCATCCTTGAAAGAATATGATGGAATATGAATTATGTGACTGTGGATATGTGTATTCGAATAGGAAAATTTTTGAAAAGGAATGTTTCCCCCTAACTCTCTGATAAATTACTGAACTATGAAAACGTTTCAGCCTTCCTAAAGCTATTGTGAGCTATATCCCCAGCTCTCAGGGAATCCATATTCTCTCTTCTATGTTGTTAGAGATATTTTGGTTAAAAGTAGGAAACTCTGCTATCCTTGGCTCTAGGCAGAGATCTGGCCAAGGCACATAGAGGGAAAAAAAATACCCCTGGGGAAAGGAGAAAATATCCTCTTGGGCCTAGGATCCTGCTCTGAAACTAAGCAAAGGTCTAGTTACCACTGGGAGAGGTAGTTTACAGGTATACAAGGTCTGCTGAAAGTTGAAGAAAAAACAGGAACACTGAGAAATCCCTTTAGCACTCCAGGCACCATGCTAAGCACAGGCTACCAGCGGCCCATCACTGGAGGAATTTGAGGTCTATGGTACTCCACAGGTTGGAAGAGCAGCAATAAAACCTAAAACCAGCTTAATATTAATTCCACAGACTCAAACCCCCATATTAACAGTGTGGCACAAAAAGACCTGTGCCCATTTTCAGGATGAAGTATATTTACTTCAGGGGCACCTAAGTGGCTCAGTCAGTTAAGTGTCTGCCATCGGCTCAGGTCATGATCTCAGGGTCCTGGGATCAAGTCCCACATCAGGCTCCCTGCTCAGCAGGGAGCCTACTTCTCCCTCTGCCTGGCGTGCCCCCTGCTTGTGTTTTTTCTCTCTCTCTCTGACAAATAAATCTTTTTTAAAAAGATTTTATTTATCTAAGAGAGAGAGCATGAGAAAGAGCATGAGAGGTGGGGAGGGGCAGAGGGAGAGGGAAAAGCAGACTCCCTGCCAAGCAGGGAGCCCAACACAGGGCTCGATCCCAGGACCCTGAGATCATGACCTGAACTGAAGGCAGATACTTAACCAACTGAGCCACCCAGCCGCCCCAATAAAATCTTTTTAAGAAAAGAAATATATTTACTTCATCCTCTATTGTTCTTCCATACACAAAGTCTAACATTAACACACACACACAAAAGAAAGACATGGAAAAAAGCAAGCAAAATATACCCACTGTCAAGAGATAAAGCCATTAATATATACTAGACTCAGAGATAACCTAGACATTGTAACTATCAAACAAGGACTTAATAATAACTCTGAGTGATAAAGCAGAGAAAAATGGATGGATAGATTAATCTAGATTTTAAAGATAAAGGTAGACAACTTGCATGAACTGATGGGAAACTTCTGCACAGTGAGGGAAGCTATAAAAGAATCAATTAGAAATATTACAAATAAGTCACAATCAATTAAAACCGTTAATGTAGCATTTGCAAAATTGTTACTATGGTAAATTAAAATAACATTAAATTACAAAGCTAATAGCACTACCTTAAAAGTGGCACATATTTGAGGCGCCTGGGTAGTTCAGTCAGTTAAGCATCTGACTCTTGATTTCAACTCAGGTCATGATCTCAGGGTCGTGAATCGAGCCCCATGTCGGGCTCCACACTGAGCATGGAGCCTGCTTAAGATTCTCTCTCTCCATCTCCCTCTGCCCTCCCCTGCTCCTGCTCGCACATGCACACACTCTCTCTCTAAAAAATAAAGGCACATAATTTAAATTACGATATATGTTAATCTTGGGAAATTGTTTAACAATGTTCATACATGAGTACTCAATCTTTGATGGAAGGCATGATATCAAACTCCACATGTGATAAATGCTTTATATTTGTAGCTACTTGCCTGATAGGTATTATCCCCTCCTACCCCCTCCCATCATATGGATAGGAAAGTGAGACTGAAAAATGCTAGTTATTACTTTAAGGTTACATGACAGTACCTTAAGGTAGGTATAAGTGACTGTAAGTATTCATTTCCCTGATTACAAAGTCTTTGTTCTTTTCATTATATCTCTATGCCTCTCATAGTATAAAACTAAAATAATTTTTTTCACCACTCCAAATGGTCCATTTTCATGGAGAAAGAGAACCATTCCAGTTGTAACCGTCTGTGCTATATGACTAGAAAATGAAACCTGAGGTGGGCTTCCATGTAAAATGAAAGACTTTGTCTAAAAAAATGCAAAATTATGGGGCATACTCCTTTCTCAGCAGCCAAAGATGATTGGGTCTACCTCTTTTGTCACATTTTCAATATATAATTCCTGCTCAAACTAGCTTTTCATTTTTCTAAATCATTTCAAATTTCATTGATATTCCTAAAATGCAACAAAAGAGAAGTAGATAATTTCAGCCATTCCAATTTGGAACCTTTTGTAAAATGGCATGAATAGATTTCACTATAATGTACAAAGCCCCACTTGTTCTTTTCTCTTTTTATCTTTCCTGGATTTGTGGATGGGTTAGAATTATCAGAAAGGGAAAACTGACTCACAACACAAAAATGCAAATCATCAAAAGCTAAAGAAGTAAACAAAGTTAATGATCATGTCTGTTAAGTATTACTGATTTATCATTTCAGAAACTCAGAGAAGAAATTTACTGGATTTTTTTTTTTTAAAGTAAATGATGGCTCAATGTTTGCTAAATGGATTAAACTTGTTGTTCTATGAGTCTGTGATATGTTGTTTTTGCTCGTTTGTGCTTTTGGTTCTTTCTCCATTCTTCTCCTACTGGACAGGTATTTACTCAGACTACGAGTGATCTGAAGTTTATGGTAACGACCACATTTCTTGCATTATCCCAACTCTGAATCATACAATTTGGGTGGAGGTCAGGACTCACTCACGCCTCAGGCAAACATCCTTATTACCCAGCACCACTACACAGCACACATGCATGCATGACTCTATAGTTGTCTTATTAAATATCCATGAATTTACTATGCACAAGAACCTGGAAAGTCAATATACAGTGGTCAACAAAATTGTCCAAATGTATTAATAATGAGAAACCATAAACATGCTTATAGATTCTTCTTTAATTTGAAGCTTGTTATTTGTGAGCACGATCCACAGTTCCCATTAGAATCATTAAAGCTTTTGCAGAGGTAATTACAAATGAACAGGGAAAATGTGATCATGACAAAAGGCTGTCAGAATAACAGGAGTGACAAATATAGGGACATTTTTAGAATTCCCAAATTCCCACTTCAATAAAATAAGATAAACAAAAAGCCTTATTTAGCTTCAGCTGTAAGCACCATTTTATCTATTTCTTATAATCCTCAAGAAAGCTTCGCCAAGTCATTGTAGGTATGTACAATCAAACAAATCAAACGTGAACTATGACCAATCCTTTTAGGGCTCAGTATGTCCAGTGTTCTAGTTACCTTGGAGAAAGAAATAGCAGGCACTTGTCAGGGTTGTCAGGGAATCATCTGCATTCTGCTTTTGCTTCCTACTCTTTCCTACACACATACATACACACATGCTCAAGTGTGCTCTACCAGAAAACAAACATAGAAGCTGTGGGGAAAAGTAAAAGAAGCAAAGAAGTTTTGACATGCACCAGAATGTCTTTACTTTTAACCTACAAAACCCCCCACAAAAACCCAAAACCCAAAACCAAATCAATTAGCTCTTTAAATGTGTAGATGGGATTAGGGGGATTAGAAATTTGTAATTCAGTGGGGTGGAGTAGCAAAAGGAATAGATTAGGCTTGGTATTCCTACAACTGGTGATGTGGACAGTGGCGTCTCCATCTTTGTACCCATTAGCTCTCTTCAGGGAATCTAATTCATCTACAGAAGAGTTTCTTGCATACCCTGGGGGTAGGGGGAGGAGGGAGAACAATGGGAATGGAACACCTTTGTAGGTCTTCCTACAGAGCACTCTGCTTCTAGACATTCCATTGAATTTTATATTTACAATTGTTAAAAAAAAATGTAGGGGAGCAAAAGCAATTTACAAAAGCAAGCCCCAGTAGCATCAGTTAACTGTGAACTGAATAGATAAGATGCTCATTGACTTTGTTTGGGTAATAATTTGTATGTTGATTTATGAAATGACGGCTACATATTGTCTTCTCATCTGACAATGGAGTGCAGAAGATGGGGATAAAAATAAGAGCAGTTGCAAGGAAATGCTTTATGCCGAAATGCTAATTCAGAAGAGTACTGAAACTGGAGATAGAAGAGAATACTAAGCATGGATTCTAGGCCATCCTTAAACAATCCAGAGCTGAAGAGCTGTTTTCAGGGATAAATTTATTCTGTGTTCAATGTTTCTTGACCTACTTCTCATAAGGAAAATTCAGCCTGAAAACTAGAAGGAATCCATTTTTCACTTTCATTTAAAATTTACTTTTAGATAAAGCACATTAATTTGTACCAAAATATCCCTCATTAGGTATATATAAAACAGTTTCAAGAAGATTTGAGGTGAAATATTTCATAAGTTGTACATGCATGAATATAAAAAATGAACACTAAAGGATACTTAGTAAAAGGCAGTTCAACTCCAGTGAGGGAGTAAATAGTGATATACTGAAGAACACAGAGGGCTGGGGGGAGCAGCGATCCTTCTTACTAGGAGCCAGTCAAGAAGGGAGCTCGTATTTGTTGAGAATATGCTATCTGCATGATGGTGCATTCTGAATTGAATCTTCATGACTAGACTGTGAAAGAGATATTTTGTTTCCCTTTTACAGATGGGAAACCTGAACCCAAATGGTTTAATGAGCTTCCTATGATCACAATGCACAGGTAAAGGAATCATAGCATTAATTAAAGATCACTACTTCCCTAATGGTCCCATCATCAGAATTACACACACACACACACACACAAACACACATACACACACACACAGGTTCCTGAGATTGTACTGAGGGTTTTAAATTCCATCCTTGGCAGGTACCAGATCCCCACTGCTTTAAGGTTGTTCAGAAATACAGAGCTTTTTGGTAAAACTAACTCTTGATGCCAGTGAAAGGTAAATATTCTTTGAGCATAAATAGACCATGACAATGGCCTAAACAACAAGGTGTGGAAGAGTATTGGTTAAAAGAAGTTTCACCACCTCTCATTGCCTACAAGATGAAAAGGGGAGGGGCGCCTGGGTGGCTCAGATGGTTGAGTGTCTGCCTTCAGCTCAGGTCATGATCCCAGGGTCCTGGGATCGAGTCCCGCATCGGGCTCTCTGCTCCTTGGCAGCCTGCTTCTCCCTCTGCCTCTCTGTCTCTCATGAATAAATAAATAAATAAAATCTTAAAAAAAAAAAAAGATGAAAAGGGGAAAGTCGAGAGAGTTGCAGATAAGAGCTAGAAGCTGTGTGGAGGGATTTCAACTCCTCTGACAACAGCCCCCCCTACCACCGCCATACCCTTTCAAATTCATTTGAAAAGAGGAAGATGATAACATCCCCACAAAGAGTGAGTCTGAGCCTAAAGAACAGCACCCAGTGCTGTTTTGGAAGAGTGCCCGAACAAGGAGGCAGAGCATATAGGTAGCCTCACAGAGGCCTGAAAATCTCATTGGGTGTATGGTGAACAGCTAACATGTATCAGCCATGGGAGAGCCATGGGAGTTAGGAGGAGTAAGAGGATAGTCTTGCAAGGGTGTGACAACCAGGACTGAAGTATCCCAAGGCTGGGAATGCAGAATAAGCATTCAACAAGATGGGGGGGAATGCAGATGCTGATCCATCTCAGCAGATGTCCCCATGAAAAGATCATCCACCTAAAGGATTAAACAGATGTCACATCTCTACATGTCCCTGACCAAGGACGAGAAACCAGTCCTGATATGAAGCTATAGTAATAGCCCTGGAGTACTGCGATCCTGGACAGGTGGGAGAGTCCTGACAAATCCTGAATATGACTGGTAAACCTAAAAAGTTACTGAACATTATGAAGATTTTCTGAGAATGGCATATTAAGAAACCTGCTAAATTAAGGTTAAAAAAAAAGAGTCCTAGGTTAAAATTTAATTCAGTTACAGAAAAAATAATAAAATAACATTTTTGGCCCACTTAAGTGTGTGTGATGACGAAGTTTTTACCCACTACAGTTAACAGTACAAAGGAACGGGCCCAAGAGCTTCACTGTGAGGAATGCAAATGTGCCTCCCAAAATAATTCATGATTTTGACCAATGTCCACACAAAATATGGTAGTTCAGAAGAGGTTTTGAATCATATAACGATTATTAGAACTATCAACATTTAGAAAAATAAAAGCAAGGCTTAGAATGGTTAGATCCTACCCATTTATTGCCCCGGGTAATGTTAACTGACTGGGGACTCAAAATGTTTCTCCTGATTGTCACTCTCTATGTTCTTTCCTCTAATGGTCCCTTCACTTTCTGACACCTAGTTGGTGCTTGAGAAATTTTAGACTGAATAAAATAATGAATGAGTAAAAAGCTGTATTTCTTCAGTGACCAGCAGAGGGCTGGGCAAATAGTAAGTATCCTTTTGTGTCTCACACAGCATGCAGCCCAATGGTGGAAAGCGAAAAAGAGGAGGGGATGTTTAATTATGTTGTGCATCTACAAATCGCTAGATGCTGAGCTAAAATTTTCATCTACTTTTAAAGTTCAGTTCTCTGGTTAATCCATATTACATATAAGGACATGGAGAGAGAAGATGAACAGTTCGTCAAGGTGATGGTAATAGTGTCTATAATTTGAGTGCTTACCATGTGCCTCTTACTAACAATTTTAAATAGGTTCACACATTTAATTCCCACAACCACCCTACGGGTAGGTACTTCCATTGACTCCATTGTATAGATGGGCAACCAAAGCTTAAGTAACTGTTCAAGGTCATACAGCTACTTGGCAAAGGATGGGCACAAATTTAAACCCATGTTTTTCCAATTCCAGTATTAAACCAAGAACTTGTGTTGACTAGTCACTGACCCTGGATCTGATGAAGGGAGAGTAAACAGTGGTCACATAATAATACCCATCATCTGAATGGAATACTATCTATGTACTTGGGATTTTTAAAAATCTTTTAAACTTTCCTTCATTCTCAGCTGTATTCAATTCCACTTTCACTCTTCTGTTTGTGCCACTTTACACATTGGTGCCTAGCTTCTCTTTGACCCAAATACTTAAAACAGGTCACACATTTAAATATGGCAACCCCCCCAGCCCTGCTGTAAAAACTGGGCTGTAAAATTTGTTTGTACTACTGGTGATTTTGCAAAACGTTTACCCACATGTACTTCTTCATTTTTAGGTTTGACAGTACATTACATGTGAAAAAAACCCCACATTTTATTTGTATAGATCTTTATCTTTAAAAAAAACTGTTTTTGGAAAAGGAAATGAATGAACTTTTTGCTTATCATTCCATTATATTTTTAAAAATCAATTACCTGGAATAATTATGATTCCAGTCTTTAAAACAAGGTATGCAAATATGCAAATAATAATAAGAAAAAAGCTAGAGCAAAACTGCTTTCCTGCACAATGATCTCAGAATTACCTGTTTCCCCTACACCCCTAGGATCCCCAAGTTACTGGCAGTATATAAAAGTGCAAAGGAAAGAAAATCCACAATTCTCTATGGATTCCATTACAAAAGGAATTTTGGATATTTTTATGAAGCAATATGGGGATTGTTTTGAATGGGGATTCCTACTCTGTTTACTATTTTCATAAATAATTTAGAATTGCTCTCTTCCAAACATGATCTGAGCTAACTATTGTGTATCACGCGGGATCTGAGGTAGTCTAAGAATTAGAAATGTTCATATATACTTATTAATCTAACTTTACATATGCCTATAGTATTTTTGAAGTGAAATACATAACATTTTAGAATAATTCAACTTTATATACGTCTGAATACACACACACATATATACATGTAGATGAATTTTTTAAATGTTTATTATATTTTTATTCTTTGACAGTTCAGGGAAAGAAAGGCTGTATTTAGTGTCATCTGTTACATTCTTTTATATTTACATCAGCTGGATAGCAGGGCTGGCAAAACTGAAGGAAACTTTCTGTTCCTAGAGCCTTTACATAGTCGTAACCGTGACACAATCACGTTTTACAAATTTGTAGAAATACGACGCAGCAGAACTTCCCCATGGCCTGTTATTTAGAGAAAGGAAAACTTGAGAAATAAATGGGAGTTGGCAAACAACTGTTGGAAGAAGAGTTATCACACTCTTAGGATGGCAAACAAGATGGAGGGGAGGGGCTGGGCAAAAAGCATTGGCAGAGTGTGAAAGGCAGAACACAAAACCTTGTGATTTATGGCTGTGGTGCTTCCAATCACCAGAGATTTAAACTGGATCTCAACTTGCATTCTATTCTTCTGCTGCTTGAGGCATGGCTTATTCACCCAATCTTCTGTGATATCTATATGGACTCCCTGAACTCTGGGTCTAAATTTCAGTCAAGTACACCTAACCTTCTCTGTTAAACCAAGGAAGACCTGAATTGTATTTCCTTGAGCGTATTGTGTCAAGTCTGCCAAATGAGACTTCAAAAATGTAGGCATTGTCAGCTCAGCCTGAACATTAAAAAGATTTCTGCCACAATTTTTCCGAGATCTGTTTTTGTTGCAGTGCTTGTAAAATTGGTACCCCTAACTTATCATTATTATCATCCTGGAATTTACTTAGAACTTTGTCCACCCCCATCACCGACACTCAATTACCTTCACACATTTCTCACCTAAAATCTATTTCAGTTTCTTGGAAGACTCTATTATTTCCCAGATATGTAGTCTACTGTCCTTTAAATGAGGTGGCTGTGACTTCTACAGATGGCAGTATCAATGGTGGGAAATGTTTACATCTATATAAGTTAAAAATGGAGAAAAGAGAGGGAATCATAGAGTCAAGACTCTGGGAATGAAAAAGGAAAAGATATTGAAGGGGAAATGTGAAAATGAAAGATAGGTGGGGCAGGTTGAAGGTGCCTGTCAGTCTCTTCATTACACTGCCTCCTTTTGCTCTAAATACTAAACATGCCTAAATTAGGCCACTTCCCTCTAGAGAACAGGCAAGAACTGGACACTATAATATATCATCAAAGCGAATTTTTAGAAGGCAATTTTTACCTGCTCACCATCTACAATAAAAATTATTTTCATAATTGTCAATATCAAGACAAAGCAGCAGGGCTACCATGAACTTGCAAGCTTTTAAGAAGTTTACTTAAGGGTGCCCGGGTGGCTCAGTTGGTTAAGCGACTGCCTTCGGCTCAGGTCATGATCCTGGAGTCCCGGGATCGAGTCCCGCATCGGGCTCCCTGCTTGGCGGGGAGTCTGCTTCTCCCTCTCCCACTCCCCGTTTGTGTTCCCTCTCTCGCTGTGTCTTTCTCTGTCGAATAAATAAATAAAATCTTTTAAAAAAAAATTTAAAAAAAAGAAGTTTACTTAAACTATTAAACTGAACCAATCCTTTCTCGCTCTCATTTTTAATTTCACCAGATATTCCAATTCAATTCAAAAGGCTCAGTTCTCAGATTGGTCCAATTACATGATCCCAGAATATTTGCAAGTATATTTGCTTTTATTTTTTTTAAATTTTTTAAAGATTACATTACATTTATTTATTTGACAGAGAGAGACACAGCGAGAGAGGGAACACGAGCAGGGGGAGTGAGAGAGGGAGAAGCAGGCTTCCCGTGGAGCAGGGAGCCTGACGCAGGGCTCGATCCCAGGACCCTGGGATCATGACCTGAGCCGAAGGCAGACGCTTAATGACTGAGCCACCCAGGTGCCCCATGTATATTTGCTTTTAAAATATGCCTCCTTCACCTTTTAAAGCAGAAATTAAAACAGAAATAGTAAATGTGTGTTGAAAAGTTGCTTTCAAGAATAAAGTAGGAGGCATCACACTTCCTCATTCCAAGCTATATTGTATAACTATAGTAATCAAAACAGTATGGTACAGGAATAAAAACAGACAAATAGACCAATAGAACAGAACTGGGAGTCCAGAAATAAACCCAAGCATATACAATCAACTAATATTTAACAAGAGAGCCAAGAATATTCAATGAAGAGAAGAGAGTCTCATTAACAAATGGTGCTAGGATAACTGGATATTGACAGGTAAGAGAATGCAACTGGATGCCTATCTTACCCCACTCACAAAAATTAATCAAAATGGATTAAAGATTTAAATGTAAGATCTGAAACCATGAAACTCCTAGAAGAAAACGTAGAAATAAAGCTCCTTGAATGGGTCTTGGTAATGATTGTTTGGATATGACACCTAAAGCACAAGCAACAGAATGAAAAATAAAGAAGTGGGACTATTTCAAACTAAAAAGCTTCTGCATAGTAAAAAAAAAAAAAAAAAACCATCAGCAAAGTGAAAAGAGAATCCACAGGATGAAAAAAATTTGCAAATCATATACCCGATAAGGGGCTAATATCAAAAATATATAAAGCACTCATGCAACTCAACATCAAAAAACCAAATAACCCAATTTTAAAAAATAGGCAAAGAATCTGAATAGATGTTTCTTGAAAGAAGATACACAAAAGGCCAAGAGGTACCTGAAATGATGTTCAGCATCACTAGTTGCTAGGGAAATGCACATCAAAACCACAATGAGGTATCATCACGTACATATTAGAATGCCCATCATTGAAAAGACAAGAGATAACAAATGCTGGTATGGATGTAGAGTAAAGAGAACCCTTGTACACTCTTGTGTGGGATTGTAAATTGGTACAACCACTATGGGAACAATCACTATAGGGGATCTTCAAAAAATAGAAAATAGCATTACCATATGATCCAGCAATTCCATTTCTGGAACTGTATCCAAAGGAAATGAAAATACTACCTTGAAAAGATATCTGCGCCCCCATGTTCATCACAGCATTACTTACAACAGCCAAGACATGGAAACAACCTGTTTCCATCAATAGATGACTGGATAAAGAAGTTGTGGTACATATATACAATGGAATATTATTTGGCCATAAGAAAAAAACCCAGAGAAATCCTATCATTTGCCACAATATGGATGAATTTTGAAGTATTGTGCTAAATAAGTCAGACAGAAAAAGACAAATACTGTATGAACTCACTTATATGTGGAATCTAAAACAAACAAAAAACAACAAAAACCGAACTCTTAGAAAAAGAGACTATATTTGTGATTACCAGAAGCTGAGGGTGGCGCAAGGGGGAAATTGAGGAAGGTAGTGAAAAGATACAAACTTCCAGTTGTAAAATAACTAAGTACTAGGGATGTAAAGTACAACATGGTGAGTACAGCTAACATTGCTGTATGATATGCAGGAAAGCTGTTAAAAGGATAAATCCTAAGGGAAGGGTTCTCAACACCAGGAGATTTTTTTCCTTTTTTTCTTCTTCCCTTTCTTTTTATTGCATGTATATGAAAAGATGGATGTTCACTGAATCTATTGTGGTAATCATTTTGCAATATATGTAAATCAAAGCATCATGCCGCATGCTTTAAACTTATACAGTGATGAAAGTCAATTATTTTTCAATAAAACTGGAAAAAAATTAAGTTGTTTTATCAGATATTAAGCTCAAGAAATCAGAATTGCATTGTGCCAGGATTTGACTGGTAAAAGGTATCAATGGAACAGAATACTAATCCCCAAAAGAAGGTCAGGTGTCTTTAATAAGTTTCGTAAGTTGAAGGCAACATTTCAAAAAAAAAAGTGGTTTCCTTTTTTAACGGAGACTTTCACTTTCTTACATGAATTGGTTTAGATATTTTTCAGCACTGATACCATTCCTAAGCTTAAAGCTATAGAAGAGAGAAACGCTCATTCTACAAAATGCTGTGTTTGCACAGTGTCTCTTCAGTGATTGGAGGCCAACTTTCAACCAAATTTTTGAATAGATATTCGTTAATAATAACTAACCTTTTCAAGTCACACATATGTAATAATAAGTACTCTGTGCTACCTGGCTTTTCCATAATGTTTAGACAACATTTACAAGTTACTAATTCAGGAAATTGAAAGTTCTTCAGTGCCCTAGAAGGTAGGAACATGGTAAGTATGGCATAGGGAGAAGGGTGGGGCTGGGTCCTCATCTCTGATAAATATCTAACCAAAAACAGGAAAGAGGAAATAAGGCTGACAGAAAAACGCACACAGAATAAATGACATTATCAAATTTTTGGAGATGTATGCACTTGATTTTGCTTCATCACTACTTCATTTTGAGTCATCTAGGTCAACGACTGTCAACTAATCAATCTCAATCCTCTGTGAGCAGACATCAAGGGCAACAGCAGTGCCTTAATGATTTCAGTCTCTAGCCTTCAAGGGGACAGATTATAGGGATTGGAAGCAAATCAGTCTTTCAGAGGGCAATTCAGCCCACAGCCCCTGGCAAAACTTGATTAGAATGGAAAACTGTTAAACAAGCAAAAACAAGACATAATTATGAGGGAGGAGGAAATACAAGACTAATGAATTTTAGTGTTCATAACAAGATAAAATTAATATGTTTTTATTAGTGCTGGTGTAGCCATCCATGTAGTCATTTAGAAGTCTAAACAGGGCAAGAAGAAACTCATAATAGAACATTCTTCAGCAATTTCTTGCTTTTTTTTCCCATTAGAAAAGTAGAGAGAGCGATGATGATCAGTCTACCCATTGTTTCTAGGCTCCTGTCACGATCATTTTCAAAGACAAACAAATCCAAAAGCAAAAAACTTCTTTGAATACTGAAGTCCTCACAATCCTAAATCTTCTAGAAATCCATTTATGCCTTTAATGTAAGTAATGCACCCTTTAAGTATTTAATTGCTCCCTAATGTTTTCATTTGCATATGATTCTTTTCTAAGACTAGATAGCATGCCCCCTTTTGCAGGTATCCTTAGAACCTTCACCATCTCCAATGACTTATTAAAAACACAACTGATTGTTAATTTCACTTAATGATTGTAATTATTTTGATATACTGTACATGGAAAATAAAGTGTTTTCTAATTTAAATCCCCTTTAAAGCTATTATACCTATGTGACTATACTACTGAGAAGTCAGAACCTCTTTCTTGCAGTTATAGGAAGGATTTTCTGAAATATAGATTTGGAGATCCAGAATTTCATCTTATTTTAATGGAGAAAATTTAGGGGAAATAAATATTAATTCAAAATATAAATACCTCAAATATGAAAGTTGTGGTTTAAAATATTGTCCTCCAAAGTTACAAGTAAACCAGTGTTTCCGAACTGTTTTCCCTAAAACACTACTAATAAAAATGATCCTGAAATGCTAGATTAAACAAAGTAGATTACCTTATCTTCAAATTTCTCAGAACCTTCAGCATATGAATGGCTATTGCTAATATCTCAAGGGAGGATATAACTTGCAGTTTTTTTTTCCAAACATATTTGACCACGAAACTTTTTTTTCTCCCTAGAAATAGCTACTAATGCTAGGCTCAGTGTTTCTTGCATAGCTTAAAGCACACTGAAGTAAATTTATTATTCTCTTACAAACATATCCTAAGAATACAAAAATATTTATTTACTGATGAATCAGGCAGAGAAAGAAAGCTGGTTCAGAGGAGAATTCAAGTGAGTGAATTCAAGTGAGTGAATCACAGAAAGAAAGTATATTGGAAGACGATTGCTGAATTAGATACAAAACTGGTTAATATTTTAAAGGGCAATAAAATCATATCCTTCAAGGGTATTTTTTCTACTAGAAAAACAATAATTTGTCTCTCTACTGGACAAATATCTATAAGTTCACATAAAACTTCAGAGAGTCAGAGCCCTAATCAATAGTAAATACTAAGTTAAACAAAGATGCATTCTCTTAGAAAATAAAATGATCTTTGAGGAGGTCTTTTTCAGACAATGCTTCAGTATGACATTAAAAGGACATTTAGTTATCCTTTGGCCTTATTTTTGAGTTTTAGAGTTTAACAAGCTTGAATGTATCATAGTTACTCATTTAATAAATAAGTAATAAATATATATTGAGCACTTATTTTTTTTTTTAAAGATTTTATTTATTTATTTGACAGAGACAGAGATAGCGAGAGCAGGAACACAAGCAGCGGGAGTGGGAGAGGGAGAAGCAGGCTTCCCGCCGAGGAGGGAACCCGATGTGGGACTCGATCCCAGGACCCTGGGATCATGACCTGAGCCGAAGGCAGACGCTTAACGACTGAGCCACCCAGGCGCCCTATATTGAGCACTTATTAATTGTCAGGCATTGTGTTAGGGGTTGGGAAAATGATGGTGAACAAGATGGATACTCATCCTTCTATAAGCTTACTGACTAATGAGTGATAGGGACATGTAAACAGGAAATAGAAAAGTAGTTTGATGTGTGTTAAAATATAGTGACTGGTATACTAAGATGATATGTAAGAGATATTCCTCTTATAACACCAATCTTAGGGATTTTCTAAAGAAGTGACATTACCCAAAGAATAAATTGGAGTTAGTTGGGCAAAAAGTAGGGGTGGGAGATTGGGGGAGGAGTGGAGTGTAGGGATCAAAAGGTCATTTCAGGAAGCGAGACTAATAGGAGCTATAAGTAGCAATTTGTATAGCAAGACTGGGATATACAATGGGATGGCTGATGGATGGATGGGTGTGGTGGGTGTTTTGGAAAGGGTTGCTGTAAAGAGATGGTGCAGAGGTCAAACTATGGAGGAGTTGGTGGTGCATCTTACAGAATTCAGATTTTATCCTTGGGGCCCTGAGAATTTAAGCATTTTTAACAGGGTAGGTAGCATTATCTGACTTGCATTTTAGAAAAATCCTTTTTGACAGCAGTTTGGAGAGTAGATTTAGGGAGTTTGAGGAGGAGAGCAAGGCAAATAGAGATGAAAAATGAGGAAGCTATTGCAAAAATTTAGGTGAAAGGTGGTATAGTAGCCATGGGGAAATGGAGAATTACAAAACTGGTTAATTGTTTGGGTTACATATGAACCACAAATCCAATTAGTGGATATTTCAACCTTGGAAAATTTGTTTGACAGTAGTTCATTTTGAATGTTTCTGTAAATTGATTGTATATATACACACATATATGTATATATATCAACTTATGTATTGATTATACATACAACTTATGTATTGATTTTATATATATCCAAATTATGCACTGATTATATACACATTACATATGATATTATATATTACATTATATATGAAACATTATATACAATACTGAACATGCGTGTATATAAAAAACATAAATATTTATAGTCTGACAAAAAGTACTCATGTAAAGTAATGAAAGTAAGCTAAGTGTCCATCAACATATGAATGGATAAAGATGTTACACACATACACACACACACACACACACACACACTAAAATACTACTCAGCTATAAGAAAGAATGAGATCTTGCTATGAAGAACAACATGGATGGACCTAAAGGCTATTATGCTAAGTGAAATAAGTGAGAGAAAGACTAATACTATATGATTTTACTTCTACATGGAATTTAAGAAACAAAACAAATGAACAAACAAAAAATAGAAACAGACTCATAAATACAGAGAACAAACTAATGATTGCCAGAGGGTAGGAGAATGAGGGGTTGGGCAACATGGGTAAAGGGGAGTGGGAGGTCCAGGTTTTCAGTTATAGAATAAGTCAGGGGGGTGAAAGGTACAGCAGAAGGAAAAAAGTATTTTTGTAATAGTGTTGTATGGTGACTGAGGGTAGCTACACTTATGGGGAGCCCAGCATAATATATAGAATTGTCAAATCACTATGTTGTACACCTAAAACTAATGTAACATTGTGTGGCAACTACAATTAAAATCAATTAATTAACAAAAAACCCCCACTCTCTATCATGCCCACTGATCACAACAGTCCCTGCTCCTCTGGTTAATTCGTGAGCCACTTAAATAATGATTATCAGCTAAAGGAAGTTCCTAAGTTAAAATAAACATATGGCCAATGTATTCTTGAACTTTCAGCTCTCAATATCAAGGAACAGGAAAATACTGATAGGTCAGCTTGATGAAAAATAATGGATGAAGTCAACTAGTTACTCCACTAAATTTACCTTGAGGAAATCACAGAAGTTTTCTAGTTGGTGAATGACATAATGAGATAATGCATTTTAGAAAGCACCCTAGCTGTGGCATGGAAAACTGGATCATATGGGCAGGGGGAATTGATCATCAGCTTTAGGGCAATTGCCATAATCCAGGTAGGAACTGAGGGTGGCTTAAACAAAGGTAGTGTCAGAGCAGTGATGTGGAGGGAAGGAACACTCAAGGATGACCCTGAAAAACCCTGACAAATTGGATGCATGATGCTGCCTTTCATTGAGCAAGAGATGGTGAGAGAAGCATCCTTATCATGTGGCTGTTGAGTTTGAGCAAACTGATTTTGAAGTAACTATGTGATGTAAGTAGGTATAGTTGATAGGCAGGGGGATATAGGTCTATAGTTCAAGAGAAAGATTTTAGTTGGAGATAATGGTTTGGGAGTCATCGTTAAGAGCTGTTATTGGTACAGGTTTGGATGAGTTCGAGAACAGGATGCTGACTGAAAGTTAAGGTTGAAACTCCACATGAAAACCGATTCACAAAGTGAGAGGAGCACTCCCAGGAAATGATGAAGGCAATGGAAAGACATAGGAGGAAAACTGTAATAGTACAATATCCCAGAAGCCAAGGGAGAAGAGCTTCTCGGTAAGGAGGGACTGGTTAACAATCATTGCCACAGAGTGGTGAGATGAGGCAGGGTGTGATATGGACCTTGGCGCAATCCATTTCAGTTGAACGATGTGGCAGAAGCCAGATTATCCGAGGTTGAGACAGCTACATGAGGTGAGGAAGTAGATAACAGGGAATATAGAAACTCCGAGAAGTTTAGCCCAAGGGGTGGAAAATGCCTTTGCTAAGACTTAAGAACCAACAGTAGAGTGTCCTGTTTATTACCACAGGAAACACTGTACTTCAGTGAAGAAATTAACCCAACTCAAATGCCTGAATTTACCTACCTACCTACCTAAAGGGTTTCCTCCACCGGGCATTTGTATTTTAAGCCTTCTATTTTGCCAATCATTGGAGGTGAAGGGTACTTACTTATTTCCTTCAAAGATGATCGCTTTAGCAATTGGAATTATATTTTAGGAATTGCAGGTTGGGTATGACAAATATTCATTCTAGTGAATGAATTTTCATTTACCAGGCTCTAAAGGATTGACTAAAAACACAAGGTTTATAATTGGACAAATGTGGGTTTTATCCCCAGCTCTTTTGCATATCAGCTGTATGACCTTGAACAGAATACTGAGCCTCTTAAAGTCCCAATTTCTTCATTGTTAAGGCAGGGCATTAACAACTGTTCTTTTATAGAATCATCGAGGAGAACAAGAAGTAATGAATGTCTTGCTTAATATAATGTCTCTCAACCTTAAGACTACATCAAAATCACCTGGAGATCTTACAGAACCACCTCCAGGGTTGAAATGAAGAATGAGCAAGACATAATGAGCAGGGCTGGGAAGGAAATACCCAGAGATGTTCCCAGAGGCCATCAGATATAATGGAAACACATTTGAGACATATGCTCAGATATTACCGTCATCATTATATCAGATGTTATTGGAGTATATCTGATTTTCTGTCTCTTGGATAGAGAATGAGTGATTAATGGCACAGAACCAGTTCGGTTAACAACCCTAAACTCCCTTAATTTTTAGTAAAGATTGGTTACCCATTTGAAGAAACTGAGTGTACAGTTTAGTAGGCAGAGGCATAGGGGAAGAGGTATTTATCAGAGGAACACCAGCAGGGAAAAACTTGATAATCAAAGATGGAGTCCCCAAAGGGGAAAGCCCCCCACAGCTCTCTACGGTCCTGCTCCAGGGGATGATGCCTTGGAAACTGAGCTGCGAATACATTTTCTTGGCAAAAGCCTTGAGAAAGCCTAATTCCTTCCAGGAAAGAATGGTATTTGTACATTCTGAGACAGGGATGATCCCAGGGAGAATGAAGTGGAGGGGTCTGTTTTACAATTTCCCACATCCACCCTCCTCTATATTTTGTGGCCATATCCTCAGGGCCTGCCATCTTCTCTGAAGGGCCCTTCCAGAGCCTGCAAAGATGCAAGATTCCTCATTCAGGAATCCAAAATGAGGCTGTAAATGTTACTATTTACAATAATCTGATTGGAAGATGTTAATATTAACAAAATCTTTGTCATTCCTTTGAAATTGGTGGGGGGGGGGGAAAACCCAAAGCAAAATAACAACGAAAAGACCACCCTCAGGAACTGTGATTTAGTTGGCTTGCAGTGAAGCCTGAGAATTTACATTTTTTTTTTAAGATTTTATTTATTTATTTGACCAACAGAGACATAGCGAGAGAGGGAACACAAGCAGGGGGAGTGGGAGAGGGAGAAGCAGGCTTCCTGCCGAGCAGGAGATGTGGGACTTGATCCCAGGACCCCGGGATCATGACCTGAGCCGAAGGCAGATGCTTAATGACTGAGCCACCCAGGCAGCCCGAGAATTTACATTTTTAACAAGTTTACAAGTGATGTTGCTGGTTTGACTCATACTTTGAGAGCTATGACTTTAGCACATGGATATAATGAAACACTCAATAAATGTAAATATTAGGGTTTCTTTGATGGGAACAACCCCAGGCTGTTGTCCCCTAGGTTCCTGAGGATAGAAAACCCTATATTCTTCTCATCAAAGTAAGGATTTCTCCCTCAATACGCCTTCCTTTCATCTATCAGCACAATATCCCCACTCCTCCAAACCCCATTCCATTACCTGTACTCTGCTTGCCCCTTCTTTCCCTCCTTCCTTCCCTCCTTCCTCCCTCCCTCCCTTCCTTCCTTCTTTCCTTCTTTCCTTCCTTCCTTCCCTCCTTCCTTTCTTCATTCAACAAACTCTGCTAAGGTATTCACTTATACCTTAAAACTTTTTTCCTTACATATTGGCTTTGATTTTAAATAGTACTTAAGGGGATTTTACACCAAAATTTCTCTTTTACAGCATCCTGGATTGGACCTCTTTATCATTTCTAGATCCTATTACAGAGTTTCTGACAATGAGTTCTGCCTGAACCATGCCCTCTATTGTTGTGGGCATTATTGTACTGATGAGATCTCTTCTTATTCTCAGTTACAATAAAGCAAGCTTATGGCTCATATGGCTCATAAAAATATCCACTGAAGGCTGAGACAAATGGCAGTTAATGGCATATGCGTAAGTACATACTGATCAAATTAGAGATAATTTTTTTGACAGCTCCATGACATTTCTAACAACAGCATTCTGAGAAATTCCATACATCTACAAGGCATAAGAGACTTTATTCAGATTGACCGATGCCAGATATTGTTAGAAATTTCTTTAAATTGCAAAACTGGAAATCACATTATCATTTTAAAATACATAAAATAACTCATTTTTTTTTTTTCTTCAGTGCCAGCCAGCCTTGTTTAGAAAAGACTTGGTCAAAGCCACATCCACAGGTAGATGGTGGAAATTAGATACTGTATATCGGGTACTCGTTAAAAGCCTGGCTGTTTTAAAGCTTGAATTAAAGAACAGATATTAATGTTTTTTTCAGGGGCTTGAGTTAGGCAAAGGGAGGGATAGAAAAAGGAGTATTTTCTATCTCTAAAGGTATTTTAGCAGAAGCTGAATGTGTACTGAGTCGAAATACTGTATGGAGATTCAATGCATAGCTAGAAAACTAGGTGCAATAAAACTTCTGCACATTTCCATAAACAAATAAAAAGGGGAAAGAGCCCTGACCACTTCCAGTACCCCATAAGGCTTCCTCACACTCTTTCCCAGTTAATTCTATGTTCCCACTAGCCCCACTGGAAGAAGCCTCTCTTCTAACCTCTATCATTATAGGTACCTGTGGCTAGTTCTTCAACTTCATATAAATGAAATCATATGGCAAATACTCTATCTTTTATTCAACATTATGTCTATGACATTTGTTTTCTTGGAAGCAGTAATTCTTTTTCATTTATGATTGTGTATAATTCCACTATATAAATATACTGCATTTTATTGATCTATTTTAATTCTCAGAGACTTTTATGTTGTTCCAAGTTTTGCTATCGACAAGACATTGCTGCTAACAGTCTTGTACATGTTATTTTGTTGGACATATGCACTAATTTTTTCTTGGGTATATACATATGAGAGGAACAGCTAGATCATAGGGAAAATGTAAATTAAGCTTTGGTAGGTATTTCCAAACATACTAATTCACACTTGAACCAATGTTATTTGGGAGCTCCAGACGATCTACACATTTGGCCCAACATGTGGTATTGTTGCCATATTATATTTTAGCCATTTTGATAGGCTTGCAGAGGTATTTCATTGCTTTTTATAGCATTTTTTAATTATTAAGTTAAGCCCCTCATATGCTTTTTGGCCATTTGAATGCCCTCTTTAATGAAGTGTCTGTTTCCTTAGTCTGCCCATTAAAAAAAAAAAAAACAGGTTGTTCTTTACTGATACGTAGGATTTTAATATTTTAAGGATACAAGTTCTTTTTTAGATATAAGTATTGTGAATATTTTTTTACTCCCAGTCTGTGGCTTTGTTTTTCACTGTTACTGGTGCATTTAAAAGAACAGAATTGGGTCTTATTTATGAAATCTTTGCTTTGCTTTCATCTTGCCCATGGATGATTTTACTTATGCCTGGAGAGTGCCCACCAGATGTAACAGACACCCATGGTCACGGCCATATCCTAGTTGACTCTGTTCACTTAATCACCATGGGCAGAGACTACTGATTGTACACTTTTCCTCTATCCCTTATTCAGAGACTCTCATATTATTCAGACTGTAAACTTTCTCAGCTAAAATAATAAAAACATAGAGAAATCCCCAACTCCCACTAAAATGTAAGCAGGATTTGTTGGGTGTGGCTACCAGGAAAACATGTTAAAGTGGGCTTTCTAACCTGGTGAATACTCTTTTGCTAGGTCTGTAGAGTCTGTGTTAGGACCATAATATGATTTGTAAGGATGGAAGCTAACCACTGAAGATATCAGGGGCTCCTGGGTTGGTGATGGTACCGAAACTGCCTAACTTGTGTTGCTTTTGAAAGACATGTTAAATCACCATTCTAAGAACAAACAAACAAACAAATCACCATTCCATTCAATCCCACTGTTACTCAGGTTTCTTTGGCCAACACCCAGAGTGGATTTCAACTGTGTAACTTGGTAGGGGAAGAAACACCAAGTCCTAGCTTACTTTTCTCTCTTTATTAATGCACAGATGAAGGTAAAGAATTTCATACAGCGAAGCACAGGGGTAATGTTAGGCATCTTTTTCTGGCTTTTAAAGGTATGTTATAAAATAGGAAATGTCTTATAAAGGTATATTTTTACATGATAGCAGTGATGGGTGAAGGAATTTCTACAAAAGATGTGCATTCTTCATTCTGTATTTCCATAACAAAATGATAATCCTATCAATGCCTACATTTTCAGAAGAAAGTAGAAATAACTATTCTACATAAATTGAAGACCATGAATTTCTGCTAATAATATCAAGTCAAGATTAGTATTCAGTTAGTCTTTTCATACTATTTTTCAAAACAAATGGTCAAGTATTGGGCAACCCCAGTACTAATATAGTTAATAAAGGCACAGAATATTCTGGTCATATGTTTATGAAAGTGGGTTTCATAAAATTCCTGTCCCTTAGAAAGCTACTATGTATTACTTGATAAAACCAGTACACTTTGGTGATTTAAGGTTAAGAAAAATAATTGGGATTAAACCCAGTAAAAGATTTTTTTTTCTATAGAATTTTTTTTAACTTTTAATTTATTGAGGTATAAATGACATACACTATATTAGTTTCAGGTGTATGACATAGTGATTTGATGTTTGCATACATTGCAAACTGTTTACCACCATAAGTCTAGTTACCATGTTACCTTACAAAGTTAATACAACATTATTGACTATATTCCCATGCTGTATATTACATCTCCATGACTCATTTATTTTATAAGTAGAAGCTTATACTTTTTAATCCCCTTCACCCATTTTGTCCCCTCAACGCCTCTTGTCCCTGGTAACCACCAATTTGTTCTCACTACAGGAATTTTTAAGACTTTCATTGTGACCTTCCAAAGAAGGAAACAAAATTGTCATATTCCAACAATGCGTTTTTCATTCAGCATCTTGTGGGATCATTGTTCTTAAAAATACACTTTTGGAAAGTCTGGCCCAGCCTCATCCATTATATAAGTTTCACATTTAAGATGATGTCAGTTCTAAATACTCAAATCTGTTATCAAGGCAGAAATTTAAAAACAAATTTGCTCTTGTCATGTTTCTTTTAAATTTGAGAGAAAATTAGGGGGGAAAAAACCCTGTTAAGTTGAAACTTATTTTGCTTGGGATACTTATAAAGATATATAAGCACTCAGTAGAAACTTGCATGGCATTCCATTTGAAAGTGGATGTCTATTTTTGCTTTTTATACACAGCTTATAGTATGCAGATTTTAACTTGGTGTAAAACCAATCCTTTAACATTCAAAGTGATGAGCTTTGGGGAAGGCTGCCTCAATCTGTTGTATTGCATAAGTAACCTTCTAGATTAATACAGGCTGGGAGCGATACTGTAGGTATGTCTGGTTGAGCAACATATGTTGAGTACTTTATATTCTAATATTTTCCCAAGGTACATTAATCGAGGTGTTGTTTTTGCGGTGGTTAGGAGAGAGAGAGGAGGTTTAGCAAGACTCAGTGACTGCAGTAGAGGACTATATAAGCAGAAACTGTCCCATTAACCATGCAGTTTTGTACCTGCTTACTACAAATCAAAGGTGGCTGGAGCCACTTGGTCCCAGGCATCTTTCCACGATTACATGGTAGCTGTATATCCATTTCTGTATTACTTCTGGAGGCTTTCATGGAAACTCTTAAAACAGGGTACATATTTGCCCATGGCTGAGGGTCAACCAAATTTCCAGCAGAATTTTAGTTACAGCTTTAGAGTTGCAGACTCTTTAGAGTCCCCAGGTTCTCTTATTTAAAACTTTTTTTTCTCCTGACATCTTTAATACAAATGTTCCTATTCATTTGGTAAAGCTTAGATAATATTGATAAATAACAAAACTTATTCACTAAACTTGAGTGTGTCTTTTTTTCCACATAAGAACCCAGCTTTGGATAGTAACAACACACATCAATCTCTAAACACTAAGGAAGACAATATGTGTTATTAAGGGTTTGATTATTGGCCATATAAATTAATGGTAACAAAGTATGCACTTTCAGTATTGACTAAAGACTTTTTTCTTAGCAGATGTTGATTATATTCCAGGAATGAAAAAAATCCTTCCCTTAATAAGTGCAAATTAAAATGCAGGGACTCTAGTATTGGGAGTCTGTTTTTCCTGATAAATAATCATCTTTGGCAATAGGATTCAAATGGCACGCTAGATGGAATTGACTTGATATTGAGTAATTTTTCAACTCTTCATCCATCCTCTTTTTGGGAATGTGTATATTTATTTCAGATCACTCTGCATTTAACTCTCATCTATGCCTGTGTCTACAGTAATTGCGTAAATGGACAATTTTGTTTCTTACTAGAACCCCAGGCATCTGTCTATTCTGCAGTTTTCACAAAAGTAGCAACTTCTTTACCCAATTTACATTAGATTTTATAGTACTAAATATGAAGTTTTAATGTGCCAATATACTTGCAATCATCAATAAACATATGACATATCTTCACTAAAGAGCAGATTGGAAATCATGGCGTCATTCTGCCATCTGTGCAGACTCCAGTTTTGGAACACTTATTTGAAACAGAAATTTTACATATGAACATAAGGGGACATTGCAAATCAAGTTCTTCTAACCTTATTATCTAAGTTTCTACTTAATAGTATAACTATAGTTAAGCTGTTTCACTTATTGTTAAGTATATGTATATATGTTCATTAGTGAAGATTTAATTAATACTGGCCTTCAAAGAATTTCTTTAAACAGTATTAGTACTTCATTTTTGGAAAAAGAATGAAATTATAATAAAGTTAACAATACTGCAATAAACAAAGTCTACTTTGCTTACCAGAGATTCTGCCAAATCTCTTTGTCTGATACTCTCCAATAATCATTGATATTTGAAAAAAAAATTACAAGAGAAAGTAGAAAATGACAAAGTACTCAATATCACTATTGGAAATAAAACTTGTATGGATTTTAGGATGATTTTCAACAGCACCTGAAACAAACCTAAAGAGGTTAAGTAGAAAATGTTACTAAATCCCTGAAAATGTTAACTATTATGGGCAGAAAACAAAAGAACTGATATTTATAACTCTTCCTAAAATGGGAACCAGGATCAGTTTATGAAGAATCTAACACTAGCTGAGTGGTTTTTAGGGGAGGATCACATCTGGGATTCATTGGTTTTCTCCCCAGCTGACATGAGGAACATATTTCCATAGGAGAATAATCAAAGGCATTACCAAGATGGCTCTTATAAACTGCTGATAGTTACAATAGATTCCCAGACCCCTGGGAGCCATTTTTTGTCCCTAATACACATCACACTCACCCAAGGATAGTTTTAAAATGTTACCCATGGCCATATCTCACTTCGGACTCAGAATCTGTACGCTAGTCAATCAGAGAAAGACATGTATCATATGACCTCACTGATATGAGGAATTCTTAATCTCAGGAAACAAACTGAGTGTTGCTGGAGTGGTGGGTGGTGGGAGGGATGGGGTGGCTGGGTGATAGACATTGAGGAGGGTATGTGCTGTGGTGAGCTCTGTGAATTGTGCAAGACTGTTGAATCACAGATCTGTACCTCTGAAACAAATAATGCAATATATGTTAAGAAAAAAAAAAAAGAAGAAGAAGAAGATAGCAGGAGGGGAAGAATGAAGGGGGGGACA
>NC_138385.1:81392178-81411564 GCF_054177405.1 Leptonychotes weddellii | reverse complement strand
AAAAAAAAAAACTAATGATGTAGTGTATGGTGATTAACATAACAATAAAAAATTTAAAAAAAGAAAATTAAAATCCTAGATGACCTGCTACAGTAAACACACAGACACATACTTCCCACTTCATGCACTACCATTGTTCCCTTTACCTTTCTAAACCCATATGGAAAAGCAGATGCTACATTTTTTCTATTTTTTCCTATGTGTGCATTTTAATTGAAGAACATCACTAAAAAAAGCATGAGAGTAGGTAAGCAATTCTTTTCTTCATAGGGAGTATTGAGAATATGCAGAATTAATTTATATATATAAAATAAGTATAAATATAAATATAAAATAAAATATACTTGGCAGTATATATTTATATATATATAAAATCAAGCCTGTCTTGATGGGACCCATTTCATGAGTGAGTTTATTGGGAAAAAAATCCCTGCCAATTTTGGGAAAACATAGTGATTGCGTGATGTAATAATAATCCATTGATTATTCATGTAACATTATCTGTGTAATGATTTTAATACATTTTTTTGCAGAGAATGGAATTTTTTTTTTTCAGAATGGAATATTTGCATGAAAGTCACAAACTAAGGGCACTTACCCTGTAGCAAAAATGCCACCCCTCTAGTGGTAAAAAAGAAACACATTTTCATTCATGAATGCAGTTCTCTAAAGAGGAAAATAACCCATGACGACTGAGTCACACAATGAAACCCTTTCCTTGTCACTACTCTCTCCCTTTTGTTTGGTCTAAGAAACTCTTTAAATATACATAGTGATATAATTAGACTCTTTCAATTAAAGGCTCTTAAACTATAGATTATCAACTGCTCTGTTCAATTATATCACCATCCAAAAAATATGACTGAAATACATATAGATGTAAATAGATGTAAACAGAATTGTACTAAACAGTGTTCATTGTTTAGTGCATTTATATGAGGTATATTGAATTGCCAACCACTATGCTAAGCAGTAGGAATTGAAAGTCTAATAAGCAAAGGCCTCTACTTCCCAGGAGCTCACAGCTTGTTGGAATATACAGGTTTTGTTGTGGACTAAATATCTGTGTCCCTCCTAAAATTCCTATGTTGAAGCCCTAACCCTCAATGTGATGAGGTGGGGCCTTTGGGAGGTAATTAGGTTTAGAGGAAGTCACCAGGGTTGGTTCCCAATGATGGGATTAGTGTCCTTAGAAGAAGAAGAAGAGACACCAAAGCTTTCTCCCTCCCCGCAATCTCTCTCTCTCTCTCTCTCTCTCTCTCTCAGCCATGTGAAGACACACAGAGGAGGCAGCCATCTGCATACCAGGAAGAGAGGTCTCTCAAGGAGTCAAATCTGCCAGCACCGTGATCTTGGACATCCCAGCCACCCGGACTGTGAGAAATAAATGCTGTTTAAGCCACCTCGTCTGTGGTATTTGGTTATAGTGGCCCAAGGTGACTAAGATAGGCTTGTAGACGAATAATTCTATTATGATGGCAAAGGTGCTAAGACACAGCAGAGGAGGCAGTGACTATTTTTCTTGCCAGATTAGGCTTGGTGGTCAGAGAAGGTTTGGCAAAAGAGGTGCAGGGCAATTTAGAGTTTGCCTACACGTGACAGCCTCCACCCATAGTTTGAATCAAAATAGGATTATTATGTATATACCACTTGAAAATATTACAGTCAATCCCAATAAGGCATAATCCTATAAAAAGTTTAGATCTGCTTAGAAGTGATGCCTTCTGGTCAAACATGATCATAAATATTTGCTCTCGTGGTACCCAGAACTTGCAAATGTCGATATAGAATGTAAACAACCTAATTACCTCATCAAGTAAGAATTAAATTTTTTTGCTTGCATAGCTTTTCCACTTTCAAATATAGATTTATTTTAACAAAACAGGAAAACTATCAGTTTGATTCATTAAGGGAATTTATGTGTAATTTACAGCAATTCATATATATTCATTAACACATAAAATGCTTGAAGAGAAAGTACCTATTTTTTTTAAAGATTTTATTTATCTATTTGAGAGAGAGAGTGAGAGAGGGCATGAGCTGGGGGAGAGGCAGAGGGAGAGGGAGAAACAGACTCCCCCCTGAGCTGGGGCTCGATCCCAGAACCCTGGGATCATGACCTGAGCCCAAGGCAGACGCTTCACCGACTGAGCCACCCAGGTGGAGAAAGTACCTTTTTGTGTCTTTTAGGACATTAGGATAGAAATATGAGATGTATGTGCTACCTACTGGCAAAAGAAATTATGAGCTGTACTCACTGCATAAAGGACGCTAGGCATATACTCGAGTATGCTGAAAGCCCACTGTTGATAACCTTATTTCTTGGCAAGCATTTTAATTATGTTTTCTTTGGTTATATAAAGGGCCAAGGACGTTTTAAGCGGACGAGGTAACCATCCTTATCTTGCAGTCTGATGGATATCATATACCAATGCCTGCATCCTAGTGTGCAATGATAATATGTTAAGGAACTTCTTCTACCTGGCCTAAAATTCTGTAGAATCAGGACTCCGTGGTAGACAATACATTTGAAGGATTTGCATCCAACATCAAAACTAAGCGCAAAGTGGCTGCACCATATGGGTCAGCAGGAGCATTTCTTACTTTTACCTAAGAGAATATGAATGTGATTTCATGAGTTGAAGCAAGTCAGTTTTATGTTAGATGAGCTGGTATAGCCAAAGGAATTTTTAAAAGCAGCTTAAAACAAGTTTCAGAGTATTGGAGGTAGGCAGGGCTAGATAGGCCATTCGTAGGAAGTTGGCACAGAATGGTGGTACCAACAACGTAGTGTAGGCCTCAGTTCCTGGATCTTCACTTGGTCCTCAAAAAATAAGAAGCACCCTAAAACAGCTGGAGAGGATAGATGATGCTATTTAATCCATCATTGTGCCTAGAGTTGTCCCAGGCTGTATGTGTGAGCGTTTTCTATACAAAACACACATAAGGTGGCATATTTACCTGCCTTTAGAGTTTGGGGTTAAGTGTACGTTGGCCCAGGTTCTACTGTAATGAATGTCAATGATTATGTTGAAGGTATTCTTGGTTTTATCCCAGTGGGAGCAGTCCAAGTCTGGGTACTCTAGAGAGTGGAACATAAAACAACCAATCCTGCCTAATGCAACCAGAAGGAAGATTGCTAATATAACACATGAAAAAATCACAGAGTAAAATGTTCTTGTACAGGCGTAGAAAGTATTTTCAGGGAGTCCTTAGACAAACAGCTATTCACAGGCCAACAAAAACCCGCAAGGACCTTTGTCATCCTTAAACCAGTTCAGCAGAGAGAGAAGATGTGTGAAGCAAAGGCAAGAAATACAGTGAAAGAAGCAATTCCTGGTTGGTATGTGTCTGCACAGAGTCTGGCAGAGTGTGCGTGGGCAACCGGCATACCTGCTTGGTCTTATAATTGTACAGTTCTGTACAGTAGCTAATTCAGAATGTTATTAACAAGGAACAGGGAAACAAGGTTGTTGAAAATTTCTGTATTCAATACGTGAACTCTGTAACTTCAGACACAAAGAATGGATTCTCTGAATTATTACAAAAGCCATGACAGAAGCAAATGACTATTCTGCTATTCATCAGAACGGCATATGAAAGAAGAGACACTGGTGACAGAGAATCAGGGCAAAGAAAGAAAAGGAAGTTCCAAGTACAATTACAATAGAGGTGACTTCCTAGGAATATGGCTAGGGAAATATGTTTCTGCTTATTTACTTATACGTATGTATACTTTTTTGACGTTAATTCTTTAGTGAGCTGAATTATTAATGGTGCATTCCATAAAATGGATTGAATGATAAACTACTCTAATTTTTTGTCGTCATGTAAAATATTGACTAAAACAGCAACAGTAGCACCAACGAAAATAGCCACTGACTAAAATTGCTTCAAATATTGTTAAAGGAACGATATTTCAACAGATACGTTTGCCTGCAGTTGGAATAAAGAATCCAGATAGGAAATAACGAGGATTTCCAACAGTAGTGTTTCTCTAAGGAAGACCCTAGATTACACATGACTTTAAATAAGGACTTGCCAGAAGAGAAAACTTTGGCATGAGGTCCTGGAATCTGCATTTTAAATAAGCATTCTAAGGGATTCTTTTGGATTCTAGAATTTGAGGACTGCCTAGGAGATGGCAAGGCCAACGTAACTGATTAATTGGACCCGGGGCTGAGAACACCTGTGCATTAGCAGGGACTGCTAAGGAGATATTGCCCTTCACCATGGGACTATGTGCAGAATCTTTTTCATATAGGTAAGAACTGTACATCTAACAAAATCCTATTTCATTTCACTTCTACATCCAGGAAAAAAATCATGGTGTCAGTCAAAATGGTCTTCACCCCAGGATGCTATAGCAACTTAACAGTGTTTGTGTTCCCCTGCAGTGTTTATATTAGAAGCCAGTTCATGATCTTCATGATCAACAATGTTAATAGACCTCACACCTGTAGAGTGGAAAGCTGACTGTGTGATGCAGGCAAAAAAAAAAAAAAAAAAAAAGGATAGGAAGGAGCAGGTAAAATAATAAGGTTCACTTAGGTATGTGAGGTGAATGATTATTTCCTGAATGTTTAAGAATTTTTGAAACCACTGGCAAGGTTATGCAAAGTATCATCTTTTTTTAGTGAAGTTTTTATTTAAAAAATGAATTCTAAGTGGGGCACCTGGCTGGCTCAGTTGGTTGAGCATGCAACTCTCAATCACAGGGTGGTTAAGTGTGAGCCCCAAATTGGGGGTAGAGTTTATTTAAAAAATGGTTTGCAAGTATGTAATTGAAACTTGCCTTATTATATCTCCATTTCCTTCCTAATTATATAAATATGTGCCATACTATAAAGTTTTATACCTATTACTTTAAACCAGTAACATTTTATTTTACTCAGTAATAGTCTTCTTAGAGTTCAGGCTATCTGAGCGGTCTGTGTTTATAGGTATTTACAAAGTAATATTATTTTATGCAATCAAAATGCTGGTGTAACTGCTTTATATGTTGCAAGCAAGGCATTTGCAACCAAGTAGTTACTCAGTACTATTATTTATTTCTGTAGCTCCCAGTTTCTCATCACTCCTTCAAAGAGGTCATCTGGCTGTATTTTGTTCCCTGTACTGACTGCTCTTCTGTTTTCAAATTTTACATTAAAAAAAAAAAAAGATCATGGTAAGAGGAATAATTTGTAGGTTAGGCCCAAGAAGAGTGGTTTCTCAGGGATGTTCATGCTGATTTTAGTGTCTTTTAAATATATTGATCGCTTAATAAAATGACAAATTCTGTTAATTTACATATTAGCTCTCATGTCATTCTTTTGATTTTCAACCAGAGTCAATACACAAAAAGAACATCCTTTTCTTGTTTCTTGAATTCCTTCAAGCAAAACATAATTCTATAATGACCAATTATAGCCTAACACCTGCTGTTATGAAGAGGACCTTGTCAACATCAATCTAAATTGAAGAACAACAGCTTTCCTTGATTTGGGGGAAATGAGCAATAAACAAACAGTCCATTTCTTAGCAGGGAAACTCATAGGCAGTTTATTCCAAGGTAGCCCATGGAATAATTAGGATTTAATAGAATTAGATATTTCACCATCACTTGAGAAAAAGTTTTGCTCTGGGCTAAGAATTATGGTTAAGGATTCCAAGAAAATGCTAAAATTCCTGGATCCTTTGCAGCCAATATTTACTTAAACCCATCTATAAAAGTTCACTTCTACTATGATATTCTCTCTTGCTATTTTTCTTACAACACAAAAACTCTGCTCAAGCTGAAAGGTAAACAAATTGAATAGAAGCATCATTTGAGCTCACGCCATATCAACAATTTTGTGGATGTACATTGCCAGGAAATCTTGCTCAAAATTATGCAAGGATAATTACATCAACAGAATGGGAAAAAAATTCTTGGTGTAGTATCAAAAAGGTGGGGGGAGGGAAAAGTTGCTGGAAAGGCACTGCTAGCAGATTCTCTAGAAAGGATAATGAAGCCATTTTATCATGTTAAAATCCCAAATGTTGAAATAAGTGATCATTTATTTACAGAGTAAACAGACACAAGTATATTTTAATATGTAGTTACATGTACATAGGATTTCTGTATGTTTCTATACACACACACCCATAACATATGCCTGAACCTGAACCTCAGCTTATATATATTAGGAGTGCAACAGAATATTGTCAGGGAAGAGTTCCGCCCTGGCATCCCCACCACTATGACTGCCACTTCTTGCTGCACAAACAGAAGAGTTTAAACAAAAGCTAGAGACACAATTCCCAGGTTGATGCTTAGTGGAAAATAAATATTAAAATAAAAATTACCTAGAGCGTATTCTGCTAAGCGAAATCAGTGAGTCAGAGAAAGACAAATACTGTATGATCTCACTCAAACGTGGAATTTAAGGAACAAAACAGATGAACATAGTGGGGACAAAAAGAGAGGCAAACTAGGAAGCTGACTCATCCCTCTAGAGAACAAACTGATGGTTATCAGAGGGGAGGTGGGTGGGGGATGGGTGAAATAGGTGATGGGGATGATGGGGATGACTCCTGTTGTGATGAGCACCGGGTCTTGTACAGAAGTGTTGAATCATTCAATTCTACACCTGTAACTAATATTACACTGTATGTTAACTAACTGGAATTTAAAAAAAAAACTTGAAAAAAAAGACAAAAATTAAAAAAATAAAAATTGCCAATGATTACTAACTACAGAACTTCCTTCTTAAATGAATTGTTTATTCACTTGATCTCACCTAAAGAAAATAAAAAGTAAACAAAAAAAATTAAAAGGAGAATATTTTATTTTTATATAATTGGAAAATCTAGTTCCTGCTTCTTGGCTTTCAGCTCTATCGATCTCTATCTATATCCTTATATTTTTTCTTTACTTTCTTAATAGAGAACTATCCAAGCAATCTTTGTCAAGGGAGAGAGAAACCATAACTATTTAATCCTAAATGGTCAACAAAGACATGGGAATAAAAAGCAAAAGCAGGGGCACCTGGGTGGCTCAGTCGGTTAAGCGGCTGCATTCGGCTCGGGTTGTGATCCCAGGGTACTGGGATCGAGCCCCATGTTGGGCTCCCTGCTCCACGGGAATCCTGCTTCTCCCTCTCCCACTCCCCCTGCTTGTGTTCTCTCTCTCTCTGTGTCTCTCTCTGTCAAATAAATAAAATCTTTAAAAAAAAAAAAAAAAGCAAAAGCAAAACCATTAAGATGGAAGCGCCCCTTACCCTGAAAAGAAGAGACAAATGAACGAGAAATATAATGGCTAAATCAGGTCTACTGGAAGCAGAGCATTCTTTTGAAACATATGGCAACAATCTGTGGCTCTTCTACCCTTCCTCGAACTCAGTGCTCTCTGTGACACAAAGAAGGAGCACAGGGAAAACAACGCTACACCTGAAGTTGGAATATCTGGGTTTGAGTGTGACTTTTCAATTACTAATTACGTGATCCTCAACAGGTTAAAATTTGTGTGCCTCAGTTTCCTTGCCTAGAAAATGGACAAACATATATCCAGGGCTAACTGGAGACTCAAACGTAGTAGGTGTACAAGAAGGAGGCAGGTACACTATAAGACACTTTACCTTTATAAAGTACTATACTTGTCATCCACATACTATTATTATTATATCATGGTGAATCAATTCCAGAGTTACATGATTTTAGTTGAGTTTAAGGAAGAATGTATTCATTTGAAGCTCAATCATTATTGTATGAGCCTCTTCATATTATCTTACTTCAATTATGTTGCTTTAATCTTAGACTCTAATTATATATCCAGTTTTACTTACTCCATTAGATGAATTTAAAAAGGAGTCACATTAAATAAGGCCCGTTAAATATTTTATGGCATAAAGAGTTGCCATAGACACGCTCTTTTTGCATCTTACCCTGGTACAGTCAAACTCAATTAACTATTCACACTGGCAAAGCATCTTCTCCATTTTTCATAAAGATTCTAAATGAAAAGGTTGTACTTATCTTTCAATTAAGTTATGCATCTTTCAAGAATAGCTAATAGATTGAAGCAAAGGCGAAGTTGCAATCACAGATTGTATTCAGTGCAATCTAGCAGACAAAAATGGAGCCAGCTAGATTATTTTAAAATGTGTTCATAGTGATTTTTCAATGCAGCAAAACCAACTGTGTGACATGCTGAACAGAAAGCCCAAAGGCGTGTGTTGGTTAAAAAAAAATATGGGCAGAGATTATTGCATGGGGATTTCATCTAATCTCTTTGTTATTCATTTAGGGATGTCCAAATGTAATTCCTGAGAAACTTGGAATGTTTACTGGACATTTCAGAGTGTCAGAATCTTCTCTAAATAACTTCAGGATCACCTGCAAATGTGCCATCAATTTGGCTAATAGTGGATGGAATCTAGCTACGAACAAGCCAAAAGGTCATGAAGACACCAAGGTCAAAGTTTCAGTTACATACCCAGCCAGGCTGTGGAGTAGGCCTGTGAGCATTTAATAAGTTTGGACTAGAAGATATGGAGATGATAGCTTCTCTCAACTCAGGTAACAATGATTTGACCAAGATGACATGCCAGCTTACATGTTACACAGCTGTTTATTCCTGTAGTCATTTAAAAATCATGGGGCAGCATAATTTCTATCATGCTATGATGTTTCAGCCTTGGGTTCTACTTACTATTTGGACCTCAGTACTTTTATCAAAGCAAACTACTTTTTAAAAAAATTTTTTTAATTTATTTATTTGAGAGAGACAGAGAGCATGAACAGAGAGAGGGAGAAGCAGACTCCCCACTGGGCAGGGAGCCCAGTGCGGGACTCGATCCCAGGACCCTGAAGATCATGACCTAAGCCAAAGGCAGACACTTAACCGACTGAGCTACCCAGGCGCCCTCAAAGTAAACTACTTTTTAATGATCTGTATTCTAGTTAGTTTGCCACTTTACATTCAGGAATCCATATGGCCAGAAAAAGTTAAAGCGAAGGGTGTTCAATTCAGAAATTTTTTTAATATCATTTATCATGATATGATATGCATAGCCCTTCACTCATTGTCAAAGAAAATACAAAATCTTCTAACTACATACCCCAAATAAAAAATAATGATAATGCTTACTTTCAGTATACCAACTGTTCATTTTTTTGTTGGAGGTGATTTGATGTCACATGTCTAAGAATATGACACAAAATCCTAAAATGGACATGTTTAATTGTAAAACTATTAAGTATGTAACAAACACACTAACCATTATTGATAATAGTTATCATTTACAGAATGCCTACTGTATATCACAATGTACTAAGTTAGAGGCTTAACATACACTTTCTCTAACCTTCACAATTATATTAAAAATTAGGCAGTATTTCCTCCATTTTACACATAGGGAAAGAAAGTCACAAAAATGTGAACTTGATCAAGCTCAACTGCTAATAAATTTAGAGACAAGATTCAAACCTCAGTTTGTTTCTCCAAACTTCAGAAACTATGCCAAGCCAAGAGTCACATCTTGCATAGCAAAGGCTAAGAATCAATATTAAAAGGTATAATCACTCAGTATTTCTCTTATTTGGTATTTAAGTGCATTATTTAAAAATATTCTATTACCTAAAATTTTTACTTTTATCATCAGTTTTTCAAATGGTGTTAACCCTGTTTGGTTTAGCAGTTCTTAAGATTTGGGGGGCTATCTTTGATGACTTGGCATTGATAAAAATTATAAACCCTCATCTTCGGGGAATGCATACCTGTATGTACAAATGTATATCCAACATCTTGTATGCCATTTCAAGGGATGCAAGAATCCCAAGATAAACTAGAACTTTAAGGTGACTATCCTGTTTGCCTGGAACTAGGCAGTTCCCACACCATGGAACTTTCAATTTTCAAACCAAGAAATTCCCAGATAAGCCAGGACAAGTTGGTCATTCTAAAATGTAACATTTATGTAACACTATTTTTAATAAACACTTTTTACTAGATGCCAAACTTTTGGTTTTGTATGAACTATAAATGAGGACATAGGGCTGAGCAAGAACATGAAGACTTTATGAGTTTAAAACTTTTATGTTTTATTTTAACATAAAAGATGAGCTTTTAGTGACATATTCTAATTGAGTGCAAGGAGGGGGCTGAGTTAATCTGTATCAGTTGTACGAGGCTATTTTACTGAAGCTCAAATGTTTTAGGAAAGGAAAAGTTCATTGTTTTGTTTGATTAAGCAAAGATAGACTTTTCATAAGTATCTAAAAACATTTTAAGCATATATGTGCTATTTGATATTTAAGTGAATATATTAGTGAAAGAACTTACTTGGTGAAAAATAGAGTATGGCCTATAAAAAATGTCACAATTTCATAAACTGACCCTTTTCTCATGAAAAGGAATTAACACTTAATCACTATGTATTAAATTAGTGATTCAATTTCTAAAGGCCTTACGAAGGTATAATTGAGTATTTTATGATAATTATTTTCTAATTACAATTTTACTCTTACCACAGAGCTAAATGTCACGAGTACTAATTATCATTCAATCCTCACACTATACTTGTTTCTAAAAAGACAAGCTTCCGCTGCTATTCTCTATAAAATATGGTGTCTTCTAGATAGGAACCAGAACATTCTTATAACTCATCATCTCACATTTTCTATGGCTGTGCCAAAGTGCATTTTTATTTCAAATGGCAGGTTGTACTAAAACAACTCAGTTTATATGCTATTAATGAAGAATTCAGAACAATCTCATTCTGTAAATCCATAATATGAGAAACTGGCTAAAGACCACCCAAACAGATTTCATTTTCCTTTCGAATCAGAATCCCCCTACCTTGTATCTTTATTCAGATGGTAAAGCTCAAAGACAAAACAGTAATTTTACCAAGAGGCTGTCAGCTGCCCTTATTTTCAGAGACTCACATCTCTTATCACCCTCCACGCAAATAATCCCAACATAATATTCTGTGGAGGTATGCAATATGCAAAGAGACAACAACCATAAAACCCAGGCATTGTTTTACAACTGTTACATTAGAAAACAACAGGTATAGCTACCCTATAGCAATATTTACTAGAACTCCTAGACTTTAGTGATGATTTTATGAAGTGATGTGAAAACAGGAAAAACAAAACAACTAAGGTTAAAAAAAAAAAGTTCAATTATTAGTGCAGAACTAAACCTAAGACGCGTATAGAAAGTCTTCTGATTTGACTAAAGTAGTTGATAACATTCAAAAGCCAGAACTTAGTAGATAAAGCCTGCAGCCTGGATGTAAACAATGACATAGCGGACTTGATTCAGTCAACAAATTTACATTAGGAAAATATCCCAGAACATCATATGATCAAACCTTTTGAATTCCTTTATCTATTTGCAATTAATTTTCTGATCATTTTGCTCATTGTGAATGCAGATAGACTGTATCAATCAAAGAGTTACTATAAACAGAAAGAGAAATATATCAAAATTCTGATGTATGGATATCAAACGTCTTCCCCATGAAGATGAGATAATTCACAATTTTAACTTTGAAAATGTGAGTATCTTAAGTATCTTTCAAAAGAATTCAAACCATTTTTTGTATGAAGTCAAAATCCAGTGATAAGGTATGACATTCAATAATATAGCTTTCAAAACAACATCTGTTTTTAACATATGTTCCCATTTTCTTTTTTAGGTAACAGAAATTGGTGACTCCAAGTTACAAAATTTTATACTACAAAATGCTGTGTAACATTCACTATTTAGTATAGGATCTGAAAGCCACCAAAAATGTATAAAGTACTCATACACAAACTGCTAATTAATTCTTGTAAACTAAAATATTACATATTTTAGAGTGACCCAAGATATTAAAATCCAGGTTATTAGATTTTAAAATCTAAGTTTTAAATTATTTAGAATACCTATAGGTGTATTTCTACATAATGACTTTATATTTAATATATAAGATTATATATGTGTGTGTGTGTTTATATTAGAGAAGGGAGTTTTATTTGTCCAATTTATTTTAACAGACCACATTGTTTTGTATTTTTTCTACTTAAAGGGTCAAAGAATAAAAGGAGAATACAAGAGTAGAATAGATCATTTTGTTCTCCAGTAGAGACATGTAGAAGGATTTAAATTATTGGACTCTTCCACAAATGTTATATTTGTTGCCAAGAAACACAGATGCTTCTAAACTCACTGCCATTTGGCAATTCAAAAATCAGGAGAGATGTCCAATATCACTACTCTCAGGAGGAATCTTCTCAGTCAGAAAACCTCAGGAGATTAACCACCAAAACCAGGTTACTTTTCCAGAGGATCTGGAGATAAGGGGCCAGAAAAAAAGTCTTCACAGTGTTCCTGGGTAACTGTTAAATATTGTTGGCTAAATTAGACCTATTCTTTGAAATTTAAACAGAGAGAGCAAGGGATCTTCGATTCTTGGTCTTAGTTTAAAAATTAGAAAAGGTGCTAATGTCTTGGAAAGATGAGAAAAGGAGGATGTGTCTAACACTGAATTTACATGTCAAGTCCAATTGTGAGAACTCGAAAAGTCTATTGGTGGTGATGGTTACGATTGGGGTTAGATCCCCAGGCAATTCTCGAGGAATATTTACTTATTTTGTGTGATACATTTCCAGCTCTGGGGGAGTGCCTTTTCTAACTTTATTCCACTCACTCTGTGCAGTGTAACACTGTGCTTATTATGCACAGGCTTTCAAATTACCAAGTGTGGGGGTCTGAATCCTCTTCATGCCACGTGATAACTGCTTGACCTTATGTGTATTTCTCAACCATTCTGTAAAATAAAGGTACCGCAGATCTTAACTCATGAGGGTTCTTTAGGAAGATGACAAGGAGATTAACATCCAGAATTGAGCACATGGTGACATAAGAAGTACTCAGAAAAGTTGTCTCTTAGGATGATGCTCCAGCTACACTCACTGCATTCTCTGGATCTTTATGACACTTTTGTATTCTCTAGTCCCTCTGCTTAGAAGGCCTTCTTTCTCAGTCTCTTCAAATTCTAGGTATCTTCAGGATGTCACTCCTCTATGAAACTAATCTTAGTCTCCCCAGACTGAATGAACCATTCTCTGCTCTGTCTCCCACAGCTTGCCAAAGTTACTTCTATTTTAATATTCAACCTGATACATTTTAATTTAGAGTTTATGTGGGATCTCCTTTTTAACTGTGAATATGGTGAAGGCTGAAAAGCTATTTTATTCCCTTGTACTGGTCCAAAGCCTACCAGAGCCCCTTGCACACAGCAGGATTCCACATTAGGGAGTGAGTGAGGGCAGGGTTAAATGAAAACATGAATATGCATGCCACAGTCTAATCTGCATGAGAGAGCAGTGGATTCTCTAAGAACCTGCAAGAAGGTATAATGATGAGGAAAGGTTCATATGGAAAATAGCTTATAACTTAATATTTAAGATTAAACACTCATCACCAAATGGCATTGTTGTAAATGTGATATTTAAACCATCTCGTAACAAAATAAATTTTATTAAAGAGACTCTTGAAAAGTATTTACTTTCCAAAGAAATATTGCACATTTTAACCAAGACATTATTTATTATCAAGGGCTCATGGAAAAGTGACACTAAAGAGTGAGGGTAATCATGTTGTGGAACTTCTACAACAGGACAGGAAAATCACAGACGAGATGAGCAAATAGCCCGGCTCATCCCGCAAGGCAGAAGCATATATCTAAACGTGGAGTTGGAAGGTTCGATTGGATGCTGGCACAAAAAAGCTCAAGATACCTGTTGCTACTCAAATCTTAACTGATTGTTCCATCCTTAAAAAATGATAATAAATATCAGTATAAAGGAGTTACAATGTGTCTCTTGGGGAAATAAAAATTAAGAATTAAAAAGCTTTAGCAAAAAGAAGCTGTAGTACACAGGGGTATTTGATGAGAAGTCCTAGAAGGAATCTTGTTGACCTACACATATTTTAAAAATTGAAATTAATGAGCTTATTCTTCTTCTCCGTAAGATACAGAAGTAGCGTTTAGAGAATATTTACATTTTGCCTCTGCAAAAGGACATAAAAAAAAACACAAAAAACAAGAGTACTCTTAGGAGACAAACCAAGGAAGGGAAAGGGTTTATTCAAGTTTAAATCCGTAGCAACTCTGTCTCTTGTTTTTGTGAATTAATGAGAAGCAGCAAGAAGTCCTCTAGCATATCCAGCCATACAACTATGAGGTTCCCTGTCGTACTTAAGTGCTAAACTATAAAAATCTTGGAGAGGGTCAACCATGTGAGTACCAAGTTACAGTTTCATCTGCCCATGATGTAACCTTTAACCACAAAGCAAGCAATGACCACAAAGCTTATAAACCATGTGCATTCTAGGAGCTTGATTTTTCTCAGCAATCTACAGAAAATGATATCTGCAAGAAATGGAATGTGTTTGCTTAAACTACAGTAGACCTCACAAGCCCTGTGAAAATATAGCTACCATGACATGCACATCTCCACCCACGCCCACCTCTCTCCACATTCTATGTATATTTCCCTACAACAAGCATGCATTTACCCACAACTACAAACACAGTCTATGTGAGTTTCATAATATACATCAAGCTCTACATAGTATACATATACTATGTATACTATGTATAGCTTAATACGTAATATTTCTTTTTACTCACAAAGCTTTGCTGTTGTTGCTGTTCTCATAATTATTTTGCAAACTACTCAAGAAAAGGCTATGTCTACCAATTTAAATTTCAAGCACCAAACAAAGCTCAATGCTTTCATTCAATGTTACATATATGCATTATCCTCACAAGAACACTTTAAGTTAGGTATTCTTTCCCTGTTTAAAAGAAAACTTAGGGATAAACATACTGAGTCATTTGTCTCAAGTAATGTGGTTAATAGTAAGGCAAGAAGCTGACCTTAGGTCACACTGCAAAGGCCTATGTTGTTTGATTCTCATGTTACTGTGGTTCTACAATCAAAGTTAAAGAAAACATACTTTTCCTCCAAATCTGAGTCCAGAACTGAGAAATCTCCAACACCATGCATATGTATATGTATATGAATACAACATACACATTATTTGAATATATAGTCTGTAGGTAAGCCAGAAATTAAATTCAAGATCAGAAGTTGAAACATGATGCTATCTTAAAATTTCAGCAAACCATACATAATCCTATTTATGTATCTTCCTGTCTCTTTGCTATTTTATCCAGAAATTTGAAAGCAGGGATACTTAACCAGAAGTCCATTTAATCCCAGGAAAGCTAGCTTATGAATGAATTCTAAGAGTATTTGAACTGCTTGTTCAAATAGTTTGATAGTCAAGTACTCAATTAAACCTCTGTGAATGACTCACCATGTAGGACGATGTAGTATAAGGTGACCCACAAATGTCATTGGTCACAGAGCAGCCATTAATATGCCCTAAAACAATTCTTCATAGGCCCTGGTTAAGATACAATCTCTGCACAAGTGCTTTTAAAAAGCTGTGCTTAAAAAAAAAAACAAAATTCATACGCAAACAATGAATCATGGGACACTACATCAAAAACTAATGATGTAATGTATGGTGATTAACATAACATAATAAAAAAAACAAAAAACAAAAAAATGTTGTGCTTAAATATTTTCTTTAGGTTTCATTAAAGGATACTACCAAAAATTCTGAAATTTATTTCACTTAAAAAATTAAAATGTGTCTATTTTATAATAATAAAATCACTAGTGAGACATTTCTATCTATAGACACAGGAAAGAATTATAGGGGAAAAAATCCCTTTTCCTGAAAAAATTTCTCCACTCAGAATAAAAGAATTTTAGAATTATCCTATTTTTCATTGCCTTTGGCCACCAGGGGTCTCAGAATAAAGTATGAAGCCAACTGGCCATTTTCTTAGCCACCACCCTTAATTCAAACCACCATCCTCTATTGCTTGGATTAATCCAAATACACATGAGAAGCTTTCCTGCTCCTGGTTCTGCCCCCTTCAGTACATTCTCAATACCTCACCCAGAAGACACAACTGATAAATGAATATGATCAATGCATGATTTGCTTAAAATTCTTCAATAGCTTCCTATTGCCCTTAAAAAAGTAGATATCTAAATTCTTGGGATCTTTAGCATGGTGTATAAGACCCTACATGGAAAGAGTCCTGCCTGGTTCTCCACCCTCTTGTTCTACCATCATGTGCTTAAACTGAGTCACCCCAGTCTTGTTTCTGTTCATTCCCACCACAGGAGCTTTGCATAAACCCTGTACTTGGACAGCACAGGCTTCCTTCGTCCCTCCTGAGTTAACTGCTATTTATAGCTCCAGAGTCCCTTCCTCATGGATGCTCAACCTGACATCATGGTATGCATGAGCTCTCTTTGTGATCTGCTCTTTCTGAACAGAGCTACTTCATGTTGTAAATATACACATATTCTTCTGAGAGGGCCACTCCCAATGCCAGTAAGTTCCATGAGAATTAGGACCATGTTTATAGTTCTCATGTTGCTATTGTTGGTGCTTGATTTCTCACCACCATACTCCAGCAAGTAGCACCTCTTATGTACTAGGTGTTCAAAAGATATTTGAAGGAATGTACTGAAAGAGCAGTCCTTAAATCTGCATACACATATGGCTCCCTTCCATGATTTTCCTAATTCTTCTATGTCATTAATTTTGTTGTACATGTTATTATTAGAAAATGACTCTATATCTTTGTGGAAGACAGTGGATAAAAACAAAGTAATGAATACAATATTGAAATTCAAGTATTATTAAAGGATGGAAAGATGGTTTTACTCCATAATATGTTTCGACTGAAATGATATAAAACAGGAATAAATTTTTCAGAACCAAACCTTTATTTTCTGTTGGCCATAGAAATGTGCAGATAATAACTAGGACACTATAAACTATGTCATAACCTTGAATAGTCTTCAGGTTTGATCATTATATATACATTAATAGTGAAGCCCTAACTATTTTAATAAAGCCAATAAATCAATGCATTTCAAATGCTATGTTGAACTTTTATGAAAGTTCAGAACGTAAAAAATATTGAAGCAACATAAATTTGCAATGAGTTTACACACACCTTAGAAGAAATATTTGCAGATTCTGATTGCATGATGATGGGTTGCTTTCATAACAGAAACATCGGAAACATGTTAAGTGCATTATTCTTCACATAGTACTATCTTCATATTCAGAGTTAATTGCAATCTTAACAACCACCCTTTGCTCACATAAAGATTGATCATTTAACTTTTTGCTTACATATAATCACCTGTGGAAAGCAGTTATCATTCTGTTCATTTGTTCATTCATTCCACAAGCCTGACTTGTAGAACAGCTCCACGGCAGGCCCTGTGCAAGATTTGGAAGATGCTAATAGAGACACAGATTCTGTCATCAGTGAATTTACTCTTTTGAGACAGACAAACCAGTACTTTCAGCCTAACTTGACAAGTGTCAATACGGCAGAACAAGGGAAACCTAGAAAGGGGAACCTGTATTAGACTGGCAGAAACGTCCAGAAGGTAGAGATACAGAGAGGAAGGGTGTCTCTGGCAGAGAAATGTACATGCGCTATATGGAATTGCATGATATATTTAAGAGAAAGCAGGGAATGTCATGTCAGAATTTCTAAATGGATAAAAAATGTCAAATGAAAATAGTATGTTCCAATTTTGGATCACTCTTTATTACGAAGCTAAATTTGGTTTTGTTTTTTGTTTGTTTGTTTGTTTATTTTAAGATTTTATTTATTTGACAGAGAAAGAGATAGCGAGAGCAGGAACACAAGCAGGGGGATTGGGAGAGGGAGAAGCAGGCCTCCTGCGGAGCAGGGAGCCCGATGCGGGGCTCGATCCCAGGACCCTGGGATCATGACCTGAGCCGAAGGCAGATGCTTAACGACTGAGCCACCCAGGTGCCCCACTAAATTTGGTTTTTAAAGATCAATGAACTACGTATCTGATAGAAAGCAGGATATATAAAACATGCATGTACTTTTTGTTAAAGTAATTAAAATTTTTGCTCTGTATGTACATAGACATATGTAAATTTAAAAAAATATAAAACCTAATATGTCCAACACATACACACACCCCAAAGTCTTCAATATATAAACAAAAGCAAATGACCCACTAAACTGCAAATATGTACATGTTGATTATGGATATATTTGCACATGCAACTGCTTTTTAAAATTTCATTACTTTTTCCAAATCAAGCAACAGTCACACTGGTGATGTGAGGATACAGAAATAGTGAGCAACATAAATGCTAGCCTTTACAAATCAGCCTTTTATGGGAATGTAGTTTTTCATGTAAACAATTCACTCAACATATTAAAACAATCTCTTTATATCCCCTGTTATGTTTTCATCAGGCAAGGAGAACAATTCCAAGGGAAACTAAATGGTAGACTGTCAATATTAGTCACCACTCAAGTTGTGTTTACAGGCAGTTTATTAATTTACATCCAATTTGTATCAAGAATCAAGAGTGGTAAAGCAATGAAGTGGAAACATTTTTTTTTTTTTTTAATTCTCTTTCCTTTAGTGGACCAACTTGTATATCTGCAAACTTTGGGGCTATTTTTACAACCTCCAGAATGTAAACCTGTCATACTGAAATTATCCTATTTTCAGAAATCTTGTTTTCCTGTTAAAGGAACACATTTGGTATAAGTAACAGCATCAGCCTTTGCACTGAATGTGTCCCAAGCCATCTTGAATTGCTGACAGATTGTTAGAAAGCAATCACAATTTCCTTATCGCATATATTTACATGGTATCCAAAAGAGAAGACTGGATAGATAATGGAAATCTAATATAAATCTGTAAGCTATTTTAACAACTTCAAATTCATGGTGCCCCCTAAGAGTGCTAAATCAGACATGACTTCTAGAATTTTTGAGAGACATAAAATAAAGAGATGAACAAGGAAGCTCTTTGTGAATGCATATTTTAATCTCCTTTCTGGCTTTGGAGATTTTATCAAGGTCAGTAAACCAAAGCTGTGTTTCAAAAATAATGCTTCTTTAGTATGGTCTTTTTAAATCTGTAAGTCAAAATGTTGCAGAAGAACAGTGTGCTCTATTTTAAGCCATGTTATATTATTTAGACAATGTTTCCTTAGGTACCAGGGAAAGTTTACAACAACAACCCTGTAACCATTCAAACCACAAGCACACAGGTGACCCTTCTCAGCTGCCTTAGCCCAAGGCATCTGGGACTATCCAAACATAGAAAGATTCATAAATAAATCATAATATCTGGCATTTTCAACATCCTGAGAATCAGTAAGTATACGTTTTAACCAGTGGAGTCAAAACTATAAGAAATTACCTAGTTTGCTCTCAGAACATTCCTATGTGCTTTACCTGCAGTATGGATCCCTCC
>NC_138385.1:81373952-81392078 GCF_054177405.1 Leptonychotes weddellii | reverse complement strand
CCTCTCCTATACCCCTTGAAAAGGATATGGAAATGAATTAATTATTCAGATGTCACTCTACAATTATTACCATGACAGTGATCATCCAGTGAAGTTTACGCTGGGTCCTCAGTATTTAAAATTTTTATACTATCACCTTTACTATCTTCTTACTCTGTGTTATTTCAAATGGTACCCAACCATGAGAAAGTTGAGATTTTAACTGATGAAAATTAAATATATTTTAAAATTCAGTTTCTTAGTTACACTGGTAACATTTCAAAGGATCAGTAGTCACAGGTGACCACTGGTTACTGTAAGATATAAAACATTTTTATTGCATCAAGTTCTATAGGACAGCACTATCTGAGCAATGTTACTGTCACTAAGAGAAAGTTATCTACTTATTTATTTTGGTATACTAGCATGATTTTACCTGTAATATCGTATAGCACATTTGAATTGCAACATATAACTGTGCCTTGGACAGATATTTAAGAATATAAGTACTGATTCAGTACAAAAAGGTTCAGCCCAATTTCCTGGAAGAGAAAATGGAGGTTTGACTTATCACAAGACTGGTGCTCTTTCTATCAGGGAATATTGACAGCGTCATGAAAATTGCTGTCCTCTCCATTTTGCGTAAATGAATTACATAATTTTGGTTAATAGGGGCTTTGGAGTTGGTTATAGCTGTATTTGAATCCTAGTGTACACTAGGTGCTGATGGTATGCCTGGGAGCAAGTTACTTGCTTTTTGGATATATAGTTCTTCATGGTGCAAACCAATTCTTGAACAGGCCTACTGTCACTGAATACGGGAAACATTGTAAGGAATTTGCCAGAATGTATCTATGATTTTCAAATAAATCTGAAGGATATATGCTTTTATTGCTCTTTCTTTGTCAGTGTTCACGTGGTCAGCAGCTGTATTTCTCTTCCAAAGGCCACTGCTCTGGTTGGGTGGCCTCACTCAGAGCTACTCTATCTCCAGCTTCTAGTCACCATTGTACAGCACCCGGCTAGCTCAGTCGGTGGAGCATGAGACTCTTAGTCACCACTGTCCTTTCCCTCCTCAGGCCTGGTAGTGGGTAATGTCTTCCTATTGTTGCTAGCACTACTTGCAACTTCTTATTAGTTTCCCTTAACCTTGTACACACCTTTGTAAGGTGCCCCTTTATTACCTCTCGTCGTTTACCCAATCTCATCATGCCGTGTGTTTCCTGCTGATGCCCTGATGGACAGGCAAACTTTCCTTAAATATCTGCTATAAACCAACCATTTGTTTATTACTCTAAGTTACTACAGTGCCAAAATATGACTTGAAATTAACACAGACAAATTTTATGAACATGATTTGCTGTATTTATATCTATCAAAAACATACCTAGAATAATTTTCACTGAATGCTGAAATTAAGACATTTGCTACATAATGGTATAAATTCTTCATCTTCCTCAATAAAGGCAAAAAACAACATCTTCAAAATGACAGAATTTCATTTCATTAAAACAATATTATTATAAGGATTCTCTAAGTTTTTTTTTTGTTTTTGTTTTTGTTTGCAAACAAGAGAAATCAACAAAATTTATATACCTTTGGATCGGTCATGACAACTAGAGAGCAAGGAAAACCAAAAAGATTTATGCACAAGAATGTTAATTGCATTATATAAAATAACTAAAAGTTGGTAACAGCCCTAATGTGCAACATGAGAGGATAAACTAAACATAGGTAATCATTTGAAAAATATGTATCAGTATTATGGAATGGACAATGATCCACGGACACTGAATAGATGCTGACTTCATCCAATCAGATGCTGTTTTAAACTGTACCGATTCAACATTAGTCCTATACTAGAACCACATGAGAGAATATTAGGAAACAATTTAAATGACAATTACATTTTACACTACAGAATTAAACACTTTAACTGTATTTAGGGGAAAAAAATGTTTAGGAGAAAGATGTGTTAGATGTGGATGGTCTTTCCCCCATTTTAAAACTGTATTTTAAAAATTTCATGTAAGTTCCATGTATTTCTTTGCTAAAAAAAAGAAAAACACGAGCAACAAGCAAAAATCAACAGTTCAGAGTTGATTAAGTGTATCAACTATGAAATTTCACTAAATTATGATGAAAAAAATTAACACGTTTGGACAGAATATCTCAATAATCAACCTATACTAATCCTTTCAGGTTAAATTCACCTCTCTAAAACCTCATCAACTGCTAGCAAATGTCTTGATTTAAAAAACGACTATCATCCATGAATAGTGTGTGGCAAATAGGAAGCAGCAGGTAGCGATAGAGAATGGGATAGTCTATTCTGTGGCCATTTGACTAATGTGACACGCCTAAGGGCAGTTAGTGAGGGCAATTTATCACTGGTTTAGACATTCTTACATTAAAGTTGCTTTTGTAAGAGACTGGAGTTTGTTTATGTGCTTATTTATTTGGTTTTATATTTAAAGAAAAACACACTTCTAAATATAATAAAGGGGTAACTATATGGTTAATGTCTTGATAAAGCTAAGGAAATATAGTTTGGGGGTCAATCTGGATTTAAGTCTAGATTCTGCACTTGGCAACTGTAAAATCTTGTGTAAATTACTTAATTTCTGTGAAGTGTAGTACCTTTATCAATAAAATGGGGATTAGAAAAACTACTTCAAATGGCTGTTGGAAAGATTTATTTTTATTTATTTATTTCTTACGATTTTATTTATTTGACAGAGAGCGACATAGCGAGAGAGGGAACACAAGCAGGGGGAGTGAGGGAGGGAGAAGCAGGCTTCCCGCTGAGCAAGGAGCCATATGTGGGGCTTGTTCCCAGGACCCTGGGATCATGACCTGAGCCGAAGGCAGATACTTAACGACTGAACCACCCAGCCACCCATGCTGTTGGAAAGATTTAATATGATAGTGTGTCCTGAATGCTTAGTGCCTGATAGAGTTAATTAATAAATGTCTATTTCCTTTCCTAAATTGAGGAAGTAAATAATAAACATGAAAAGAATGGTATTATCTCATGTCTTTTCTTTTTATTTGCTTATTTTTGGTTATGCAGGTATCTCTCACTTTGCAAAAGTTTGCATTATGCCACTTCGCTTTTACTGCACTAATGGAGGTCTCTCGTAGAAGTGAAGTGGCGAGATGCGGACTTTGTGAAAGTGGGGATATTCTTCACTTTACGTCATTTTGGCTTTCAGAAGATTTCACAGGAACACTACTTTTGGAGAGCGGGGCAAACCATACAGGCTTTTTTTTTTTCCTGTTTTAGTAAAGCTGTTCATTTTTAAAATGGCACAAATTAAGGTAATTGAAGATGTTTTAGATGATATAAATTTACTTTTCCATCATTTTAGTACTCAAATTATCTTTCTACTTTGATTAAACTTCCAAAGGTTTCAATATTCATCCCAAACTATTTAAAGTTGAGCTTACATATTCAAATTCAAGTCTGAATTCAATCCAAACTTCCTAAACTTTCCTAAGACATTAAAATAACCGCTGTGCTCTAGATTCATGAGACTTCATAGGCTAGTTCCAGATGTCATATTTAATTTAGTTCAAGTTTGTTGCTTATCACAATAGGCATTTTCTTTTGAAACAAAAGAATGTTCCCTGTATTACTTCCTTGCCTTGGTTCTAAAATTTATTTGCCAAAATAATTGTCTTTTTAATAGAATTTTCAAAAAATGTATGTTTCAATAGCATACTATTAAATTTTTCTATGTAAGAAACCCCCAAAGAATGGATAGTACCCTAGAAGCCTAGCATTTTTCTTTTAATATTCTACTTTAAAAATCAGGCGTTACACTTCACTGAGCATAACGTGTTGGACTTCAAGGAATTAAAGACAGTGTTATTTGACAAAGTTCTAATTAACTTCTTTTTGTACAGTTGAATTTTTTTCTCATCAAGTTTTCTCACCAAATACTTCTCAAATATTTCTTCATCAAATGACTGCTTAGAAATGGATATTTTATTTTAAAAAAGGAAGTATTAAAGACAAAGTAATGCTAGGACTAAAGTCTTCCCAAAGTGAGAGAAATAATAATAATAATAATAATAATAATAATAATAATTCATTTCTGTGCATGCCTTATCTGTTCAACTAAAATGTGTTACTATACATTGTATACTAGTTCAGATCCAGAGTCCATTCTGTTTAGCTCAGGAAATACTTATTGAATCACATATAAATCAGTAGATATTCTACATCTTAAATTTTATAACTTATATATCTAATCAAGATATATATCTTTTTTGTAATTTTTTTTTGAGTAGAGTTGACACACAATGTTACATTAGTTTCAGGTATACAACATGATGATTCCACAAGTTTATACATTATGCTCTGTTCATCACAAGCATAGCTACCATCTGTCCCATATATTGCTATTACGATATCATTGACTACATTCCTTATGCTGTGCCTTTTATTCCTGTCACTTATCCATTCCATAATGGAGAGCCTGTATCTCTCCTCCCCTTCAGCCATTTTGTCCAACCCCTGCCCCCTCCCTTCTGGCAACCATCAGTTTGTTCTCTGGATTTATAGGTCTGATTCTGCTTTCTGTTTGTTTATTCATGTTTTTGTTTTTGTTTTTCCTTAGATTCCACATATGAGTAAAACCATATGATATTTGTCTTTCCCAGTCTGACTTATTTCAAACAGCATAATACCCCCTAGGTCCATCCATGCTGTCTCAAATGGCACCATCAAAATATATATCTTGAATCAAAGCACAACGAAATACTTGTTAAGTGAATCCTTTTCCTTGGTACGAAAGAGCTGCTCATGCTTCAGTGACCCAAATCGCATCCCATTCCATACTTAAACCTATAAACAGCAAAGGGTTTGGGAACACATAAATGGAAGAAATGAAGCATGATTTATTTCCTGTGACAAGGGGATAGGGTCCTTTCTCCCCTGAACACAACTGTCAAATAGTATAGACAGATATCTGATCAAAATCAGAGTTCTTTTGGAAAGGACACAGGAATGAGGCTGTTCAGTAAGTAACTAATAATACCTGCTAAAACTTCACATATACAATAAAAAATTCAGTAATGTTAATTACCAGTAAATATTCTTCTAGCATCATACTATCAAATGTGGCCAGAATTCTTATGATTTCTGGACCTTAACTTAATTTCTTTTTAAAATTCAGTTTTGCTTTTAGAGTTTCAATGTATTTCCATAACTGACTCATAGAAAAGTGCAATTATTTATGGCTTGCTTTTTTCTCAGCCATTATGTATAAAAACATAAACTCAGAAAAGCAAGGAATCACTAAAAGCATATTGCAGAAAATGTGATTTAATAGTAAAATTTTTCTAATTCAGGCAAGTTTAAAGGAATGATGAATAAAAACAATGAAAAATCTTAAGTAGAGAATCATTACTTCTCTATTTTTTCCCTAAGGACAGAATGGTAATTCAAATTAGGTGATCCTAATTGATGATTAATTAGGTTCTCAGGGGAACAATATAAATGAGAGTATTTTAAGACGATATCGATAGTTTTGGGCAAAAGAAGAATTGATAGTACCCATTAGGAATTTATATGATTTCTTGACTCATGAATACATTACTGATTTTTTTAAACAGACTCCTTTCACAGGTAAACTTCCTTCTAGAATCTGGTCATATTTTATAAATTCTAAATGAGTTCGTTCACTTAAATAAGGTTTTACTTTAGCACAGCAATATATGCTATTTATATTTTTAAATAATAACATAGTGCTTTTGTATTTGAATAAAACTTTGACATATAGGCATTGAGCCATTCTTAATTCAAGAAAAGTAAATTTATAAAGCTGGCAAAAATTCATAGCTTAGGGAAATATCAGTCATAATCTAAAATAGTGGTTACCTCAAAGACAGTACACACTCTCAAGCTAGAGACCATAATCCACTTTTCAACCTCAAAGGTGAATCGCTTTCTAATCATCAGAACTGAATACTGGATTTTTGTTTGTTTGTTTGTTTGTTTTTAAGGAAGTTCTATGCCCAGCATGGGGCTTGAACTCACAACCCGAGATCAAGAGTCACGTGCTCTATGGACTGAGCCAGCCAGGCACCTCAGAGCTAAATAGAAGTGAACAAAGTAACCAATTTGATTAAAATGATTAAACTCTTTCCACCTCCCCCCAACCAAAATGAACAGTAGTTGAAAATTAAAGTCTTAACCATAGCTCCAATCACAACATTTTAAAATATCTATTCTAGTAGGAGGAAGTTTGTAATATTATAGATATTCACATTTCTCAGCAAGCAGCACATAGTAAGTGCTTATTAAATACTTATTCTTTGAAGTATTTCTCATTAAATTACTTGCCAGTGATTTTCTAAGGACAAACTATAAACATTCAGAAGTGCTCCTCCTTACCTATTTCCTTCATATTCTTTTCCCATTATTACTCGCACAATGGTGTAAATGTGTACACTACCTTCACTTAGCGCCCCCTACAATATCAAGTTTTATATCAGGTATTTTTCCCTACTTACTTCTAACAGAGCTTTTAGTTAGTTATCAGGTCCTGTTGGAGCTGACAAGTATTAAAAATGTAAAATATCTAGTTATGTGTGGCCATGAAATTCAGGGAGAGATAGAGATTTCCAGATGGTTTACTGTTCCTTGTGCAATCATGTTTCCAGCCTCCATCCTGTCATGCTATGGCACTTCTCCATTTATGGCAGCAAGTGGCTCAAAGCTTTTTGGAAGTTGGGTAGATGTCAGAGCACAAGCAGGAGTTAACTCAAAATGCATCAGAGGGAAAGCTTTCAAAAAGAAGTTGAAGCATCATAAATGTCAAGGGGGCAGGAATAAATACCAACCGTTGTCAAGACATACTTAACAAAGTTTATTAGAAAGGCAGAAGGAGATGTGAAAATAGTTTAGGGGCGTTGAGACACTAAATTTAAATCAGCATTTTTTTTCATTTAGAAATTCATAAACTCCAGCCAAGGAAACTGACACTTGAGTAAGTATAAATTCCATGGTAATGATTATTTAAAACCCCTATTGACTATGAATTTATGCATAGGGATTCATATGCAAAATAACAAAACTGCATTATAATAGAAATGAGAACAAAGCAACGGAATTTGTAACAGGTTAAAGGAAGCATTAATTCCGGTAGAGGAGAGTCAAGTTCCTAAAGAATCATTTACTCATTCATTCAGCAAAAACTGTAATTATTGTGTTCATGTCATAATTCCAGGGTCTTTAGAAAGTAATGATGAATTTAAGTTAAAAGTATGTAAATTTCAAAGTATACTTTTTGATATAAAAATACTTTTCCTTAAATAAAACTGACCTGTGCAATAAAGTCACATTTTCATTGATGGGGAGAAGAACTTCTTAAAAAACATTGTTTATAGGAAAGTAAAGGAAGAAGGCCGAGGTGATTGATTTATTAAAGAAGCAAAATCATGCTGGATATGGTATCAACAATATATTGTTTTGACAACAATAAAACTAATAAAGTTTCATTAAAAACAATAAGCAATTACAATGACTACTGTTTTTGAAGTACTTATAAAATACAAATTAGACATTTTAGTATAATTAGTCTCTATGTTGGTTGTTTTTTTCAGTTCAACTTTACAGATGAGAAAACTGAAACTCAGATAGTTTAAAATTTTATACAGGATTACACATTTAAGAAGTGATTTAAACCCGTTTGTTCAATTATAAAGCTCATACTCTCAAATGAAAACTATATTCATGATTACATTGTCAATTTTATTGGCCAGTTAAAAATTTAATAAAGTAGATATATATTCAATTTGTACTACCAGTGATATAAATGAATCTAATTATGGCCTGTTGGACCACAGTTAAATGTGTTATATATTTTGATTTGTTTTATTTCATCCTGGAATATTAAATTTTCCCACTTCAACCACTTTTTAAAAATATCTTCATGCTTATTTTTTGAAAATTAAAGATAACTATGTAGTTTCAAATGCAATTTTAGATTGGTTAACCAGTGTCCATTCAGGTCTCTGCAGATTTCTGATTGAAATGAAGGCCAATAAAAATTCTTAAAGATAATTATTAGGGGGCCCCTGGGTGGCTCAGATGGTTGGGCGTCTGCCTTCGGCTCAGGTCATGATTCCGGGGTCCTGGGATCGAGCCCCACATCGGGCTTCTGGCTCAGCGGGGAGCCTGCTTCTCCCTCTCCCTCTGCCTCCCCCCTGCTCATGCTCTCTCTCTCTCTCTGTGTGTCTCAAATGAATAAATAAAATCTTTAAAAAAAAAAGATAATTATTAGAAGAGTTGTTCAAGAAGTGAACTCTATGGAAGAAAATATTTGCAAACCATGTATCTTATAAGGGGTTAATCTTCAAAACACGTAAGGAACAATTACAACTCAATAGCAAAAAAACCCCCAAGAACCTGATTAAAAAATGGGCAAAGGACTTAAATAGATAGTTCTCCAAAGAAGACATACAAATGGTCGACAGAAAACATGTTCAACATCACTAATCATCAGGGAAATGCAAATCAAAACCAAAATGAGACATCTCCTCATACTTGTTGGGATGGCTATTATTAAAAAAAAAAACAAAAGACAACAAGTGTTGGTGAGGATGTGGAGAAATTAAGACCCTTGTACACTGTTGATAGAAATGCAAACTGATGCAGCCACCATAGAAAACAGTATGGAGGTTCCTTGAAAAATTCAAAATAAAAATACCATGTGATCCAGCAATCCCACCTCTGGGTATTTAACCAAAAGAACTAAAATCAGGATTTTGAAGAGATAGCTGCACTCCTGTGTTTATAGCATCACTATTTACAAGAACCAAGGTGCCAAAACAACCTAAATGTCCACTGACAAATGAATGGATAAAGAACATGCTATATATACAGATAATGGAATATTATTCAGCCTTAAAAAAGGAAAGAAATCCTGTCCTTTGCTACAACATGGATGAACCCTAAGTGAAACAAGCCAGACACAGACAGACAAATACTGCATGATTCCATTTACATGAGGTTTCTATTATCGTCAAATTCATAGAATCAAAGAAAGGCATGGTGGGTGCCATGGACTGGGGGAAAAGGGAAATTTGCCATTACTAATCAATGGGCATAAAGTTTCAGATAAGCAAGATAAATAAGCCCCAGGGATCTGCTGTACAACATTGTACCTACGGTTAACATTACTTTATTATTATACACTTAACAATTTGGTGAGAGGAAGATCTCATATTAAGTGTTCTTACCACAATAAAAGAAAACTTAAAAAAGAGAACACAAAAAAATGAACTTTCTCACTCAACGAGAAACGTAAGCAAAATTGTCTAGATGGAGGAGCAGTTTAAATAGACTACCTTTGTCCATTAAAGTGTCTTTCAGTCTACTTGGTTTCTTTAGTTTCTGGAAATCATAGCTGCCTCTCTCATGACCTTCATTATAATCTAGACAGTCACATCGACATTTCTCCCAGAAAGCCAGATAAAGCACAAATTTAGAAAGTCTGAGCATGGCATATAAAGCTGCCTTTGACGATTATAACTGAAGAACAACTCTGTGGGTGTTTAAAAAATTATTCCAGTTATGTGGTTCAGTCTCTTGATATTTAGTGGTAGCCAATTATGGCCCACAGGCCAGAAAAGGGACTGATCATTGTCTGAAGACATGATGATAAAGTGGACAGGTGAAACAGATTCAGCTTTTTTTTTTTCCCCTTATAGGTAGATGTTGATGGACATAATGAGAGATTTAAAAATCTGACACGGCTTTGATCCGTTCTTTGATGCTTCCTGCTGTTGTCTATGATGTGACTCTTTATAAAATACGGTCAGGTAAAAGAAAAAGCCAGGACATAGTTTCTCCCCATTAATGATTAATAAAAATGACTTGGCAAATAGAATTCTGCACACGGGCAAATGTCAACAGCACAGGAGGGCCCCTACACAGTAAAGAAAGACATTTTGGACATTGTCACACTAAGCTACTCTCTGGTCCCTGATGCTGCATGCTCTCACGGGATGACTCTACACCTACTTTTATCTTTTCCACACGCCCTCTCTCGCATGTTACCGCTCGTGAAGTGATTACACCTGCTTCAAGACCAAATCAAACTTCCTTTCCAGCCCTCCCAGCTGGGACGGTCATGGCCAATTTCACAGCATCTGGTACATGCCTCTATTACTGTTCTGCACCATGGTATTGTATGTATTTGCCTGTATCTCTTCTAGACATGGTGTTATTAACTAGTTTTGTGCTATAGATCCTTTTGGCATCTGGCGAAGCATATGGAACACTTCCCAGAATGTTTTTAAAAGCATCAAATAAAAAGAAAATCATATAGGAAGACAAAGGAAATTAATTAGATTGTAATATGGTTACCAAATAGTAAAGATAGGAATATTAGATGCGATTAATGCACTAGTCGAAGGCATAAGGATTAATATAAATTCAAACTAGTGGTTAATATCAACCATCTTTCAAAATATCTGCAACAACTAGGATCTGATATAAAAATATTGGTGATAAATTCACAGATATTGCTAACACCGTATTGTGTCACCTGACTTCATAATTGGAAAGAAATGCTAATTTTCAGTTAGAGGTTAGGGAAAATAAGGCTGCAATTTTTTTTCCCCTCTCCCGGTTTGTGGACCCCAGATTCAAAAGCTTGCAATTTGACTGCACGGCCTCAAGGGCAGAGTTTTTGATTTGTTCCTCCTTGAGTCATTAGGACAGAAGAGAACCACCGGCACAATCCAAGCACTCCACAACGTCTGCTCAGTGGTGGCTGAGCTGTTTCAAAGGCACGGTGGCTGATTTTATCACTGCCCTTATCACATCACAACAAACGAAGAAATTGGCAATTTTCAATTCGGTTCAGCAGTGGGTGCCACAGACAGAAGCTTGAAAACGAAAACTGAAAAGCATCTGTGACTCAGCAATTTGTGTTTGTTACATTTTGTCTCTCCTTCCCCCGAAGTCAATAGACGACCACGGAGATGTTGATAATGCAGCTGATAATGTCCTCATACTTCACGTGGCTTCTGTGGTTACAGCTTAAATCTCTAATCACAGAACCTAAGCCATCTCTACAACCCAGCCTGAAGATGGGAGAGGGCAAGTATCACGAATTTCAGCCTTTCAGATAGAAGGTTCTGACACCAACCGTACTGATGCGCTGCAAGACGTTCCTCTATTAGTGAAGGTGAGAAAAACAAAAGGCTCTGACTAGTGGCGATTTCTTTATTATATTAAGAAGCCTACCCAGTTCTTCTGGGGGAAAAAATGAGCCTATCATTTGGATGTCTCGCAATAAGCTGCTTCCTGATATCACATAAACCAATAATCTATGGTTAACTTTTCAGCTCTCACCTGTTTTATTTTTAGCATAACATTCGGTATAGCTATAGGTGACTTCTTATTATGTTCAATTTAATCAAATTAGATGATCAACAAAATGACAAATGCCATTTATCTTACTGTGTTTTAATGACACAATGCCAGCAATGATACCTCTCTATTAGTACAAAAAGCAACTATATAAAATAAATATCTCAAACATTTGCCAAATAGATATAATACATATAACATATATAATAACTTACAATAATGTCTACTATAACCGAATTAAAACAAGGAATGAGACGGTTTCCAACTTTCCCAACCAAAACTTCTTTCTAAATTCAGAAAAGTTTTTTTTTTTTAAGATTTATTTATTTATTTATTTGACAGAGAGAGATACAGCGAGAGAAGGAACACAAGCAGGGGGAGTGGGAGAGGGAGAAGCAGGCTTCCCGCGGAGCAGGGAGCCCGATGCGGGGCTCGATCCCAGGACCCTGGGATCATGACCTGAGCTGAAGGCAGACGCTTAACGATGAGCCACCCAGGTGCACCTAAATTCAGAAAAGTTCTAAGAGATTTCATAAGGCTATGCTGCTTATTAACGTTAAAAACATCAACAGATGATTGCTTGAAGAAGAAAATGGGCTTTTTTAGTAATAATAACAAATGTGTCGCATACCTGGAAGTATATCAGCCTTATCCCCTTTGAGTAAAAAAAATGAGATCTTGGTAAAATATGATGAAAGATCCTTATGGTGTAACTTGATCATAGTCTTCCTGAGTTATAACTGTTGGCATTATTATCCTAAGAATTGATTCTTCTTCATAAGACTTTATTATACTCACTATAAGAAATTAGCCCTTTGCACAGTATTAATATTAATTTATTCAACATGTAAAAGTAAGAATATTAACTGCCTACGTATAAGAAAATAAATATGCTAGGCACTATTCGTTACGTTAGCCATTTGATGGCTCATCATTCTCTTGATCTCAGAACCAGAAGCGCAGTACTCAACAAACTAACTGGAAAAAAAAAAGTTTTTAATGTAAAAAGTATAGAGTTCTTGATGTTTGAACAAAGATGAGCTTTTAATACTTTCCAAATGAAAAAAGAAATAGGTATGTTCTCCTCCTGGCTCTAGTAAATAGGAAAGGCGATTGCAAAGCAGGTATTCCAAAATATGAAATAAAATTATCATTGCTGAAAAAAAAAAAAATCTTCTAGCATCTGTTGCAACACAGAGCCATTATAATGCAATTAGACAGACTAAGGACCAGATGCTAAGGAAGCAAAATTTAAAAGATAAAGCATGGTATTATTTTGGTTAATGAATTTAATTCTAAATGTTACAGGAATGATTCATGGACTTTTTTCCCCTAAAGATCGGTTGTCACATGTTCATAGTGCATTTTAACATGATGCCTATGTAATATATTGAGAGAAGTAAATTATCTCTCCCAGAATATTAGATGTTTTAAAATGATTCCACTGTAGGTACTCTCACAGGTAGATGAATAACTTGCCAATGGTGATATATGACTCTTTACATTTATACCTCAAAAAGAGTAAGAAATAGGTTATACTATAAACGGAAGATAATTCTATGGGACATGATCAAAATGAAATATATTTTAGAAATATTTATCATTTCCCCCCTAATACTCTCAGTCCCCTATTATTGTGTCATGGGAATATATGCCAAAATAATTCTGAAGATACAATTTAAATACTACTTCAAGAAATATGTAGCTAAAAGTTAAAGCCCTTTAGCATGTTCACATTTTATATTTCCATCTACAGTTGCCTCTAGCACTCATTATTTTGAAAATAAAAATCTCCTGTACAGTAAGTTTGTTAAAATGAAACTTCAGATCATACCAGAAGGGCATAAATAGGAAACAAGAGAAGAAAAACAAGTAACACACGAACCTGCTAACTCATATTTAACAAGTTTACTTTATCAAGTTGAAAATAAATTGGAGAAGCAATTATTATGCAAACATAAATAATACTGTATTTTCATAGATGTGTAACAGTAGCTCACTCAAAAAGTAGAATCTGTGTTTTCTTAATATGGTCTGTATTTAATGCTTTTGTAACTTACTATACAAGGGAATAACTTCGACATCCCCAGATTCCAGTTCCCAGGGAAGAATGATCAGACCAGGGAGGTACGTTGATTTTAATTGTGCTCAACCTTGATGACTCAAGTTCTCCTATAGACTCTCTATCTTAACAGCAATCACTTAGGAAAACTGTAAGTACTTATTACAAAGCAGTGTACCTCATTTGGATATTCAGGAATTGATCAATCTGTAACAAACATAGGAGGAGCATTGAAAATACGCTGGAAAACACCACCTCAGCATTAATGATGACTATATGATGAGAACGCACCTTTTCTCACTTATGCTTATTACTAAACATCTGTCAGATAAATTAATGAAGTTCCCACATACCATATTATTTTTAGCAACAATAACAAATCCATAGATGAGGAAAGCTAATTCTTTACTTTCTTCTGAGACATTCACTCCACATACAGTTAATTTTTCTCAAGCTAAGTGACAGAAAGCTAGAATATATTATGCTGCAAAGCCAGAAGTGACACGATTGGCCATCACAGACAAGGGGAAACCATTTTTCCTTTTAATGAAAGTGTAATGCGGGGATCTCTTGAGCAAAAGGAGTTACAGTAGAGGAATATTCCTTCTGTGGACTGTGCCTAAACTACAGATAAATATGATAAATATAGGGTTGCCAAAGGAAACATTTCTCTGAACACAGTATTAGTCATACAATGTTTAAAAAATTATCAGGCACTTACTCTTTTGTAAACAACATGGAGAATATAAAACATTGCACCTGCTCTCAAGAATTTTATAAAATAGTTACCGAAACAAAGAAAATCCACAGGAAATCGTTAGCAAGTAATTAAGTTGAGAACTGGGTAAAAATGTGGAACAAAAGTTCACAGAATGAAGTGAGGTTTGAAGCAGTTAAGTAGCTACAATACTAGAATGGATTTTTGAAGATGGTAACACTTTAGAACCAAAAGGAGTAGAGAAGACTCCAGAAAGGGAGAAGGAGCCTACCAGGATCAGAGTGAGGGAACTGGCCTATGCAAGAGACAGAATATTTCATGCTGAGAATATAAAGAAAACACATCTAAAACCGTTAAGAGCACATAGTCAGAATGAGAGGATTCATATTGCTCTTGACTTAAAAGAAATTCTACTAGACTTGAGAGATACCGAGCCAATCTGCTAAAGGCCTTGGATGAATTTTTGTGACATAGTTATTAAAAACACTGTTATTAAAAGTAACTCATCTTTATTATCATATTTTACTTTTTTGCACTTAATTTTATTTGATCCCTGGAATTAGTGAAAATAGTCAGGAAAAGATCATTACTATGTCAGTTTTTCATTTGTATTTTTTTCCCCATTTTGTTGAGATGTCGTTGACGTATAACACTGTGTAAGTTTAAGATAACTAACATAATGATTCAATACATGTATGTATTATGAAATGATTAAAACAGTAAGGTTAGTTAACACTTCCATCACCTCATGTAGGTACCATTGTGTGTGTGTGTGTATGTGTGTATGTGTGTGTGTGTGTGTGTGTGTGTGTGTGTGTGTGGTGAGAACATTGAAGATCGACCCTTTTTTGGATGCAAAGACCGAGACCCCCTAAGATGAATGACTGACTTAAAGGCATACAATAAGCATGGGAGTTGGGACTCCTCTCATATGTCCTGATTACAAAACCAATACCCACTTCTATAATTCCTCACGTTGTTGAGAATCTGAAACTTTTATCACGAAAACATGTCTAGAATGTCTGAAATCATACCTTAATAGAAAATGGAGAAAAAAATCCATTGAAGGATTATCTCAACTTGCTTAAATTTGCATGTAAATTATCCTTTGTACCCTCATATTGTGGGACAAAACAGAGGCAGAAATGATGAAACAAGCTTACCACTGAAGACCTGACTACTCTGGAAATTTAGACAATTCAGGTCATTAGTCATGGAGTCCTAAGGGAAAAAAGTATGCCTGATTCCACACTAGTAAAGCCTGAAGCTCCCTAATTTACATCCCCTACTTGGCTGAGGATATCAGATGTGTTCGGGTTGGACAAGTTCAAGACTCTTGCTTGAGTAATTTTAAGGAATGTAACATGGCCTGAATAGTAATTGGTTATTTAATAACCCTGCTTGCAGAGCCAACATAAGCTTGCCTTACTCTTAAGCACAGAATAGGACCAACTGCCTTACTCAGTGCTAGGAAGAGAAACCTGCATCTGCATATAAGCTTTAAAGTCAACCTGACATGAAATACTGAAATACATTTTGAAAATGAATGAATTAGTGATAAAATTAATGAGAAAACTAAAGTCTCCGGAATGAAGTATTTTTGGCATGTGATCACCTGATACACTGCCCTCAGAAGTCCTCAGCAGTTCAGTCTGCTGAGCCACTCAGCATAGCTGCTCTTGCATCATGGGTATTATATTAACACCAAGACAACTTGACTGTTTGTCCTTGTGTCACATCACATTTCAACACTAACTTTTACTCCATTTGTCAGTCTCTTTCTCCACCACAATATGCCCCTTTACCAATTTGAAAGGGCTTCCCACTAAAACTACTACTACCAACTACAACTTCTGTATCTGACACTAACTCTAAACCCCTCACCGAGGAACTCCTCGTCATCTTTAATATGAGCTTCACTCACGCCCATGTCACACCATCCACACTGTGTGACGTCTAGCCTAGCCTGGGCTCCAACCCACCACTTCCGTGTTCCATACAAAGAACAACACCTCAGACCACACGTATCTGCTTCCACACGGTCTGGAGTACTGAGTTATAACCAGTGTCTTCTTTCTCCAAATGTGTCCTCTTTGCTAGTGAAACATCAAACAATGTAGAGATTGCACCTCAGGAAATTACTATTTACCCACCATCAACCAACCCCGACTCTTCTCTTCTCATTAATGCATGCAGCAAAAATGTAGATTAAGCTAAGACGATGTGCCTGGCAAGATGCTTGTTACTGTATATACAGTGATAATCAAAGCTGCTAGAGGTTGAGCGAGGAAAGCACTGTAGGCAGACACAATAGCAGAAATGACAGGTCAGTGTGGCCAAAGTGCAGCAAGAACCCAGAGGAGGAGGAGGAGGAAAGACATGGATCTCTGAGAACAATAATGCTTTTAAACCAGATAGGAACCACAACCTGGTTTACATTTTTAAAAGATCACTATGGATGCATTATGGCGAATGGAGCAGAAGGGGTCAAAAGCACAAGTGGCAGAGACAAGGTGGCGGGAGGTGTACTGCCATGTTTAGCAGTAACTTAGAATAAGATAAAATCGAAAGATATGGATGACGTCATCTACTTTCTCTGCTGTTCCATGCGTCTTTTATTCATGCATTGTGACAATCTGGCACGTTTCCTAGAGCAGCTCTTCTAAACCTTTCCACTGCTTTTCAGGTTCACAAACTGTTTCCTTCTTCTTCACCTCCTGTTCCATCTTGATGGATGACTGTTCTTTAGCTACTAAACACAGCACAGTCATCCGGTGGGAGCTCCCTCGTGCTCCCTCCTTCTATCATCTCCACTGCCCTTGCCCTGATTTTTAAGCATGTGAAATAATCGATCTCCAACGCTCTGTGTTAATTTGGATTCTCCCCAGACCGACACCAAGGTGAGGACTTAAGTGTGCAGTGAGTTTTTCATTCTGATTTCAGAAAGTACATGTTGGGGGGGGGGGAAGAAAGTGAGATTTAGGAAGGGAGAAGAGGTGAGAAAGGATGTATTAATGAGCACATCAATAATGGGAGTCAGGGGTTCGATCCCTTTGGTGACCCTCTGAGAAGCAGTGTGCAGTGTGGACCATGCCTCAGAGCCATCCTGCCAGAGGAAGAGGAGGCTGGGGCACTTTCCAAGGACTCCCATCCCCTAATAGTTAAAGTTTGCTCCTAGTGATATCACTCCCCTTTCCCCATATTTCTGGCTCACTCCTATTTGCAGCAGAGCAAGCTCCCATGGTGCCAGAGTAAGTTCTCGGGCAGAGCAATAAAGCAAGAGACAGGAACTCTGGAGATGGTGAGCCAGGAACTACAATGAACTTGGGTGGGGAAAGAAACATGGAGCGTGCAGTTCTAGCACCCTCTATGCCCGCTGCACCCCCCCCACCACCGTTAAGACCTTGTTTATTTCTCTCCTCTACTGAAGCACTCCTTAAAGCAATTATTGTTATGAGCTACATAAGGGACATATTAAGTCATCTAATCCAACCCCCTTAATTGAAGATTTGAAAACTTAAACCCCCAAATTCTTCAGCTAATTTTGGGGATACTATTTGCAAACTTTTGCTCGGCCTATAAAATGTATATTGTGCTTTATATATTTTTATAGTGTTTTATATATTTTTAGGTTGCTCAATAGTATGAACATCCATTCTAATACCTTGATATCCCATTGCCTTCTGTCAATATGTACTACCTCCTACTGGTTCACAAACGTACAAATCTAAGCCAGTATCTGTTGAGCTTTATAATCTCTATTCAAGACTCAGTTGAGGGCGCCTGGGTGGCTCAGTTGGTTAAGCGACTGCCTTCGGCTCAGGTCATGATCCTGGAGTCCCGGGATCGAGTCCCGCATCAGGCTCCCTGCTCGGCAGGGAGTCTGCTTCTCCCTCTGACCCTCCTCACTCTCATGCTCTCTGTCTCTCATTCTCTCTGTCTCAAATAAATAAATAAAATCTTTAAAAAAAAAAA
>NC_138385.1:81346212-81373852 GCF_054177405.1 Leptonychotes weddellii | reverse complement strand
TCTGTCAGTATTTTGGTAAACAGTATCTGAAGCATAACTATAGTTTATTTGAACAGCAGGCTAGTTCACACAGAAACTGTTTTATTCATTGGAATGGCTTCACATGTGGTATACTCTATTTTTAATTTGGTTTAGTTTATGATTAACAATTATGATTCCAAAGGTGATTAAATAACATAATCTGTTGCATAAATGATACTCTCTACAGCAAGGGGCATCAGTAATATATATTTTTAACTTAATTCACAGTGAACTTATTTGTATCAAAAACCTTTAAGTCAAATAATCTACTGCAACTAGCCATGATGAATCATTTCATTATCTTCAATTATATGGCAAGATTTTTCCTCCTTGCTCTTCTTCCAAAGGGCTTTGTCAGACACCACTGATGTTCATTTTTATTGGAGAGAGATTCATCTAGATTTCCTGATAAATTTGTGAGAATGTCAGCACCCCTTACTCATTATTCTCTTAACTTTCCAAAAAATCTTTTTTGAGAATCTCTTAACTTTCAAAAAAAAAGAAAAGAAAGAAAAACCCCTTTGACATATTGTATTTTTAAGAGACTTGAGTTTCAAGGAACTTTTCTCTAGGTCCATGCTCAATCTTGGCTTGAGTCTTGAACATGGAGTAAAGTGAAGCAGAACCATTTTTCTGCTTTTGGCACCTTCAAAGCGGCCTAAGAAAGTACACACAGGTGGGGACCTCCCTCCACCCTTTCATTCCTCTTTCTTACCTTCTCTTAACTATATTACCAACACCTTTCCTAAAACAGAGGGGCTTCAGTTTTGCCTGGCTGGGAAAAAAAACCCATCTATTTCAGGTTTTCCCTTCCCCCCATTTCCATTTCAAGTGCTGGCTATAATAAAGTGCACTGTGTGTGTGTGTGTGTATGCATGTGTGTGTGTCTGAAGAGATATGATTTTGGCTTGACCATGAGGAATCTGGAAACCGAAAAGGTGAACAGATGATCATATCCCAAAAGACTCAAATGGGTTTGTCAAAGAAATCTAGTATTAATAAGAAAAACAAACAAAAAACCCCCAAATGCCTTTTGTTCTCACATTCGGTTAATGATCTAATAGCTATCAGAATAAAATGTCACAGATATTATTCATTTGCCAAAATTAATGGCATTAAAAATTGAAATAAAAATACCCCCTTCTTTCTTTCCCTGGGCAAGTTTGCCTGTAGGATTCATTTGTAGAGCTAGTTTATTGAACACTTGTTACATTCCAGACAGGATTAAGTGCTAAGGACTCAATGATGAAAGCCAAGGGATATGAGAGCCCTGGTAGAGTGTTAGTGTTTTTTTTTTTTTTTGAAAATTTATATTCCAAATTGCCATTAAAGATGGCTTTATTTTCATAATAAAACCATAATTTATCACCATAAATATTATCTATTTTAGTAATCATCAGCTGCTTTAATCATGAATGGGGAAGTGAAAAGTAATAAACTGATAAGTGAGCCAGGCCACAATAAATCTCTTGCTATATTATTTGAACATTAGAAATATGGCACATTGCCTTTTAAGCATCACCCTCTTTCATCAACTTGGAGTAGTATCAGAATTAAAATTGCATGAAAATGCCATCATAGCTCTGATGATTTCTGAAGCCTATATAGGTAGCATGTGCTAGGTAAGACTAGACAAAAAGAACACCCTATAAAACTGAAATAAATGACAGTATCTACTTTCTTGATGCACTTCATCAACAAAATTGCGAGGATGAGTGTAATAAACATCTCTACTTCCTTAAAGGCCTTGTACTCCCAACTCTAAGTTACCAACATCTAAATTTCAGTAAAAGTCAATTATCCATATTATACATTGAATCTAAATGTTGTACCCCATTAGAACACATCAAAGCTTAAATTTTACTGAATGAAATGGACCATAACGAATGAGCATGTAACTTAAAAAAAAAAACAGGAAAGACGACAATTTTTTGAACACTTCAATTCAGTTATTAGCATCTTAAAAGATGTGTTTTAATTTTTTCTTAGGCATTATAATTAAGTAAAAACCCAGTCTTCTCAGGGTTTAAGTTTGCAAACTGTGGTTTCAGAAAAGTGAGTTGGAGAAACCTTCGATTTTTATGGACCCAAAGGGGTAGACTTGATGTACAGTGTGGACTCAAGTGCTTAAAAGACATGGATCATGTTTTCATTTTGTTAAAAGTATCACAGACTGAATCTTTACTGAGGGAGGTAGCTCGGGGAATAAGAATCAAAAGAGTAATTAAAAATGGATTCTTTATATTACATATTTGAGAACTGCTGACCAACTGTTTACTTTAGCAATGTTATTGCTAATTTCTGTGGAACAATAATTTCCCAAGTAGGTATTTGATATTTTAATGTGTTAATCATTAATGGAACAAATGCCTCAATTTTGTGTGGGCAGTGTGTTTATTTTCTTGTGCAGTGGGCAACTTCTCTAAGCAGTGTGTAAAGAGTACCCAGGTAACCAGATGAAGGGAAAGAAAATAAGTGTTCTGTTTCTAATAATGAATATCAGCCAAGCTCTGTTTTTCCCCCCATTCATTCAACAAGACGTTTATTGAATCCCCGCCATTTACCTGACACATAAATCTCAACCTGTTGACTATTTCTTGAGCTCCTATTGTATGCAATGCATTGTCTAAGTTCCTAAGTCTTTTGTCCTTTTATCAAAAATATAAACTTTCAGAGAGCCGAATCTTTTCTTTACCCTTTTATCTCCCACCCAAGTGAGATAACCTAGCCATCCTTGGTGACTCATCATTCTTCCAAATTCGCATGAGTCTATTCCCTCTACCTAGAATGTCCTCCAACTAGATAAATCCTCAGGAGCCAAAGTCTTATTCTACTTGAATCCTGGCGAGTCTGATTGATAAATGAGAATCTTCTCATGTTGGCAGTGCTTCTCAAAGTGTGGCCCCCACACCAGCAGCATCAGCATCTCCTGGAGAGAACCCTTTTAGAAATGCAAATTCTTGCCCCCCCCCCCCCACAGGAGAACCGGATCAGAAACTCGAGGTGGGGCCCAGCAAGCTGTATTTTAACAGCTCTCCAGGGGATTCTGAGGCCCTCCCAAGGCAGGGAGAGCCACTACCTTCTTCCAGAGCTTTTCTGAAGATCAAAGGAGAAAAATTATGTCACGGGGTTTTGAAGGAAACAAATAAATAAATCAAGGACTATGTAAGCATAATTTACTAAATAGGTCAAGGATTGTTTTTAACTTATTTTTCTGTTTCTCTATTTCCTCCTTAGTTTGTACATGCATTTAAAGATAATCTCAGCAATGTCAGCAAGCTTGGTGGCATAGTTCAAGCTGTGAGGGTTCAATAAATAGGTCGGTAAACATTGCAAATCAACACAGCTTTTGATGAAATGTCAAGCAAGACAGAGCTTAGCTATATTCGGCTCAGCTTGAATTCATAAACCATTAACTGGCCTCTGTACTTCCAGGACAATCTGTCCGATGAATAAAACACAAACAGAAAAATAATAAAAAAAAAATCTTTAGAAAGAGATTACTAAAAGGCAACCTTTAAGTGATAAATGGCAACCACGTAGTTCAGAGCAAATGAGAGAGAAGTCTTGCAACAGTGGGTAGCTTCTCTTACAAATCAAGTTACGGGACAGCGTGGGATCAAAATACACTTTTTAACTTTGGACTCTTTAATATATATTCATAATTTTAAAAAGGCTTTTTTCCATCCTACTCTTTTAGCTCTGCCTTGCCCCCCAAAATAGACATCTTCCTTCCTGATGACAGAAAAACTTGTCGGAAGAGATAGGAATTTTAACAAAATTGCCCTAATTTAGGAATTAATGTACTTTTAATATACAGTTTGTACATACTGATAACAAATCTTTCCTGATTTAGAATTTTAGGATCTCTTAAAATTAAAAAAAAAAAAAACAACCCACAGGTAACATGACTAATCATAACTCCTTTTTACTTTACTTTACTTTACTGCTAGCATTTAGCAGTAACTGTTGAACCTTTAAAATCGTTCTTAAATATTTCAGGCAATTAGGCAGCCTGGATTCATTGTTTACCACTGGCAGCCCAGTTTATGTCCTAATAAGCTGTGAATATCTGATCATGTCTAAATCACTCTTCACAACAATCCCATATTATTTTCCTTTTCTTTGACAAAAATATTTCTTGAATCTATCTATCTATCTATCTATCTATCTATCTATCTATCTATCTATCACAGAGATGTTTCTATTGCTACGACATGTAAATTCGTCACATTAGTTTTCTATTGCACTCATGGATTTAGTCTAGGTCCCGAGAAACTGAATTTGAAGGAGAAATATTATTGTTTATTAAGGTCTGGGTCATTAAATTTTTTTTTCTTGTCACTTCATATCAGAAATAACTTAAGATTCCTAAAGACCAGGTTCATAAACGCCATAGCCCAAAAAGTAGAATCTGGGCTCCTTTTGATTTCAGTGCTTTGCATTATCATATAGATCGCTGATGTCAAACCCCTTCCCCTCCCTTTCTCCCAACAAAAGTCCCCATTTAACTTTTAGAGAAAGCCATATGGAAGAGGAGGGATCCAAATTTACCCTAGAGGCTGCAAACTGACCACAGGAGTCACCTCTGGGGAAGCCTGCTTCGGACGGCTTGTGGCATTTATCCTTCTTCTGAATGGCTGTGGCATTTATCTGCACATTTTACTCACCAGATGAGACCTCAGACATTTCAAATTCTGCGGTGGCAGGCTACACCTTCATAGGAAAGCTTTTTGCTGATTTCCCTGTTGGTACTTTTCTCTTACACATTCTATGGGGTCTGAGAAACCTGGAGGTAGAGTCATAGCCAAGCACAGATAAAGCAGGTACATAATCTCTGCCCGGCTTCACAAACGCAGACAAACGCACAGTCTTTTTGCACCTGTTTCTTCCGCTCCGGTTGCCCTGCAAAGGGAGGTGATCTTTACCGATTCACAGGGAGCGTTTTGCCAACACTCCCCTGTCACAGCAATGGTTTCTTCCCTCACAGGCTCAATCTACCTGATTACGTCCCCTTCTAATCAGTAACCTCACTTTCTGTGGTAATAAGTGTGCCGGCTGCTTTATATAGGCTTTCTCCCAGACTGAAGCAGAAACCAGAGAACGGAATGCAAGGAGCTGATTATTATGAGGACACCTGTATTTCTGTCTAGCCTTCATGTGAACTCGACAGCGTGCTCATTTATGCAAACATGTTATGAAAGAGAGCAGAAAGGAGGGCGCGGAAAGAAGAGCCTGGACCTATAAAGTTGTGCACCGGTGAGATGCTAGGAGGGGAGAGAGCAAGGCCAGCAATGTCCAGTGGTGCTCGAAACACATTTGAACTTCCTAGGAAATATCACAAGGGAAGCGCTTGACGTCCAAATACCTTCCTCTAGACCTACTTTTAAAAATCAATTCTCAGATCTGAAACAGACTGACGCCAAACCCAAGGCATGATGCAGAAGTTAATTCCTAAAGCAAATGGAGATTACTGAAGATTGAAGCAAAAATCCAACCATGTAAACCCTGAGTTTTTAAATAAAAGGAATAATATGAATAACTTACTTGAGATTATATTTGAAGTTCCACCTTGAATTCTGTTCCTTGCAAGTACAGAATTGTGCCAGCCTTGCGTAATGACTGTTTACCCAGAGCATAAGATTGAAGTGGATTTTCAGATTAAAAATAAAACTCTTAAGTACGTCAATCCCCATCTGATCAAAGCACATAAACTAATTTTTTTCAAGTGCTTCATTAACAATATACCCAAGAAAAGCTGCATTTCTCTCAGTTTTCTTTAAAGAGGAAGTTGTTAAAATGTTTGAAGTCCACGTAAAGAGACCCGGAAAAATAGTCAGGGCTGCTTCTATTCCACCCTGTAGATTCAGGGCCGGACTCAAGGTCCGGCAAACAGTAAGCACTCAATACGTGTTTATTTAAAGTGAACAAAAGCCTATGGCATAAAGGGTCATTGTCATTGCCACTTTTATTTTCAATAGCCAGGTTCTGTCCTTAAAGCCACCATTTCCCAGGGCCTCAAAAGAAATTAAATGCGACTGTTTTCTTCCCTAGAAAATATTCTGCAATTACAACCATGTGCTATGATGGAAGTAAGTTACAATGTGAGTGATTATTTTTTTCCTTGCTCCTTTTTTTCTACTCTCAATTTCCAGATGTGGAAATTTCAGCTGGAGAGAACAGGAGATGTTGGTGGGGAAAAGTTCATTAATCGTACCGAATCCCCTTGCCTACAAAGAGTACCACATCCAAATTGCAGAAGAACTAAAGAAACCTCGTAGAATGAGTATATAATTAGCAGTGCTGCTAAGTGAATGGAAATGGAGGTTGCCTAACTTAATTAACTGTAATCATTACTCACTGTCGTCCTGCTTAGAAAGATTAGTTGAGGGTATTTCTTCTGTGGTACCTCATTAGACATTTCTACTTCCATCTTAATATGAAAACGATCATGCTACAAAGACAGTACTGTCATTCCCTTTCAATCAGATATAAACTTTACCGAACAAGCTGGTTCTGTGTCTTAGCTCAGGGAGCAGAACGGGAACAATGAGAACATATTTTGTGGGATAAAAGCTAGAGAAATTAAGAAAACAGTAGATAATTACAGAAGTGAGTGGCTTGAAGAGAAAAATAAAAGGAAGCCTATAGAGGAGTTCCTATAAAGAAACGAGCTCTTGGCCAAGGAGGAGGGAAATAACAGATGACCATCGAAAAAGGAAAAGTAAAGATAACACAGTATGAGTAGGTGGCCCCATACGGTTTTGTTGGTCACAAAATGCGCCAAAATGCAGGGTGCTCAAGGGAGCTTCGAGGACACTGTGGTTAAGGACTGCTTTCCTATAATTTATTTATTTATTTTTTTAGAAGACAACTCTTGCATCTGGGAAGCATTTATTCTTTTGAATTAATGAAAATCATCTCGCATGCACACCTACAAAGAACCTTCACACGAATACAAGAAGAGGAATAGGTCTGTGATGGCAGTGTGGACAGCGTTTTGCTTCATTTGCCTTCTGTCCCCCATTGCTAAGAAAGTTCACAGCACCTCGGCCTTTGTTTCCTGAGTCCATTTCCCCGTTCCAGAAATTAAGCCGAGTCCACTAGTGCACTTCAAGAATCTCTCCTTGGGATGCGTGGCTGGCTCAGTTGGTTAGGCGTCTGCCTTCGGCTCGGGTCATGATCCCGGGGTCCTGGGATCGAGCCCCGCATCGGGCTCCTTGCTCAGTGGGGAGCCTGCTTCTCCCTCTGCCTGCCGCTCTCCCTGATTGTGCTCGGTCTCCTTCTCTGATAGATAAATAAATAAAATCTTTAAAAAATACATTAATAAAAAAAATCTCTCCAGCAAGCCTGCAATGTTGACAGGGTTATCATTATGCCCATTTTACAGGCAAGGAGACTGGGGCTCGGAGAGGTTTCCCAGCCACCTTGCTAGTAACAAATGGCTAAAAACCCAGCCCTGCCTGACTGCCTAGCCTGGTATGTCTCCAAAGGTCATGTGCATAAACAATCATCTGGGCACCTTGGTAAATGGAGGCTACTGAGTCAGTATTTGTAGGTGAGACCTGAGACTCTGCATTTCTAACAGGCTTTCAGATGTTATTGCTGCTGCTGGCTTTTGAACCCTGCACACATTGGGTAGCAAGGCCTTAGATGTGGGGGTTCTCAAACTTTGCTGATATGGGAACTACCTGGGAATCTTTTGACCCTCCCCATGCCCAAGCTGCACTTCATCTCAAAAGAAGAATCTCTACGTGTGAGAGTCCAGTGATTCCAGTGTGCAGCCAAGTTTGGGAATCTGTGCCCACAGACCTGGTGTTCTCATAATAGGTGTGCATCAGAGTCAAGTGAAGAGATAGTACAGAATACAGAAGCCCAACTTCATTAAAGTAAGGACAAGACTTGGGCCTTTGCATGTTTGAGTAGTTCCCCAGGTGATTCTGCTATCTAATCAAGTTTGAGAACCAATCTCTAGACCAAGCTTTTTCAAATCCATCATCGGTGTGTTGTCATGAAAATTGTCAAGTTTGATGAGACTTCTTTCCCGCTAAACACCCCTGAGCCTCTCAAACCACAACATCCCCATCCACAGACATATTAAACACACACATGCACGCACGCACACACACATACACTGACTCTTTTGTGGTGATCAGTGTCTTCATTATATACTCATTCTTTTTTTGTCTTTTTTTTTTTTGCTTATTATGGTCAGGTGCACATTAAATCTATTACTCTGTCAGTACTTCGGTGGAAAGCATATCCAAGTTATAGGACATTAGCTTTATGCCCAGGGTAGCTATATAATTAAAAGTAATCAATTTTGGAAAAGGATATGGTAGTAAGTTCAAATGATTAAAAAAAATGATCCCTGAGCTCAATAACAGCAGCACAATGTATCACCCTGGGGTTAAAACCCACTTCATAAATGATCCTCAACTCTTCTTCAAGGGCCTGCGAAGACGGGGGTCATTTTGACTAGTGACACATTTTGGCTTCAGGGGAGTTTTAACACGGGTGCTGTCAGATTATATCTCGTTAAACATTTTTGTTGGCAGTGAAGGGAAAATGTGAGCGTTATTAGAAATGTAATTAGCAGAGTACAAATTTTACTTCCTTACAGCTCCTAAGAGCACATAGTTATAATAAATAAATAAATAAATAAATAAATATTTCCCTTACCATCATTTCAGAATGCCAAGCTGTTAGTTTCAGTGAGGACTGCCTGGTAGAACTCTGGGTATGGTGTTCTGCACAAAGGTGCTTGAGAAAGGAAGATGAGTAGGGGCTGAAGTCTGTACCCTTCCCCCACTCACCCATCCTTGTGAACCTGGCATAGGTCAGAGTGGGCTTTCTCAAAAATACTGGTTCTCCTTTGGGTTGGGAGGCGGGGCTCTGGGGACAGCAGGGTGCAATGGAAAATGTTTGGGGTTGCGGTTGGAAGGCATTAGGAACTAACTGCATAACCTAAGGCAACTTATTTAAACTGTTAGCATCACGAGGGCTTCCACCTGAAAAAGAGCATGACAACGTGCCCACAGAGATCCAGAGCTCAGGCTCTATGGTGAAAGCAGATCAAGTAATGCTTGAATTCCAATTCCGCTTATGTGCTAGCTGCGTAAACTGGGCATGTCACTTAAGGCATGATTTCAGTATCTGTAAAATGGGCACAATATTCATTCTAGCTTCCTAAGGGTATTGTTTGGACCAACTGCAAGGTGTTTAGCACAGCTCTTGATGCAGAGTTAGTGCTAAATAAATAGTAGCCGCTATTTATCAACAACAGTAGTAAGATCATAATAACTCACATTTCCCAAGGCTTTGGAGAAAATTAAATCAAATGATGCATACAAAATAAGACTCTGAACTGAAAAACACTGTAATGCTGTTAGAGATGGGGTTTCTTCCTTTTAGTAATGTATTTTTCCATATCTTAATTTAATTTAATTTTTTAAGATTTTTAAAATTTATTTATTTGTCAGAGAGAGGAGAGAGAGTGCACACAAGCTGGGGGAGCGGCAGGCAGAGGGAGAAGTAGGCTCCCCGCTGAGCAAGGAGCCCGATGTGGGACTTGATCCCAGGACCCTGGGATCATGACCTGAGCCTAAGGCAGACGCTCAACTGACTGAGCCACCCAGGCGGCCCTCCATATCTTAATTTTAAAGAAATAGTAGTGGGAAGTAAGCAAGGAGTACAGCTGTCAAGGATCTGGCCACGATAACTGTTCTGAGAGGTGAGGCCCCTATTGAGAGTTGGAGGCAAACCTAACGCGTCTATCTGGTAGTAAGAACCTAAATATACAATACATCAGGGAACAGTGTGGACTCTGAACGCACAGGTCTAAAACTAGAACTTCAGTAACCTGACAATGGGCTGAATAAATTGGAAGTAATCCCATTAAATCTTTGTCTCTGGAGTTATTATTCCCAATAATCACATTTTTAAATCTCCCACCTTGAAAATCCTGTTTCCTGAAGTTGCCTCCAAGTAGCAGTAAGTTACCCATCTCCTATTCCAAAAAGAAAAATGAGACCAGCCTATAAACACATTACCCAACACAGCGCCTGAAAGTGCAGGCTGGGAGGCATCATAGCGCAACGGAAGTCAATTTAAACTAGAGCTTTCTCTACAAGTGTAAGGGATCCCAGCCATAATTGTTCTGCAGGAACCTTGGAAAGGTATACTTTTATTCTAACTGTGCTATGATTTCAGCTTATCTCCTATGGAAGGACTTTAGTTTTGGTCTCATTAAGTTCATGGAAAGCCAAGTCCTTTGCAGCTCCTTCAGCCAGCTTCTTTACAGTTTCTGTAATCACATCGCTGTGGTGAGCATATGCATCTCAGTTTACTTAGGATTTTAAGCATAATTCTTCATGGCCCACTTATTTCTCAGTATTGTTCTTTTCCTTTGACTCTATGTCTTTCGCACAGAGTTACACCAAGTTTGAAGAAAAACGAAGGTAACGACGTACTCCATATCACAGGAGTTTTTGCTTTTAGAAGTCCAGGAGGATAAAAACCGATCTGGTTGTTTGTTGTGGATGATCAGTGATCATTTTCACATCGAATGACCAAAAAACCATTTTACACTTGGAACTGTATATAAAGCAATTCTGCACAGAAATCTCACCACATGGAATATCTCCGAGTATTAAGTTTTCATATAAACATGAACATCTGGAAGAACTTGAGCCAACTTGGGAGCTATTATTTCACTCAGCCTCCTTCATCAAACAGAGCTCAGATCGACCTTCCCTTACCTTTAAGCTTTTCTCAATGAACTGAGTAATGGAATCTTGAGGGACACCTTTAAACCCAGCAGTAGAAGCAAAAACCTTCCCCACTGATAAGCAAAAGGATATTTCTGGCAACAAAACCCATCAACTATAGGAGGTATATATCTAACTCAGTCGGCCTTCAATTAAATGCTAGTCAAAAACCCCTGAAGGCAACACCAAGGGCTTAGAGCAAAATAAAAAGACCACAGACATACTGCAGATGATCCAGTCTCAGAGAATGGTCTGCGTACCGCTTGGCCCTGAGAGTATTTGGAAATTTCCTACAACATTCAAAACCTCAATATTTCTAAGTCCTGGGAAAAACCATTTAATAAACCCATTAATTTATAACTGAGACTGTTAGCCAACAGAAATGATGCTTCTACTTATGATCGGCATTTGGTTAATGACATGTATTACACCACCTATATAAGAACATTGTAATTATATGCTCTTTAACATCACAAAATCCTTAGAAATGATAAAATCAATCCAGTTAAGTAGGTATAGCCCTGGTCTTTACAGATACCCATAGGTCTATAATGCTGCCAAATATATCTTCTTAAAACATCAGTTTCCTCACATTACCTGCCCTGGTTTTTATAACCATAACTCTTGATAGGACTTTTTCATCCATTGTGAAAATTTTATCACCTGGCATTCATTCCTCAACACACCAATCTGGCTTCCACTTAAACACACTACTTTACAGGGATGTCCTTGCATTACATTAGAAAATATTTAGGAACAGAAAGACTGGATTTATAGTTTCCTACTCCCTATTGCCTCCTAGCATTGTTCCTGGAACGTAGTGATTGCACCACAAATACTTACTGCAGGTTTCACATTGATATGTACATCAGCAGTGTCCAGTACCTGTTTATTTACATAAACATTAAAGTCACCCAGGTAGTCACGCAGGTACACCTGCTCAGGTTTTTGTAAAATATGCTAGATCACTTCCATAGTGAAAAATAGGAAGCAAACTATATCTCCGTCAAGTAGGAGTTAAAATAATTCTAGTACATCCAGTTGACGGATTTATAGGCAGCCAATAAAAATCCTCTTAAAAACACCGGGAAAGGGCGCCTGGGTGGCTCAGTTGGTTAAGCGACTGCCTTCGGCTCAGGTCATGATCCTGGAGTCCCGGGATCGAGTCCCGCATCGGGCTCCCTGCTCAGCAGGGAGTCTGCCTCTCCCTCTGACCCTCCCCCCTCTCATGCTCTCTATTTCATTCTCTCTCAAATAAATAAATAAAATCTTAAAAAAAAAAAAACACCGGGAAAAACATGTGGTGTATTAAGCGAATTAAAGCAGCTGAACAAAACCGGGTGTATGTGAACTAAAAAGGCCTTATTTCTTGGTGCTTAAAAATCTGGGCTCTGAGCCCAGTTACCTGGTTAGAATCCTAGCTCCATTCCCTGCTATCATGGTGATCACTGACGAGTTACTGTACTTTGTTATTGCACTGATTTCCTTATTTCAAAAATGGTATAATAATAGTACTTATAAGATTGTTGTGAGGCGTAACTGGGTAATATTTAACGTTGAAATTGCCTGGTGTATATAAAATGCTCAATAAATGTTAGTCATCATTACACAGTTCTCAATAGAACTGTATGTAGTAAACAGTTAACACTGGTTATTCCTGAATCTTAAACTTATGGGCAACTATTACTTTCACTGTGTCCTTTTCTATTCTACTGTAGACAATGAGCATGCATTATTTTTTATTGTAAAAAGAAAACCAATTCTGGTTCCTTTTAAAATCGGCAAAACGCTTACTGAAGAGAACATAGGTAAAATGCACACACAAGTAAGGGAAGCACACTTGGGGGCTGAAGACAGCTATTGGCCTCAGAAGCAACATGTTGCCTGCGAAACAGTAGATGTACTTCTCCCACACTGTTGTACTTCACTAAGAATGAGAATTTCCAAGTTCTCGCACATAAACTTGCACCACTTAAGAAAAAAAGCCCTGTAGAAATCTCTTTCCTATAATTCTTAACCTCATCAATTATACGAATTGCCTGCGGGGGAAACAGCGGACTCTTTCCTTCAAGTTCCTAAGAAGTAAGGTTCATGCTATCTTTCTGTTCTCTCTTGAGACTATTGAAATAAAATGTGGTGGGAGCAAGAGAAATAAAACATACTTAGACAAAGTGTGCTACGTTTTCCAACCACTTTAATTTAGCATGAGATCTGTCAGCCTAACAGAGTGGGATATGAGAAACATCATCAGAAACATTTAAGCATAAAACAAAGTTGGTTTTTTTAGTGGTGAGGGAGGACGGCAGGGAAGAGTGAGAAAAAGTGAGATTCCAGCCTAAAATTTCACTGGCAGAAGACAAACTAAAAGGTGAAATGTGAGAAAATAGAACATCTGAGGTAATATCATAGCAAATTATTTCAAAAAAAACACTCAATTATTACTTCAAACTTTTCAGCAAGTGTCTCCTTAGCATCCAAGTAAGCCCAGGTGAAATCACTTTGTTTATATACCTAATCGCAACATTTCTTATTTCTTATTTTTTTATGAGCTACTTCCTTTTCCTGGATGTCTTTCAGGGAAAAAACATGCCTTGTGCCTCTTCCTATTTCTAACAATGCCTGTATATAGTAAGAGCTCGATAATTGCTTGATGAATAATATATGTTCAGCAAGTGAGGCAAAAAGATTTTCTTTTGCAATGAACTAAGAGAGGACTGAAAAAAATGCAGACATGAGCAAGAAGAGAACATGAATGAACACAAGATAATGATGTTAGGACTTTTTATCAACTCAAGAATTCTAATCTCTACATAGTACTATTAATGAATGTAATATGCTGCATTCATATAAAAAGTTGATTTCCAAAGCATCAGCACAATGAACATAGTTAAGATTGTCCTTGATACATGAGAAGTAGTATTGTAAGTGATTTTCATGCATTATGTCACTCCTCACAGCAACCCTATGAAATAGGCACTATTATTAACTCCATTTTACAAATGAAGAAACTGAGGAAAAGAAGTTAAGTGACCCACCCAAGAGCACAGAGAAGAGATGAAAAGGAGTTGAATTTCCAACTCAGAAGGTTTGGCTGTGGAGTATGCCCTTTTAACCACTATAAACCACATTCCTTCCATTTATATATGCGTTAACCCCCTATCTCTTTATTAAAGCTCCTTGAGTTAGATAAAATTAATGTTACCTGTTTGACAGGGACAGACATCTGACAGAGGTGACTTGGCCTGACCACTCAGCTATTTACTGGCAGGGATCCTTCTTTTGGGATCAGTGGATGTTCACTGTCCTATCCCTAATTCCCAGCGCTGTGGGCTATTTCCCAGGAACATGCTCTACAGTGGGAAGGAGACATAAACAACTCACCAGCCTAAATCAGAGGCACGTTGCTCAATGCCTTTGCCACCTCTTTGTGAATCCATCTCTTTCAATTCTTTTTTTTCCTTGTTCCTTAATCCAGTCTAACTTCATTTTACTTATTTTTTAAGAGAAAAATATGTATTCTTGCCTTGGAGAAAAGTGATCAGCTTCCTTTTCCTTCTGGAATGGATTACTGGCATTTTGAGGCTTCCTTTGTGAGCATTCCATACCCCTTCTGAGAGCCATGCTTCACCATTTTTACTGGTCCTCAGAACATTTCCCCTTTTCTTGCTGGCTTCTGGCATTTCTTTGTTGCTATTTCTTGTTCTTTGATGTTTCCCATATCTCACTGTTCTGATTCTCACCTCTGCTTTCTGTCACATTTATCCCTCTGCTATTATTTGTTTCCTATTTGGCAGGCTGACAACCAAAGGAACACCATCATCCCTCATTGTGCTTCTCTGGTTTACTCATGAAATCACAGGCAGCCTTCTTCCCACATAAAATCCCTAGTCTGAGCTGGAAGATAAGTAGCCATTAGGGAAGCACATACTTTGTATGAATGGGAACCTTTGGGCTCCCAGCTTCTTCCCATGCCTTTCAGCTTTTAGGGATAGTGGCGTGGTTCAACTTTCGAAAGGGCAGAACAAGGGCCTTATATATCACATTTTTGCTGTCAATAGTTAAGAGCTATTGCTCTGTATTGAAAGCATCGTGGCTACACTCTTGAGCCAGAGGTCACTCATTTCATTAATTAGGTTTTGGGATGGTGTCCTGAAATGTATCTAGTGTCTGTGAATTCTAAGTGGGTTTGTCCAGCAAGCATATTGCCAGTGTATATGGTAAGTAGTAGTTTGCTCCTAATATTATTTGTGTTCATCTCAATATTTTAGGTTGTTTTTGTAAGGGAGAGTGTGGAGTTTGAACTTCTGTCTTAATCCAAGGTTGAAAAGAGAAAAAAGGGACAGCTTTTCCAGGATGCTTTCTAGGTTTTTCTGAACATTGCAGAGACGCTCAGGGAGGAAGAAAATGTTGCTATTTTAAATGGAATCTTTCAGACGCTAATTTGGGCATAAAATTTTAGTGGAAATAACCTCAGATGTATGCAGACATTTGGATATTTTCCTCATCTCAGACAGTAACTACTATGACTTTAGACAAATGGCTCCATCTTCTGAGTCTCGGCTTTCGAATCTATAAAATAAGGGGGTTGAACTACATAGCTTTTAAGGTCCCATCTAGATTTAGCCATCTCTGGTTTATACGCATTTACTCATATACACACAGGCCCTGTGAAGCGTACATTTATACGATTATAGAGATGAGCACTCAGGACTCCGTTTAATAGATTTTCCTGGCACAACCGCTGTCTGCTCTGCTAATGGGCACTTTCCCCTGAGATAAGTAAGCTAGCCTATAAGCACTACTGGAAGTGCCCCCAAAAGGTTTCCCAAAAGGAATTCGGGAAACCTGACAAATAAAACCACAACAACAAAAATCAGACAAACACTGGCTGTGGCATACAGTCTGAAGAGATCTACACCAAGTTCTGATTTGCTAGTGGCTCGCTCATCTGAAATTACTTTCATCAGTAACTGGAGACAGAGATCTATCTCCAGACACTGGATCCTTCCCCCTAGGGAATGATAATAGTAAAGTATCAGGCGATGCTCTCTATGTCCTGTACACCTTTTAAGAGAGAAAATTTCTGGGCGCCTGGGTGGCTCAGTCGTTGGGCGTCTGCCTTCGGCTCGGGTCATGATCCCGGGGTCCTGGGATCGAGCCCCGCATCGGGCTCCCTGCCCGGCGGGAAGCCTGCTTCTCCCTCTCCCACTCCCCCTGCTTGTGTTCCCTCTCTCGCTATGTCTCTCTCTGTCAGAAAAATGAATAAAATCTTTAAAAAAAAAAAAAAAGATAAAATTTCTTTCCAACAAACCTACAAAGGTTTGTCATTACTTTCACACAAAATTACAAAGTATGTAATTACAAAGTATGTCATTACTCATTTTAAAAATAAAGAAAGAAGGGCAGAAAGGGGGTAAGTAACTTGCCCAAGGCCACAGCTGTTAAATAGCAGCACTGATACTGGAACTCAGCACTGTCTCCAGAATCCATGCATCTAAAAACTCCCTTTTCTAACATGGTGGTGTTCACCTATTTTCTCGTTTGCCTATCCACTGTGAGATGAACAGCATGATTCCCCAGAAGATCCATCGGAGTCAGGAATATAGCCCTAGGTTGCACGATAGAGCAAATTTTAGACTCAATCTTTCTGAGTAGTAGTTTCAGCGTGACCTCACAACTGGTCAAACATTTTATTTTTTATATTTTTTAAAAATATTTTATTTATTTGAGAGACAGAGAGCACGAGCAGGAGAGGGAGAGCGAGAGAGAGAATTTCAAGCAGATTCCATGCTCAGCATGGAGCCCGAAGCGGGGCTCGATCCCACGACCCTGAGATCAGGACCTGAGCTGAAACCAAGAGTTGGAAGCTCAACCTACTGCACCACCCAAGCGCCCCTGATCGAACATTTTAAATAAGTGGTTACATATTTCCTGATATTCTCTCCAATATCACACATGTGTATGAACCAAAGGGGCTGACTTGCGCTCTCGGAACACAAAATCGATACTACAAATGAAGGGCACACTCTGGGATTGGCCATGTAGTATGACAGTTCACAAATTTTAAATATCTGCTTTTCAGAAGAGCTTCGAACAAGTTTAAGAGCCTCAGTGATATTCAGTCTGATTGGAAAGGTAGAGTTGTACAAACTTTACTAAGGAGACTCAACAGAAACCCACTAGTCAGACTTCCTAAGTTGTGTGACAACGTATTCATTTTCTTATAGTTACACCCAGGTGAAATCCGACAGGCTCAACAAACTCCACATATGACTAGTTGCTCTCTAGGGTAGTAAAGCAAGCAGCAAATCCACCAAATCAATGTAGTGAATATCATTTAACCAGTACACATTCCCCCAAAAGTGGTGCACAACACAGGAAATGAATTTATTACACCATGATAGAACATTTAATTATCTAATACCAGCAACTAAAATCTCATGTTGTGTATACAAATCGGCACGTATACATTTTTATAGCAAGAACACAAACTTTTCAAACCGAAATGCCTAAACAGTTTTTAAAGATTGCTATCGCTAAGGTGAAATCTGGTCAGAAAATGAAAATGTGGGCCTTCCGGTCGGTGAAAATGCCGACTTGTCATTTTTAACCCCAAATAATTGGAATTGCAGTGATTCGAGCACTGAGCCATCATCCAATGTCATCTAGCACAGCACAGAGCTTTTGTGTGAAATAGACCAAACAAAAGGTTTTTTTTTTTTTTTTAATTACATAACGGCCTAATTCTTGGACACTCCCCCCACCAACCACACAGCAATCATCTAAACACTTCACAGCATCCCCAAAAGAAATGAAACTGCAATCTGGACTCCTTAATTTGCCACCTTTCAGAGATAAGGTTAATGGAATTAAGTTAACCATAAAGATTATTATAAATTGAATGCTATATCCTTAGATGTCTGAGGTAATTTAATGCATTTCAATAAATATGAGGTTGGGAAACATAAAAGGAAAATTTATGGTACTAATTTAAACAGTATCTTTCCAAATCTACTGTGCGTGCTATGGCATGGCCCTTGATGTTTGTCAACTCACAAATACTGTTGAAGGGAAAGAATCAGGGCCCCAACTTTTCCAAAGAAATTGGAGTCAAATGCTCAATATAATATTGGGAACATTATATGAAACGAAAGCTATTTCCAAGTGATTCAGCTCAGAAATATTTAAAAATATCCATTGAGGGAAAATACATAAAGAAGCTAATCATAAGACAAATGACATAATAGTGATTACTTTTATTATCATTCTAATTATCAAGTTTAGGTTTACAAACCAAAATAAATTAAAAAAATGGTTTTACTATTTTTCATAGACATGTTTTTTAATTTGTACTTTTTGAAAAAGATTTTATTTATTCATTTGAGAGAGACAGCGAACGAGCAGTGGGGAGGGGCAGAGGGAGAGAGACAGAGAAGTAGACTCCTCACTGAGCAGGGAGCCCGATGTGGGGCTTGATCCCAGGACTCGGAGATCGTGACCTGAGCCTAAAGGTGACGCTTAACCAACTGAGCCACCCAGGCACCCCTTCTTTGTACTTTTACATGTATTAACTAGAACACAGTATCAACTTGACTTTTAAATTAGAATAACTTTTTTTAAAAAGATTTTATTTATTTATTTGACAGAGAGAGACACAACGAGAGAGGGAACACAAGCAGGGGGAGTGGGAGAGGGAGAAGCAGGCTTCCCGTGGAGCAGGGAGCCCGATGTGGGACTTGATCCCAGGAACCTGGGATCATGACCTGAACTGAAGGCAGACGCTTAACCGACTGAGCCACCCAGGCGCTCCAAATTAGAGTAACTTTTTTGTCATAGACATTACAATTTTATAAAGGGAAAGGTGGTGGTGATGATGATGATTATATTATTATCAATATTGGGTATCACAGAAACTGTGCTCAATACTTTTCTTATGGCATCTTATGAAGTAATTGTTATGATGATAATTTTATATGTAAGGAAATTGAGTCCTAGAAAGGTTACATAACTAGTTTAAGGTTATACTGCTAGAAAGTGAGGGTAAGTTTAAATTTAGATTATTCCAAAGCTTGTTCTAAGCTTATTCTTTTGATTGCAGCATTATATTATATCCCTATACCTAGAGAATAATACAACACAGCGTCCAAAATCTAGAATTCCTTTTATGCCTTATGTTGAGAAGGCTGATGACAACCTTTGCAAGAAAACTGTTGTCAAAGTCCTTGTTGTTGATGGTTTTAATAAAAGGGAGGGGAAATGGTCTTTGATACTTTCCCATTACTTAGTGTGTCGCATTTTGTTAATATCCACGATCCATATATAGCCTTTTAGAAAATTAACCAAATGAGAGAAAGTTTCTTTTTTGTACTACTTACTCCTTCTAACTTTGTAGACGTTTATCCTGATAATGTGAAGAATAAGAATAGAGGGAATAAAACCACAGATGATATAAAAAAAAAAGATTATCAGCTTTAAAAAATAAGCAAGGAAATGCAATCTGACACCAAAACAAATTAATATGAAGACTAGAATAAGTCCGATATCCCATGACACGGAATCTAAAAGAAATGACGAGGGGATTAGCAATTTGTTTTCTATAATTCTTCTCTGTTACCACTGGAAAACTCACCATTTCTTTCCTCACAGATTAACAAAGAGTGCGTTTTCTAGAAGCCCAAGGTTCCGCTGTGAGTGCCTTCAACTTACTTTAAATTTGCCCATGATTGGGCCAGTCTATACGTAGTTGACAAACTAATAGAACAGTAATAATTATTTACTTCCAACCATGAATTAGACACTACACTAAGAATTATTTATGTATTTTTAAAACCTCATGGCAGTTCTCTGTATTCAGTATCACTATTCATTTCATATATGAGAAAACTTGGAAAGTGTCTTTCCAGGTGAACCTGTTAGCCATGACCCTAGCCGTCTTCCCCATTTCTCTCTCTGTTTTGTGGCCTCCTTAAACACATAAAGGCAGTTATGTGTCTGAGTCTTTGCACTAGCTATTCCTTCCTTCTGGAATGTTCTTCCCTTGTCTTTACATGACTGGTTCATCCTAGACAATCATATTTCAGCTGATATTACCTCCTCGGCAAAGCCTTTCTTCACTTCTGAAACCAGAGTACCCACCCACTCACTCATTTCATTTTATCCTCAATGAAGCACTTATTATCTGATAGGTTTTTTGTTTATTTATAATAAGTACTTCATTGAGAATTTAGATAGATGTGAGATATAAAGTATATATGACATGCTATTATTACATTATATATAATACATATTATTATATGTGTTATAATGTATACTATATATTGTAGAGGGTGTTTAACATAGTGGGTATTTTGTAAATATTACAAAAACACTATTCCAAAATTTACTTGTCTCTCTATCCTTCTCATTTAATTTTTAGAACATTTCACTGCAACATAATTACTATACCATAAAATTCATGCTTTTAAAGTGTATAAGTCAGTGATATTTAGTATATTCAGAGTTTTGCAACTGTCACCACTAACTAATGCAAAACATTTTCAACCACTTGAAAAAGAAACCTCACACCCATTAGCCGTCATTCTCCATTCTTTTTTTCCCTAGACCCTGGAAACTACTCATCTACTTTGTGTCTGTAATGATTTGCCTATTCTAGACATTTCATATGAATCTCATGATTTTTAAATTTTCCTAAATTAAGGGTATTAACATGTCAATAAAAATATCTAATATGTATTGAATACCTAATATGTAAGGGTTGGCAGCCTTACAAAGCACTTCTTTTTTCAGTTGTTAAAAAAAATGAATCGATTTAGCACTCATTTATGACAAAATAATTCCAAAAAATAGAACAACAAGAGGTGAAGGAAACACATGTATACTAAAATATATATATATTTTTTAATTTTTAAGAGACTTTCTTTTTATGTCTTTTAAAGTTCTTTAATGGACTTTATCTTTTTAACTTTAGTTTTGAGTTCACAGCAAAACTGAGCAGAAAGTACAGACACTTGCCATATACCCCCTGTCCCCACACATGCATAGCTTCTCCCATTATCAAATCCCCCATTAAAATGGTACATTTGCTGTAAGTGATAAACCTACACGGATACATCATAATCACCCAAAGTCCATGATTTATCTTAACGTTCACTCTTGCTATTGTACATCTTACGGGTTTGGATAAATGTATAAGGACATATATCCATCACTATAGTACCATCCAGAATATTTTCACTGCCCTAAAAGTCCTCTGTGCTCTGCCTATTCCTTCCCCTCTCCATGCTAATTCCTGGCCACCTGTGATCTTTTCATAGCTTTGGCTTTTCCAAAATATCATGTAGTTGAAACCAAATAATATGTAGTCTTTTCAGATTGGTTTCTTTCACTTAGTAATATGCATTTAAGTTTCCTCCATGTTGTTTCATGGCTGGATAGTTCTTTTTTTTTTTTTTTTTAGTGTTACATAATATTCCATTGTCTAGACAACTTATTTATCCATTCACTTACTGAAGGACATCTTGGTTGTTTCTAAGTTTTGGCAATTATGAATAAAGCTACTATAAACATCCATGTTCAGGATTTGCACGGAATAAATTTTCAATTCCTTTGGGTAAATAACAGGGCGTGCTATTGCTGGATCGTATGGTAAAAGTATGTTTTGTAAAAAGCAACCAAATTGTCTTGCAAAGTAGCTCTACCAATTTTAGGTTCCTATTAGCAGTGAATGAGAGGTCCTGCTGTTCCATATCCTCACCAGCATTTGGTGTTGTCAGTGATTTAGATTTTGGCCATTCTAATAGGTGTGTAGTGGGATCTCATTTTTTAAATTTCCATCTCCCTGATGACATATGTGTATCTTTCATCTGTATATCCTCTTTGGTGGGTGTCTGTTAAGACCCTCTTGGTGGGTCTTTGGACCATTTTTTAATCAGGCTGTTTATTTACAAAGCACTTTTGTAAATAAACAGTTTACATTAGTTCATGTAATCCTTCTAACAACTATAGAGGTTAATCACCATTAATATCCATATACAGATGCTGATGGAAAAACTAAGGTAAGTTTAAGAACTCCTAGTTAAAAATGTAGGAACCTGGATTTAAACCGAGGCCCTGATCATAGGCATAATTTGAATGGTAACTTACTTCTGTTTTGTCACTCTGCATCTCTCTTGCTCTTACTTGCTATTGTTTTAGTAGAGGAGTGAGGTGCTCACAGCGGCGTCTACTAAGGGCATTTGGGCATAGATAATGAACATTAGTTTCACCGGCAGAAACAGCTCTATCTTTACATGAGTAAGGAATGTAGGGGACAGCAAGGCGCATATATTATTTCATTGAACACAAATTAATAAAACTGGAAATGTTCCTTTTCCCTCTCTCCTTTCTCTTATCCATAATTCCCCTGGTTGTCAATCATGAAATACTGTGGTCTTATATCAAACCCAGGAAAATTAAGAAGGACTTGCATTTTGATTTAAATAAAGAAATTCTAGTAAATAGAATTACTTTAAATATATAGGGGTATAAAAATACATATAAATGAACACTTGATTATTTGACATAACATTTCTTTGATTCATAGCATGCATTTCATTCTTCTGGGACTCAAGATTATTTCAAAAGGAAGGTCCAGAATGGTATTTGGCATATTCCCCTCTTCAATAGCCTGATGATATTTGTGATTATGAATTGAATAAATTGCACTGGGTTAGTAAATGTTTAAATACATTTTTAAAAATTACAAAAGTACTCATTTAACTATGCTTTTTTTTGGTCTTTAAATTTATAACCAACAAGTATGCAATTTTTAAGTAGAATAACACACACCAGGGAGTAATATTTGAAATGACTGAATTTTGGTCTCTGGATGTTCTTGGCCTTTGCTCATATGATTCACCACACCTTCTAGGCATGCAATTATCTCTTAGCACCTCACAACCTGTCATGCAGTATGCCATTCCTTAAATGAGAATTTGCCCCAAGCATCATTATATACTTAGCTCTTAATAATTTTAATAGAAGCATCAACTAGTAGTTTCTGATGGGCAAAAGATATAAATGTTACCATTTAAAATATATTTTTCTTTCTGTAATAAAAGCCAAATCCTCATCTTCTATTCATAACTGGAATGATCCTTTAAGATCATTTGACTCCTATAATTAAATTGTAGAAGTTAAAATATGTCCAACTTAAAATTCAACCTAACATTCAAAGCTGTATGTGAACAGTGTGTATTGCATTTGTTTTACTGCATCTGCCAGGGAATGCACCACAACATCCTTTATAGATATTCAGATGAGGCACTCCACTAGAAATGAAGAAGGAGCACAGCTAATTTTGGGATTTCATTGGTTTGATTACTATTTCAACTTTAAATGGCTGTATGATAATCAGTGGGTGTGGAACAACCAGTACAGCTCAAGGAGCAATTGCCTTTAGTGGAAAAGCAAAGTTTTAAAGGAGCAAAGTAAACTCCAAGAGACAATTGATTCAGTCTTACACACCTCCCTGCCATAGTTTTAAAAGGAGCAGATGTGCTAAAAAGCCAGCGAGAAGATTGTTAATATTTCTTAGGGTTCGAGCAGGAATAGAATCTCTAGCACCCGACCGCCCATATTTTGCACGACAATTTACTGCAATGTATAATCTACATGAGCATCCCAATATGGGAATTTTTCATATCAGGAAAGTACTTATTTTTTTATTTTTATTATGTTCAGTTAGCCACCATATAGCACATCATTAGATTTTTTTTAAGTATTTATTTATTTATTTTGACAGAGAGAGTGACAGTGAGAGAGGGAACACAAGCAGGGGGAGTGGGAGAGGGAGAAGCAGACTTCCCACAGAGCAGGGAGCCTGATGCGGGGCTCCATCCCAGGACCCTGGGATCATGAACTGAGCCGAAGGCAGACGCTAAACGACTGAGCCACCCAGGCGCCCCGCACATCATTAGTTTTTGATGTAGTAGTCAATGATTCATTAGTTGCATGTAATACCCAATGCTCCTCAAAAGTATTTAAACCCTTAAAATAGAGTAAATTTAAACTTAAGAGTGATGAGTTTTTTTAAAAAGAGAACAGACAAAAAGAATTTGCTTCCTAGAGATTAAAGTAAAAGTGTTTATAATTATGTTGAGATGGACATTCATTCCTAAATAATATACTACACCTTTATGATTTTAGATGTCTGGGAAGACATGTGAGTTATAATTACAAATGAGATTAATGCGAAATAAAAACAATGAATGGAATTATACTAGCATCTGTCTCTTTTTTTAAGTGTTTCATTCCAGTTAGGTAACATACAGTGTAATATCAGTTTCAGGCATAAAATATAGTGATTCAACACTTCCTTACATCACCTGGTGCTCATCGCAAGGGCACTCCTTTATCCCCATCACCTGTTTCTCCCATCCCCCACCCCCCTCCCCTCTGGTAACCATCAGCGTATTCTCTGTAGTTAAGAGTCCGTTTCTTGATTTCCTTCTCTGTCTCTCTCTCTCATATTTTTTCCCTTTGCTTGTTTGTTTTGTTTCTTAAATTCCACATGAGTGAAATCATATGGTATTTATCTTTCTTTGACTTGTTTCACTTAGCACAATACTCTCTAGCTTCATCCATGTCATTGCAAAGGGCAAGATTTCATTCTTTTTTATGACTGAATAATATTCCACTGTGTGTGTGTGTGTGTGTGTGCGTGTGTGTGTGTACCATATGTTCTTTATCCATTCATCAGTCGATGGACACTGGGCTCTTTCCATAGCTTGGGTACTGTAAAGAATGCTGCTATAAACAGGGCTGCATATATCCCTTACTAGCATCTGTCTTAATAGGCCTCTATTTACCTGAACTTTTGGATAAACCAGAACTCCGCATTTCCTCTGTTAGATTCCTGATGGACCAAGATGGCCTGCTGAAAGATCTTAACTAGAAAGCTACACTTTTTTTTTAAAATTTATTTGACAGAGAGAGACACAGCAAGAGAGGGAACACAAGCAGGGGGAGTGGGAGAGGGAGAAGCAGACTTCTGGCAGAGCAGGGAGACCGATGCGGGGCTCGATCCCAGGACCCTGGGATCACGACCTGAGCCGAAGGCAGACGCCTAACGACTGAGCTACCCAGGAGCCCCAGAAACCTACACTTTTAAGTTGAACTCTATACTGTGGTGGACTAAAGATAGCTGCAACATTTTTTGATACTCCTCCCATTGAAAAGGTAAAGTCTTTGTTTCCATGCTTTAATGTGAGTGGACTCTATGACTGCCTTGACAAATAGAATAGGCTAGAAGAAATGCTCTGTTGCTTCCCAGGGGCAGGCATTAAGAGACTGGAAACTTACACTTCATGCCTTCTGTATCATTTACTCTTGGACCCTCAACTACCATGTGAGAAGTTCAACAACTCTAAGTCCACTCTGCTGGAGAGGCCACATGTAGGCACTAGGTCAGTGGTATTGAGCCAAATCTTCCAGTCAACCCCACTAAAGCACCAGACATGTGAGTGGAGCTGTTTCGGATTCTTCTGGCCAGCCATTGACAGCTGGGTACCATTGCATGAGCACAGCTGATGTAACACGAAGTAGAAAAATCACCCCACTGACCTATGCCCAAATTCATGACTCACAGAAACATGAGATATAAATAGTGACTGCTGTTTTGAGCTAGTAAGTTTGGACTAATTTGTTATTATAGCAATAGATAACCAGAACATATGGCTTACTAAGAGTCCACTGTGATTGTTTTCATTCTTATTTATTTAATCAAATAATATAATTATGTACTACATAATTAGATGAAATAGGAGTAGAAAATAAAGCAATGTGTTCTTTCTCTAAAACTCAACTGAATTTGTGGGACAAAATCAGTAAAAGTGAGCTGAAGAGGAAAGAAAAGGCCTTCCTGTGGGGGATATTATAAAAGTACTAAAGGAATCTCCTCTCAGATTGTTTTGCAAATGCCTCCATGTTCTTTCTCCACTGCACAGGAACCAAAGTGTGCAAGTCTCTAATCTGCACTCTAACTCCCTTAATTTTATGATGTCCTACTATCTGGTTGTAAAATCCCCATTCTCATTGCTGTTCCATGAACACATCAAACAAACTCCCATCTTAGAGCCTTTTTTTCTAGTTGTTCACTCTCCCTGGAAGAGTTTCCCTACACAAGTCTAGCTCAGATCTCACCTACACAATGAAATCCACAGTGACACCTCATTTCATACTGTGTTTCAGGTCATGGAACTCCTCAACTCCCTTACTCGACTACTTGGAATTTCCATTGCACTTAGATCCTTGATACATGGCATAATTTATTAACATACCAACCATTACTGCCCTGACTGTGTGGAATAAGAGGGTTTCCATCCTGAAGTGGATCAAAAAAGAGGAACAGATAATTTTGAAGCTCAATTTCAGGACATCATATAAAACAGTGAACAAAACACTAAGGCTTTTAAACTACATTCAAGACTATTAAGAACTCGAGGTTGTGAGCAAGGACAGTGACAGTGTGAGGTCAACAAGCTTTTCTTGGCTATGCTGCAGTCTGGCATGGGATCCAATAAGCAAAGATGAAGTTCTATTCAGGTATTTCTGAAGGGATGGATGCAGCACCTCTAAATGGATACAGAGTTCATTTTTTCCGCTATACTCTTTCAGGTAACCCAAAGCTTTTTCCATCTGAAATACCTTAGTTATTACAAGTCTCTGGAGTCAGAGTTAGATGTGAATGCTGAAGTCAACAAGTACAAGGCAAAAAGTATATATTTCACTTTTACTCATGTCTCTAAAAATCCTGTGCGTTTTAGCTGCTGCTTTTTTTCCATGACGTATTTATTCTGAATATTGCTCCTGGTTTTTATTTTAGCTAAAGAAACTGATTACTTACATTTGCTATAAAATTCTAAAATGTGTTTTCTTTAAAAAAATACAAAAAGAATTCCAAATATACATGAAATCTGATAGTAAGAGATTTTATTTGGATATGGTAGATACCTAAATACCAAGGACAAAAGTCATGGTCTCTGCCCTCAGGAAGCTTATGGTCTATGAACTTGGATATAAAGCCTGTCTGGGATCAAATCCTAGCTCTATCACTTAACTGTGGTATTAAGCCAATTACTCAATTTTCTGAATCTCAATTTCCTTACCCATGAAAGGAAATTGTTAAGACCTCCCTTATAGTGTGTACTAATTAAAGAAGAAAATCCAAAATAAGATTTCATTCTTTTTTATGGCTGAGTAATATTCCTGTGTGTGTGTGTGTGTGTGTGTGTGTGTATCTATATATCACATCTTCTTTATCCATTTATCAGTTGATGAACATGTGGGCTCTTTCCATAATTTGGCTATTGTTGATAATGTTGCTGTTAACATTGGGGTGCATGTATCCCTTCAAATTAATATATTTGTGTCCTTTGGGTAAATACCTTGTGAGCACTGGGTGTTGTAAGTGTTGAATCAATAGATTCTACACCTGAAACTAATATTACACTGTATGTTAACTGCAATTTAAATAAAAACTTGAAAAAAATAAAGAAAAACCAAAACAAGCTCATGCATGGCATGTGGCCCATATTAAGACTTAAAAAAAGTAGCTAGCTATCACTATCTTTATTTTCCTGAAATGAACTTTTAATAAAAAAAGAAAGAGGGAGGGCGCCTGGGTGGCTCAGTTGGTTAAGCGACTGCCTTCGGCTCAGGTCATGATCCTGGAGTCCCTGGATCGAGTCCCGCATCGGGCTCCCTGCTCAGCAAGGAGCCTGCTTCTCCCTCTGGCCCTCCCCCCTCTCATGTGCTCTCTCTCTCTCATTCTCGCTCTCTCAAATAAATAAATAAATCTTTAAAAAAAAAAA
>NC_138385.1:81329503-81345712 GCF_054177405.1 Leptonychotes weddellii | reverse complement strand
GGCGCCTGGGTGGCTCAGTTGGTTAAGCGACTGCCTTCGGCTCAGGTCATGATCCTGGAGTCCCTGGATCGAGTCCCGCATCGGGCTCCCTGCTCAGCAAGGAGCCTGCTTCTCCCTCTGGCCCTCCCCCCTCTCATGTGCTCTCTCTCTCTCATTCTCGCTCTCTCAAATAAATAAATAAATCTTTAAAAAAAAAAAAAGAAAGAGGGAGATAATAAAACTGATAACCTTCAATTAAAAATATTTTTAACAATAGACCATGCTTTAAAATGATCAAAAATTTTAACATAATTTTTAAAAAAGTGATCAAATAGATTCACTACACTACTCACTATATGGTCCCTGCATTTGTATGGGATTTTTTAAAAAGTTTTATTATTAGACTTAGAAAATTAAAGGAATGAGAGAGTCATTACTTTTCCTAGCTTACTGATGAAAAAATGGTAGTAGTTTATTGAGAGCTACATGGGGGTTTTGATGGATTTTTTTTTTATAAAGGGAATGTTGCATTTATATTTAGTGTATGTTTGTGTATATGTATATATGCATACATTAAAGCACACTGAAATCCACTGAAGATTTTTATCTGTGGAATATACTAGTAATTCTCTGTAGGAGAGAGGTAACTGCACATACAGAAAACTATTACAATATATTGCTATAACACAGAGGAAGTTATTTCTGTTAAATATATGACCATTTTATGGTCATTCCCAATGTTAAAAGCTGCTTCATCCAACAATCATATTACCATTGTAACTCACCAGAAAACCTACTCTCTCTTTCCCTCAAATATATATAGTCATTTAAACCAAATGTACAGAAAAAAACAGTAGCATGTAGTTTAGGAACTAATGAAAATTTTAAAAGCAACAATCCCATTGAGAAGACAGAAGGTGGTACATTAGAAAAAAATTGCACATTATGGCAAGGGAAAATTTTCAGCAGTTTTTAAAATTAGTTCCAAATTGTTTCAATTAACAAATGTAGATGGTGTCATATTCATTATGTACACTTGACTCTGATATAACCCTTTATGGTTATAAATCATTTATATTTCAGAGAAAAGAATATGTGTTCAAAAATAACTATTTCTTACAAGGGACACTAAATTCTCCCTTTTTAAAATTAGTACCTTAATGCCATACAATTTTTCAAAAAGGAATGCAAAACTACAAAGTAAAAAAATATGTGAAAATATATAAAAATGGGGATACATGAATTGGCCTAATGGAGATATTCCTAAAAAGTATATAAGAATAAAACTGAAATATATAATAAGGTAAAAACAAATACTAAGACAATTGTTTAAAGGGATTTTACTGAAAGCTGTGTGCCACATTAATACTCACATCTTTACCTTCATTGTAAAATTAAATTTTGTCCATCAATTTTGCATCAAGCAAGACTCATCTACACTCTTGATAATTTAAATTCACAGAAATCTTTAAAAAGTAGCATCGGTAATTTCTTTCATAATTTTAGGGGTGGGCAGAGGGAGAAGGAGAGATAGAATACCAAGCAGGCTGCAGGCTCAGCACAGAGCCTGATGCGGAGCTCAAACTCACAACCCTGAGATCGAGACCTGAGCCAAAACCAAGAGTCGGACGCTTAACCAACTGAGCCACCAAGGTGCCCCAATTTCTTTCACTATTTTTTAAGATTTTATTTGTCAGAGAGAGAGAGAGAGAGAGAGCACAAGCAGGGGGAGGGGCAGGCAGAGGGAGAAGCAGGCCCCCCACTGAGCAAGGAGCCCCATGTGGGACTTGATCCCAGGACCCTGGGATCATCACCTGAGCTGAAGGCAGATGCTTAACTGACTGAGCCACCCTGGTGTCCCTCTTTCACTTTTAATAGGTGAAAAAGAACTGCAGAAAGGCCCCAAAATCTTTAGTACTAAATAGGTCACATGATGCAAAAAACATGTCTAATCGATAAGAAGAAATGGTAATCTTGACATATACTGTTCCTTCCGGTTTATTCCTAAAGCCATAGCCAAGAAGTTGTTAAACTATCAGTTGTGTTTTCATTCAGTCTATTTCTTTCAAGCATTCCTATTCTAATAAATTAGGTTTCCTTTGAGGATTAGTAACTTTAGAAAAAAATACTTTACAAAACTCTAACAATCAGCAGCAATATTCAAAGTGTGAGAACTTCTAAAGTAGGGATGTCTTCTAGTCTCTGAATTCACACCAAATCGGTGTACAAACAATAATCCTGAATCTTTCTACCCCCGTCCCCGCCACCACAAAGATGGAATATTTCATACTGCTTTTGTTTTGTTTTATTTTTCCTTAGATGAGAAAACACTGAAATAAGGAGGCAAAAACATGTTCTGTCTCCCTGGCTCCATTTTTGTTTTTCCTCTTAAATCTTGCTGCCAGTTATATTGACTTTTGTTTGTAGGAGTTTCTTTGTGTTTGTATTTGTTCCTTTATACAGAAGCTCCCTTCGTGGGGTCTTTTGCCAACTCATTATATTATCCTTTTAGAATATGGTCAAAGACAAGCCCATATTAAAATCCAATTTTCATTTCTAAGAAGATACTGGAATTACTCACGCATAGTTTAAAAGGATATCTGTCCTCACCTTTCACTTATTAAAAGAAAGTGATAACAATGACATTCTTATTTTGAGTGATTTAATCACATTTTCTTATCCATGTGATTTTTGTCATCTAATTTAACAAAGTTATGAGAGACATGGCCTGATTACATATTATGTCCTCTTTCCAGAAGTACAATTCAGAAACTAACTTTGATTTTTGCTTTTTTTCTAAAATGCTCCCACAGATTCACCTACCTCTATCCTGCTTTATTGCTAATGACAATAATGTCAACTTTTCAATTATTTTAATGAACATAACACTTCTCTCTGCTTTCCTCAAAAATGGAAGCTTTTATGATTTGGGAAGGCAAATACCTTGTGTTTGTTTTTTCTTTCTCCTTCTGTTGACCCAAGCTATTAATAATCTTCACAATACCAATCTAGGTTGCAATTTAGACTATGTTCATAAGCATTTCAAATCCAGACGCCTCCACAGGAGGCTCAGGCCTTAAAGAAATGCAGCCACTTGGAACCAGGGCTGCCTTCTGAGTCTTTGAGTCTCTCTGAAACATTAATTAAAATCCCTGGTAAATGAATATGCAGATAGGCTACCTATCTGCAAAGAATGATTAGCTACCAATGGCTGAATGCTTTATGATTTCTACTTTTTAATATAAGGGTTTTGGCAACACCAAGGCCTTAACCAAAGGAATGATAATGATAAAAACAAACAAACAGGGACACCTGGCTGGCTCAGTCAGTAGAGCATGTGACTCTTGATCTTGGGGTCATGACTTCAAGCCCCATGTTGGGTATACAAACAAAAATAACAACCAAAAGGCAGAATCAGACCTATAAATCCAGAGAACAAAATGATAGTTGCCAGAGGGGAGGGGGTGGGGAATGCGCAAAATGGCTGAAGGGGACTAGGAGATACAGACTTCCAGTTATGGAACGAGTAAGTCGTGGGAATAAAAGACACAGCATAGGGAATATAGTCAATTATACTGTAATAGCGATGTAGGGTGACAGATGGGAGCTACACTTGTGGTGAGCACAGCATAAGGTATAAACTTGTCGAATCACCATGTTGTACACCTGAAACTCATGTAACACTGTGTCAACTCTCCTCAAAAAAAAAGTGCTAAAAAACCCAGCAAGAGTCCATAGTGTTTTAGAAAGCACAGTCTACACACACACACACACACACGCACACACACACATCAAACTAAAAAGAATCCCTCTCATTTCTGAAAACGTCCAAAGAAATTGTCCACCTGAACATCAGTGGAAAAGGAATCCATTTCTTTTCATGCTCTTTTTTAGATGGAAGTTTTTCCTAACGGTCAGAAAACCTAAGGAGTATACTTACGTCACTGCCAGAGTATGTACTGTTGACAAAGACTCCCCATCTCAAGACACACCTCCACCAGGGCTCAAATATTTTAGGGCTTTGGTGATTCAAAGATGAATAAAATGGGGTACCTATCTTCAAAGAATTTACAGAGAACATCCATGCATATCGTATATGCTAAACTAGATTAGAGAAGAGTTTCATTTGTCCTAAACAATGGCAGGAAGATTAATTGTGAGAGATGACACTGTAAAGATAATACTTTAAAGATCTGGAAGACTGCCAGATTTTAATAAAAGGGGGGGGTGTGGAACAGAAGGATCGGTGCTTTAAGAAGAGGGGTAAATGTAAATAATATGGTCTTGGTGATGGGCAATTCTGCCTATTTTCATTTCTCTATTTAAGATATACCTATTTTTACCCCACAGTATAGCTTAATATGCCTTAATCCACCTCTTCCAGCCCAAAGTCTAAATCATCAAACATACAATAAGAAATTTATTTAGATGAGGCTTTACTCTAAGTGCACAGAAGGCTACTGTGAGAAACTATATCAAACGCCTTCCTGGCATTGGCCTGATCTACCTACCAGAACTTTTGGGTACCATCAAGGATTTTTTTTTTAAAGATTTTATTTATTTATTTGAGAGAGAGAGAGAGACAGAAACAGTGACAGAGAGCATGAATGGGAAGGAGATGGAGAAGCAGGCTCCCCACTGAGCAAGGAACCTGACATGGGGCTTGATCCCAGAACCCTGGGATCATGACCCGAGCCGAAGGCAGACGCTTAACCGACTGAGCCACCCAGGCACCCCCTTTCAAGGAATTATTACATCCTTTTTTATTCAAATGATTACTTGAATAATGTGTTAGATGATAAAAGATACATAAAGCTGATATCCAATGGAAGAGTAGGTCTGGCAGTTAAAATTCTTTATAGATAAATTAATATTTAAATTCCTCTCTATGGTATATCTGATTCCTGGGGTGCTATAACATACTGGGTGTTTAAAACAACCATCATTTATTGCCTCACAGAACAATTCCACCCATGCCATCCTTGGGCCGACATAGTGAGCGTCTCTCACTTCCTCCTTTCAAACTCTACTTCCCCTCTAGTCAGGAGGCTAGAAATCCAAAATCAGGATTTTGGCCTGTTGGCAGGGCCATGTTCTCTCTGAAGGCTCAAGGGGAGAATCTGTTTCATGCCATTCTCTTAGTTTCTGATATTGCCAACAATCCTTGGCTCGCTAGCAGTTTCTTGGCTTGTAGATGCCCCACTCATGTTTCTACTTCTGTTTCACACGGCATTCTCCCTGTCTGTCTCCTTCTCTGTATCTCCTCTTGTCTTCTTATAAGGACACTAGTCATCGTGTTAGATTAAGGGACCACCATATTCCAGTGCAACATCATCCTAATTCCACCTGCAACAACTCTATTTCCAAACAGTTCTGAGGAGAACACGAATTTGGGGAGGGGGGTCCTCTCCAACCCAGGACACACAAGAATGCAATCCTCAATGAACTGGCTCCTGTCAGTCTCTCAATTCTCAATTCAACCTCCTGCTCTTGCATCCGACTTAGCCGGCAAACAAAACAGAGCTAGTAAATGAAAAGCAGTGCTTAGCTGATAAAAGGAGAGAGAGGCCAAAGAGTAAGTAGGCACGGATTTGTTGGACAGACAAGTCATATTGAGGTATAAAGCTCCAAAAGTACCCAGAAATCAACTATAATTCATTTAGCTCAAGCACAACCGTGGTAATAAAAAGTCATTACCCTATGACCTCATGCAAAATGATGACCTATATATTTCTGTGCTGATCACTCAGAATGCTTGCGTATACAGGTAGAACATTCTACCTTTATTTCAGGTTCTAAATGCTCTGTAGTACATTATTTGCTTGCCTCGTGTAGCCTGCGGCTCTCCAGCCTTTCTGTTCAGCTCTGCCCACCCGAGGAGCTGGAAGGATTTTTAGGAAGCTCCCAGTGAGAGGCCCATCAAGTGCAGCTTCATCACAAATTGCTGTGACTCTGGCTTCAAGCCAGGTTCTTGCTTTGTTTCTTCGGACTCATTGTTTGCCTTGTACTCCAGGAAGTTGCTTTCCTCTTCATCCTTCTCGGGCCCAAGCTCCTAACTGGAAAGAGTTCTTTTGACTCTCTGATCCTATCTTCCTAGACCAGCACTGTGACCCTCCATTGGCCATGCTCAGAATGAGTTGGGCGATAATCCATCATTTTGACACTTGGCTCTATTTCTTCACATTATCTACCAACCCAAGGTCCCAAGACCTTCACTTCCTGCTCCTGTTAATCAGGTACACCTACCTATTACCTGTTACGGAACATGTCTGTTGGTGACAAAGGCAGCACAACCTCCCTCCTGTTGCTCAAACCTGGTGCTCCAGGGCCCCAGGGAACTGCCCTACTCCTAGGCTAGCCAGTCTCTAAAACCTAGTCATCATTCATTTGGGCTGTACATAAACCAAACCCCATTTAAATCACATTAATCTGCCCACAACTCTCATTTCTCAATCAAACTGACATTTTAAATGTCAGATGAGTTATAGTGTATCACTTGAGTGATCATGACAACATATTCCCTTCTATTTAGGAGATGAACTGGCTGCTTACATCAGTGTTTTTAAATACCGAAGGAAGCAAGTGCCAAAAGTATGTACATTAATGATGAATTTACTACTTCGATATCCCACAGGCCTAAAATATAGAAGTCACATTTCCAATAATGCTCAGCCTCCAGTAACTTATTATAACAGCCAAAATTGATAGCTAACATTCACTAGGTACCTACCATATATGAACAATTTTACAAATACTGTGTCATAAAATATGCATATCATTATTATTCTTCCCACTTCACAAACACAGGTTTAGTGAGGTTCTGTAAATTTTTTAGCATTACAACGAAAAATATCTGAGTCTCTCATTCAAAATAAGCAGCACCTTAGTGGGTACAGAGAATGTTTGTTTCCCTTGAAACTTCATAAGTTGAAACCAAATCCTCATGTGATGGTATTAGGAGGTGGGCGCTTTGGGAGATGATGAAGTCATGAGGGCAGACCCCTCATGAATGGGATTAGGATTTTTCTAAAAGGGACCCAACTGAACCCATCCCTCTTCCCACTATGTGAGGACCCTGAGAGAGAAGACAACTGTGAATTAAGAAGCAGGTCCTCATCAGACACACTGAATCTGCTGGCACCTCGGTCTTGGACTTCCCAGCCATCAGAACTCCAAAAAACACATTGCTATTGTTTTAAGCCAGGTGCTCTACAGTATTGTATGACAGCACCCCGAGTGGACCAAGAGAGTAGGTGTGCTCTACCTCCTTGCCACCCATTCTGGACCCCAGCTTTATAATTTTTAAAATAAAATCAACATCTTACCTCTATAGTTTTTAGGCTTTGCACTTTCAACTTCCCAGATTTCTTTCACATTTCTGCATGGGACAATGAGTCTGACCAACGATGGTCCCAAGCCTGCCATTAAGTGGATGCCGGCAAAGCAGCGGCTTCCACACACCTCCACAAAACACCTCTTTCATGGTGAGACTTAGCAGACCAGCTTCTCAGATTTTCACACAAACTGAACTTTTCCATCCATGCCATCTTGGGGCTGATGTGGTGAGTGTCTCTGACTTCCTCCTTTCAAACTCTACACTTTCTCAGCTCTAAAGCCCATATTAAATCCTATTATTCCCAGTGTATCTGAAAGGTCTTTTATGTGTTGACTGAATCTTTTACTTTGCATTCCTGAATTTTTTTTTTTTTTTACTTCTATGCATGTCCCCTTCATAATCTTCTTGATTAAAACGACAACAGGCCAACCTCTAGACGATATAGCACCTTTGAAAAAGTAAAAGAAAGTCATCCACTAGGGTAGACTTAGCCACCAGGACCAGTCGGGACAGGGACAATGCCTTTATGTGAAAGAAGGCTCTACTTCCTCAGGGCAGACACAGCCCCATGCCAGGGAGCATAGCTTGGGTGCCTTTATGAAAGGCTGGATTTCAGCCTCACCTACCCCGCCTCACACTGCCTGGGCCAAACATGCCTGGGCAGTAAAAAATAGCACAATGGTACATGACATCCTGAAATGCATTCCACTAAAATAAATAAATAACTTGGGTAAGGCAAAGGTGAATTCAAGAAATCTATTATTAAAAAGCCAAAAAAAGATTCTCAAGTCCTCCAGGGATCTTAGATGGTAACGTCTGAAGAAGACACTGAATATAATACCAATATTTGACCCCATTTATCAAGGGTAAATGTGATTCTTTCAAAGGAAGTTTGCTAGATATCAAGAACTTACTATCTCTGTAAAATCTACATGATAACATTTGTCTTGCCTGGCCAGTGACAATCCACTGAAGTCATAGAGACAGTAGATTTTTAGCAAACTTTAATGTGGTATAATAAAATTTAAAGACAAAACTAAGAGTTTTTATACTTTTTTTCATATTGAGATTTGAGCAATATAAATGAATTAAATTCCCAACCTTGGTGCTAAAGATTCTCTTTTATTCTAATAATCACTCTGAAATTTTATAACAGATTTGATATTACAGAGCTCTTTGCATTGGCGTAAGATTTTATTGCTTACAGAGCATTTCACATACCTCATTGAATATTTAAGCAAAACATTAGAGGGAAAATTACTGACCCCATTTTACAGATGAAAATTTGAGTCTCAGTGTACTCAAATGACCTTTATTTCTTTTTTTTTAAAAAGAACTTTATTAGAAGTTGTAGATAACTCACTCCAACCAAAAGCAATTTCTTTCCTTTTTTTAAAAAAAAGATTTTTATTTATTTATTTGAGAGAGCAAGCATGAGCGGGGGAAGGGGCAGAAGGAGAAGCAGGCTCCCCACTGAGCAGGGAGCCCCACATGGCACTCAATCCCAGGACCCTGGGATCATGACCTCAGCCGAAGGCAGATGCTTAATCGACTGAGCCACCCAGGTGCCCCTTAAATAATCTTTCTAAGAGCAATATAGGACTTCTGATTTTATCAAAAAACCCTGTGACTGACTTCATTTATTGAGCTCTGCTCTAAGGGCATTCCCAAAACATATATCCTTCCCAAGATAGCCTTTAATCTCTCATTGCCAGATGATACAATTCCTCCTTCTCATATCACAAAACCTATCCTGGACTCTATATCTGCCACTAAGACGTCCAAGCCTGGACAGAATTTACCTTATAAGGCTCTGGCATTTATTTCTCTTTTTTTGTCATTTTTACCAAATTATATTCCTTTTGCTTCCGTAAGTTAGCAATATTTAACCTACTCCTGGAATACTGCCCAAACTGCCCTGAAGTTATGCAGTGACTAAGTTATTTCCTATTCATATTTCCAAAATTAATCTCTCATCATGGAATAATTAGAGCTAGAAATGAGTCTTGACACACTACATCTTTGGATGGAGTGTGGACATAAGTGACTTGGGCTGTAAGAGGCAAAAAGGGAAGCCATTGGGGGAGAGCGACTTTGGCAGAAACACTTCTAGAGTGTGAGGCTCTGTAAGTTCAAATCACACAGCTACAACCTGCTAGATTTGTGATTTGTAAATTGCAAAAGTTATATTCCTTTTCGTTAAGAGATTAGTACTGAAAACTACCCATCACACAAGGTTTTATAGAAAGTCCAATAATATAACTATGTGAAAATGCTCTGAAATTATCAAGTGCCATTCAAATATCAAATATCGGGCGCCTGGGTGGCTCAGTTGGTTAAGCGACTGCCTTCGGCTCAGGTCATGATCCTGGAGTCCCTGGATCGAGTTCCGCATCAGGCTCCCTGCTCGGCAGGGAGTCTGCTTCTCCCTCTGACCCTCCCCCCTCTCATGTGCTCTCTCTTTCATTCTCTCTCTCTCAAATAAATAAATAAAATCTTTAAAAAAACCCCCAAATATCAAATATCATTTTAACCATCAGCTTATGAGCAAATGATTAGGGACCGAGACTGCCAAACACATACTTAAATCAATGCAATAGAGGCTTTAGACTATAGCCAAGACATTATTCAATCATGTTTTTTTAAAAGATTTTTTTATTTTATTTTTTAAGTGATCTCTACACCCAATGTGGGGCTCAAACTCACAACCCCGAGATCAAGAGTCACACGCTCTACTGACCGAGCCAGCCAAACACCCTTCAATCATGTTTTAAGAAGAGTAATCTTACAGGATACTCTGAAAGGGAAAGAAAGATTAGTAAGAAAATGGAGATGAAGTCCTAGAGGAGGGTAATAGCCATTAAAACACGAACAAAGGGAATGGATGTCAGTAACATGTCAAATGCAGATTTGATAGGAATTGACAGTAAAAAGAAGGAAAAACATTCAAAACTTACTCCAAGATTCTGGGCCCCAGGGACTGGAAGAGTCAGGACACTACTGTTAGAATAGTGGGAGCAAGTCAGAAAAAAAATCAAGAATCAGAAAGCAAACAAATGTTTGGTTTTGGGTATTTTCAAACCCACAACCTAAAAGAGACAGACTGTTCTTTGCTGAATCAATCTAAGTCACTATCAGCCCTGTTTATATGCTCTTTTGGGCATTTTCACATTCTCACTCATTTAACTTACTGTAAAATTTTCATTGCTTTAAATTTGTGTAAGAAATTCATGTCATGTGTTTGTGCTCCAAAAATTTTTAGTACCCTAATAAGAAGTTTTACTGCTCCTGAGAATGACCTACAATATTAGGTGATCATTTCTTGTATTAGTCTAGCAACAGCATGATCTGTTGATTGAAGTTGGACATTTTAAAATTCTCCAATAATTAAACTGAAGGAAAGCCCACTTCTGCTGCAAGTCTGCAGTGCACGGTATGCAAATAGACCTTCCCAGCTTCCCCTGGCTTCACTTAATATAGATTCAAAACAATACACAAGGTGGCTCAGTCGGTTAAGCATCTGCCTTCTGCTCAGGTTATGATCCCAGGGTCTGGGGATCCAGCCCCACAGCAGGCTCTCTGTTCGGTGGGGAGCCTGCTTCTCTCTCTCCCTCTGCTGCTTCCCCTGCTTGTGCTCTCTCTCTCTCTCTCTCTCGGTCTCTCTCAAATAAATAAAATCTTAAAAAATATATATATATGCAATTTCAAAAGGAACCCTTAGCATGTCCATCTTCACATAAAACATTGTGATATGTCAGGCCAGTAACAAATATGAAAATGATGGAATAAGATCCTCATAGAATAGATATTTATAGGATGCCTCTTCAGTAAAGAGGTCATTTAAAAAGACACCAAGTTTTAGGAGAAATGTGCTCAGGATTGTATTGCCCCCCCTTACTCATAAAGATAAGGTGATCATGTAACTTACAGAGTGATGTATTGAAAGTTAAAAGAAAAGTTCTTCAAGGTAAACACATTCTAAACTTCCAAAGTACAAACAAAGTGCAAATCAACCCACTCATGTGTTTTCCAAGATAAAAACTTAGAAAGTTGTTAGGTTCTTGTGAGCCTCTGCTACCCACAGACAATATGTTGCTAAATGTTGTGAGTTCTTTTTTGTTGTATTGCATGCCTTAATAACTTTCCTCCCTTCACTTGCCAAAATGAAACCCATATGCTTTTTCTCCCCACAGGATTCTCCAGCAAAGACTGTGGCTACTATTCCTGCTTATTTTTATATATTGAGTTTTCGTACAATAATTCCAAGGTCACTTTGTCTTGAAATTTGCAAATTGTTAGAGACCAAGGCTGGTCCATGCCCTCAAAGAGTGTTTAATTAGTTGAAGTTAAGACAGAATATTCCACACACAAAAAAAGTTGACAGAATATACACAAAGTAAATTTTTCACAAAAAGTTGATGAAAACATGTGCCAAATTCATGTGTGGCTTGTGATCATGTTTCATCATTTTGCCATATATACGGAAATTTAAAAAATTAATATACCTATTACTTAATTTTGAAAAACTCATCCATTTTTAAGCTCTATACTATTTTTGGAAACTTTACAACTTAAGTATTTTTTACTTGCTAAGGATAGGACTCTTTAATTGAAATCATCATTCTTGATGCTTAACCAATTTAAAGATCAAGAAATTCACCTTGAGATTATCAATAATAAACACACATGATAAAATCCAGTGATCCAGTAGTTCATGAACACCCTGATTTATTTTCTAAGAACAGATAACCAGAGTTATAGAAGTACCATATATCTTTATTTTCAAGGTATCAACTCTTTTCAAGGGTAATTATTGGTACACTATTTTCACAGTATACCTTTCAACCAGGTACCAAAAAATGTAGTATAGATCAGAAAATAAGAGGCCTGATTAATAACCTCCAGGGCTGAAATGCAAACCTTAAGCACTGAAACACGTTCTAGCACAACAGGGTCCACAGACAATTCAGTGATCCTGCCTTCTTTCTTCTCCTGGCCTGCCAGCAAGCACGGCTTATAGATCACTGCACTCGCCTACCGAGTCCAGATGGGACCTTCTCATCATTGCAGTCTAAGGAGATACCACCAATTAATTAGAGTTGGCACTTGAGGTTATCCTCTGCTCTCTTTTTCTCTTTTTTTTCTTGTTGGCACCCAGACCTAGCTAAATTAAAAATTTATTAAACATCTCTGTCATGTGACATTAAGAAATTTCAAGACGTGATTGCTTAAATTTGCAGATTTGGAACTAGAAGGGAATTAAGCCCAGGGACTGAATTTACATTTGATTAGTAGTGTATAGTTCCCTACTTCATCCTAGTGAACTCGCTGGCTTTACTAAGTAATTCTTAAGACAACATGTCCTTACCATTCTGACAAACCCACAGAACTTCTGCTCCTTCCTCCTACATGTCAGTATGGGTTTCAGCACTCCATGGGAAGAAACACAATTTTCTTTCTCTAGTCTGAGTTCATAATTGGAAGTGGGAATAAGAAGTGAGAGCGAAAATCCCTTCAACTTCTGCAACAGACACAGATCACCTCTCATTTCTGTCTAGTTTAAGCACATTCAATAAACAAGAACATCCATCAAAGACTATTTCTGTAGCCTGAGGAAATGTGGAGAGTGCATGGGAACAATGCTAGCCGCCTTTTTCTAGCACTTTTTTGAGAATCCACAACTATCTTTAGAAAGTATGATTTATAACTATTAATTAAACAGTGAATAACTCCAACTATTCCACCTGACTTCGAGATGGACGCATTAGAATATAAACAAGAAAAAGAAGTATGAATAAAATGAATTTTAGAGAAAGTTCAGCAATGAAATATTTCTCAACTGACAGACAACATAGAATCACAATTTCATCTATGTTTTTTTTTTTTACCCCAGTTACTCTAGGTACTTATGTATAAAACCATATTAAAATAGATACCAGAGTGCAGTATGGTGACTATAGTTAACAATACTGTATTGCATATTGGCAAGTTGCTAAGAGAGTAGATCTTAAAAGTTCTTGTCATGGGGCGCCTGGGTGGCTCAGTCGAAGCATCTGCCTTCAGCTCAGGTCATGATCCTGGAGTCCCTGGATCGAATCCCGCATCGGGCTCCCTGCTCAGTGGGGAGTCTGCTTCTCCCTCTGCCCTTCACCCTGCTCTCTCTCTCTCAAAATAAAAGTTCTTGTCACAAAAAAATTTTAACTATATATGCCAATGGATGCTACTGTGGTGATTGTGTTTCATCTTTTTGCCATATATATAAATACTGAATCGTTATGTTGTGCACCTGAAACTAACACAACATGCTATGTCAATTACATGTCAATAAAAAAATAGGTACCAGACCAGGAGAAGTAGTAAACAAAGGGGCAAAGAAAAGATTTTGCAATGACCAATGCTAGTTGTTCAGAGAAAATAGAATGAAGGTGGTCGCAGCCTCAGAAGAAAACAAAGGCATCAAGTGAAAAGAGTAATGAAAAGAAAACATTCAGGATGGGATGACTTGGTGTTAAAAATCAAGCCAAAATGGGGCGCCTGGGTGGCTCAGTTGGTTAAGCGACTGCTTTTGGCTCAGGTCATGATCCTGGAGTCCCTGGATCGAGTCCCGCGTCGGGCTCCCTGCTCGGCAGGGAGCCTGCTTCTCCCTCTGACCCTCCCCCCTCTCATGTGCTCTCTCTCTCTCATTCTCTCTGTCTCAAATAAATAAATAAAATCTTTAAAAAAAAAATCAAGCCAAAAAAGCTGTATAGAGCAGAAACTGAGGATAAGGCCAACTCTGAAGTTTTGATGTATAGGAAGAGAGGAAGGTAACTGAAAGTGACTAATGGTGTTGTTTTAGCAACAGAAGAGGAGATTGAGTGCAGCTCTCTGAACTGATTGGAAAGGATGAGGCAGGAATGAAAGTGCTCAGTGTGGGAACTGGGAGATGGGAAGATACAGGGAGACCAGGCCAGGAGAGATCGCAGTGGTGAAGTCCAGATTTTTAAAATATGATGGAGTGATTGATAGAGATGGGATAGTAGTCTGGATGTTAGAAGGAAACATATCTCAACATTATCATTCTCAGTCATCACTGAGAAAGGGAAAGGAATAATTTAACAGGAAAGATAAGTTTGCAGGAAATTAAAAGTGAAATAAGATACATGAGAAGATGTGAGAAAGAGATCAACAGAGAATTTTTCTTCAAAAAACACAAGTAAATTTTAGAGATATTTCTATTCCCAAAGAGTAATCAAGACTATTAAATAAATTAAAACTTCTCTTAAAAAAAACACAGCACAATTTCTCATATACAGATAAATTCAATAAAGAAAATACTTGATTTCTAAGTTGTGAACATATGGATTGATGTTGATTTATAGCATTTTCAGGTCACTATTCTATTACATATTTCAGTGAAATTACTTCCTATTTTTTTCTGGTATTATGGAATGTGCATCCAGAAAAAGCATGCATCCTAGTTTGTACATTTAGATCTACTTTTAAATAAATTTCCTTTTTCTATGATTTTTGCTCTCTTTAGTTCAAATGTATTATAGTGAAAAGAACTTTGGACTGGAAGTCTTGGTTGGGCTTTATTTCTGAGTATGTGTACACACACACACACACACACACACACACACACACACTGGGTGGACATGGATGGGTCGTTGAAACTAGGTTGCCTTTTACTATTCTATCAAATAAAAAGATTACTCTCTACTTAAGTCAATTTAGAAGATTATCAAAGGAATATTAGCACATTTGAAAGTGGTTTAAAGTAGAAAAAGCACCATCAACCTCCATCCATCATTCACTGATTTGCTTATCCATTCCACAAATTAAGTACCCACTACAGATCAGGTATTGTCTGTGCTCTGGGATTACATGTGTGAATGAGACTAATACTGTTCATGCTCTCCCATTATGTATTTATATTATTAACAAATTATCTATTTCTGAGAGGTCCTGAGCATTCTCACTGTGGTAGGAAACAATGCTTAAACAATTTTTGCTGAAGAACATTAAAACACATGTTAGTGGAAGCTGAGGGACAATCCAGATCATTGTCTTTTGTTCAGTTTATTTTTCTGTTGTTACTGATTTTTTTTGTTTCAAGTTTTTATTTAAATTCCAGTTAGTTAACATATACTGTAATATTCATTTCAGGAGTAGAATTTATATTTATAACACTCAGGGCTCATCACAAGTGCCCTCCTTAAAACCCATCACCCATTTAACCCATCCACCTGCCCACCTCCCCTCCAGCTCTGTTGCTATTCTTCAATGATTTTAATGTAAATAAAATTTAATGTAAATAAAATACTTCAGGTCTTCCTCATTGCACAACTTTGGGGAGCACTGTTCATATAAAATGTGATATGAACGGCGTGCCCTTGAATTTGTACACTAAGTAGTACCACTTCAATTTATCTTCTCCAGTTTGATTGATAACACTTTGAAGCATTTCAAATGTGTGTTTTAAAACAAATTCAGACTTGCAAGAAAGTTTCAGAAATTAAATCACGTATTCCCATATACCCTTCAACCAGAAACTTTTTAACTTCCTCTGAAATATAATTTCTGTTTTGTCTGTATTTGAGGGCCAAGTTCTACTCAGAACAACTGTATAATGAAAACCTGTTTAAATGTGTTTGGCATACAAAAGTAATTTTGGGAAAAGTTTGAGTATAGAGAAATAAGATGGCTTAATTATTATATTTATCTTTAAGCATGGGGGACCAAAACTTCTCATAGAAATACCATGTATGGAAATAGCAGAGCCAAAGAATTAAAAGCTTGGACTTGGGAACAAGATGGCTCAGGGTCAGTTTCCATTTACTACTCTGAGTTGTGTGACCTTGAGCGTGTTCATTAATCATCCAGTGTCTTAATTTCCTTGTCCATAAAGTGAG
>NC_138385.1:81270722-81329403 GCF_054177405.1 Leptonychotes weddellii | reverse complement strand
TGGGGAGGATATGTGCTATGGTGAGTGCTGTGAATTGTGCAAGACTGTTGAATCACAGATCTGTACCTCTGAAACAAATAATACATTATATGTTAAAAAAAAAAAAAAGAAGATAGCAGGAGGGGAAGAATGAAGGGGGGGAATCGGAGGGGGAGAAGAACCATGAGAGATGATGGACTCTGAGGGTTCTAGAGGGGAGGGGGGTGGGAGGATGGGTTAGCCTGGTGATGGGTATTAAAGAGGGCACGTTCTGCATGGAGCACTGGGTGTTATACGCAAATAATGAATCATGGAACACTACATCAAAAACTAATGATGTAATGTGTGGTGATTAACATAATAATAAAAAAATTTTAAAAATTGTGTATCTTGGGGCGCCTAGGTGGTTCAGTTGGTTGGGCGACTGCCTTCGGCTCGGGTCGTGATCCTGGAGTCCCGGGATCGAGTCCCACATCGGGCTCCCTGCTCGGCAGGGAGTCTGCTTCTCCCTCTGACCCTCTCATGCTCTCTCTGTCTCATTCTCTCTCTCAAATAAATAAATAAAATCTTTAAAAAAAAAATTGTGTATCTTTTAAAGGTTTTGTGAGAATTAAATGAGTTAATATTTACAAAGTGCTTAGAATAGTGTCTGGCACTAAGTAAGCACCATTAATGGTTTGATATAAATAATTTGACAGGAAAACCAACAGCACTCTTTCTATTTTGTAATATAAGACCATGGCTACATCTAAACTCTAAAATAATGAGAAATATTGGTAGAAAAGGGAGTGCGGCACATATGTAAGTGTAGTTAGGTGTTTATTTTATTTCTAAGTTTCCAGGTTTCTATACAATGTAGTGAAATGAAACTGATTAAATGAGGCTTATCTTTAAAGGCAAACATACATAAAATGCAGCAGTTACTGTCATTATGTAATATACAGAAGTAACTTTATTCACTGTTTGTTTTTTAACATCACAAGGGACTTTGGGATCCTACAATACTGCCCAGTCTTAATTCTGACCTTCATTTTTACTTTATGGTATTGGGACTACAGATAAAAGTGCTCAGGTGTTTTGTTAATCTGTAGATCATAAGCCAGGTTCTGAACACTGGTTTTCAAATTAAAATCCTAGAAAATTCTTGATATATAGATTCTTATAAACTCGAATTCAGGTAACTTAGATCTTAAGATAAATCTAAACTTACCATGTTTGGAAACATCAAGGTAAGTAGACATGTTGGGGAGACAAAAACCCCATGAGTGCTCTTGGGGAAGAACAGAAGAGATAAACGGAAGTTAGAAATGGACATTGGAAAACAAAAAAGGTAGACCAGCAGAAATTATCAAACTTGCCAGCAAAGAGTTATGGGATCAAGGCCAGTACACACTGAGATATACTGATGAGGCCTGAATGGGGATTAGCCAGCATTACCGATGGGAAGGACTTTTGAGGCTAATGGAAACGAAATGAATAGTGTTAAAAAGAAAAAAGAATAGGACCCAAATGGATTCATTGGTGCTAAGCCCACATCACCAAACCACAGCTTAATACCTAACTCATTTGCACTTTCAGTGTGCCCCAGGAAGACAGTCTTAACTAGTCAGTCTAAAATTTTCTGGTCAGTACCAATGAGGTAATCTGCCACACAGACCTTTCCATCCCCCAAATGAAGATGAGGTAATCTGCTCTTTCCTCACCCCTTTCCCTCTTCTGCCTATAAAAGTCTGCCATTTTGTACAGCTCCTTGGTGCTCCTTTCTACTTCCCAGTTGCGGAGCTGCCCGATTCATGAATCAACCAATAAAGCCAACTAGATCCTTAAATTTTGATTGGTTGAATTTTTGTTGTTTAACAGTAGAAAGGCATGAAGGATACAAGTAGATATCTAAGTGAAATACAACCAATTTTAGGACTGAGAATTTCAAATAAAAGACAGTATAGAAAAAGGGTTATTACATGAGCAATAAAATTGGCAAAGAATACATCAAGGCCTGAATATTTTTGAATTTCCAAATAAGACCTTTTTCAACTCTCTATAAGATAGTAAACTTTCTCAGCCTCTATTGATTCTAGTGCATTCACAGAAGGTTTCTGCACATTTGCTTTTCATCTGATCCACCTTTAACCATATCGGAGCCTCCTAATTATGTAAATGCTTATAGTATCTAATGAACAGAAAAACCAAATCACTGTTCATAACATTTCAACTGAACTCAAGCTTACTTAAAGCTCTCTCACGGGGCGCCTGGGTGGCTCAGTTGGTTAAGCGACTGCCTTCGGCTCAGGTCATGATCCTGGAGTCCCGGGATCGAGTCCCGCATCGGGCTCCCTGCTCAGCAGGGAGTCTGCTTCTCCCTCTGACCTTCCCCCCTCTCATGTGCTCTCTCTCTCTCATTCTCTCTGTCTCAAATAAATAAATAAAATCTTTAAAAAAAAAAAAGCTCTCTCAGAATTCTAAATGCTGTACATTTACAAAAATCAATGGCTAGAAAATGTAACTGTCAAGAAAAACTGCTTTAGTTACTATTTATTGGAGTAAATTTACTGGACACTAAGACCACTGGAACAATACAAGGGCTCTCTATGCCCTAGAGCTACCAATTTATTGATGGGGTTAACAATCTTTGGATGACAGCTTATTTTTCTTCTGAATCCAGTCTAAGGATCCCATTAAATATATTTCTGAACAACACTGAAAATGCCTACATGAAAGTATAAACCAATTTCAAGTGTTTGAGTTAAAGGACTAAACAAAGACAGACACTTCCTTCCAGGCAATGTCCAGACATCGAAATTAAAGATTGACGCCAACTGTCAAGATTTAACAGGTTAGGGAATCCGACTTGAATTGTAATGTCTACTGGTTTAAAATCTGACTCAATATTTTCCCAGAATATTTCACTCACCAGATGGTTTATTTGCTACTGGTTATTTACCAATTACTGTCATATGTGCCAATGAGAAATAAACTCTTGATGAACTCAGAGTCTAGGGCAAGAGTGAGAAAAGCCGTCAATAGGGCCAAGGACAGAGAAGGGTCTCTGAACAGATCTCCATGTAACCAATGTCTACTTAGCTAATTTGCTAGATTAACAAACACTCTGCATTTCTTCTAGAAATGCACACTGGCTAATCCTTTCCTTAAGGTAAAATGGATTATTGTAGATAATACTCAACTCCCTGGTAGGCACACAGGTTCTGCTCCCACTAGGTGAGTAGGTACCCAAGTCAAGTTAATTAAGCCAGCTATAATTATTTCTAGAGTTATATAAATTAAGTAAAGATTCTCAACTGACAAACCCTAAGTTCTATAAAGACAAGGGCCTTGTAATCTCCAAGTAACTAGAATAGATTCTACTCAGTATTTATTGCTTAAATGAATATAATTACAAAAATTCATTTACATAAAAACTAAATTGAGCATTTTAAAATTTGATTAAAAAGGCTTTAGTTCTCTATGCAGATTGCTTCAGAGGTTTCTTTATTTTTATTAAATTTTTTTTTAATTTGAGCATAGTTGACAGTGTTACATTAGTTTCTGGTGTACAACATAGTGATTCCATATCTCTAAATGTTATCCTCTGCTCACCACAAGTGCAGCTCCCATCTGTCACCATACAACACTATTACAGAATCACTGACTATATTCCCTATGCTGTGCCTTTTATTCTCATGATTTACTCACTCCATAACCGGAAGCCCATGCCTCCCACTCCCCTTCACCCACTGTGCTCGTCCCCCCATCGTCCTCCCCACCAGCAACTATCAGTTTGCTCTCTGTATTTACAGGTCTGATGCTGCTTTTTAACAGGTGTCTTTTCATTCTCATTCAAATATAAAGAAGCTGAAACTGGAAATTATATTTTAGACTAGCTCTGGTCAATAAAAATTTAATGCAAGCTCTGTATGTAATTTTAAAATTTCAAATCCCTACACTAAAAATCTAAAGAAGGTAAAATTAAATTTAGTAATATATTTTATTTAATTTAATATATCCAAAATATTATATTTCAAGATGTAATCGATGTAAAATTATTAATAAGATATTTCTTGTTATTTTTCATACTGAGTCTTCAAAATCCAGGACAAATTTTACATTTACAGCACAGTCCAATTCATGTGCTCGGTAGCCACACATAGCATGAGTCTACTATATTGGCAACACCAGAAAGAGACAATGCGATTCTAATTGACGTATAGAAAGAGAAAAATGACCTCATTCTCATTTGTGAATTTCTGTATTAGGTGTGAAGTCTAGGTCGCAGGACATATTTAAAAACTTTCTTTTCCTTTTAAAGTTTCTATTTAAATTTAAAAACATTTCAAGAAAGAATTTTTATTACATCTAGACTCATTGTGAGAGTGCCTTCTCTATGGCCTTCTCCTTCATAAACCTGTTTCTTTTTAAATCCCATTAGAAAAGTAAAACTTACTACAGATATTTGGGAATACAGCAGAATAAGATGTAGAGAAAAACATCATCAGCAGTTTCAGTAACCAAGTAACAACCCATTAGTTTGCTGAACTTTCGTAACTTGTTGATGGCAAAGTTACTTTCCCTGGAGAAGTCAGATGAGGATACCATGAGCTTATTAAGAAATATTCTAGGACAATATAAGAAAACAAGGAATCATCATTTTGTCTTTCTCCATATTTGAGATAAAGTATTCTTTCACAGAATTTAGCATCCTTGAACATTACAGCATAAGTTTTTTCTATACTTCAACTTTATTTTATTTATAAAATAATTTTTTTTTAAAGATTTTATTTATTTATTTGACAGAGAGACACAGTGAGAGAGGGAACACAAGCAAGGGGGAGTGGGAGAGGGAGAAGCAGGCTTCCCGCAAAGGAGAGAGCCCGATATGGGACTCGATCCCAGGACCTTGGGACCATGACCTGAGCCGAAGGCAGTTGCTTAACAACTGAGCCACCCAGGCGCCCTATAAAATAATTTTTAATTGTTGCAGAAGTACATTTTGTCTTGCCTATGGATGTCTAATTGCTCCAGCACCATTTGTTAAAGATGGTGTCCTTCCTCCACTGAAATGATTTTGCTCCTTTGTCAAAAATCATTAGGGAATATTGTCGTGAGCCTATTTCTGGGTTCTTTATTCTGTTCCATTGATCTGTATGTCTATCCTCCAGCAATATCACACAGTCTTGATTACTGTGGCTATATAAGAAGTCTTAATAACAGGTCATGTGATTTCATCTACTTTATTCTTCTTTTTCAATTTTTTTAACCTATTCTAGGGCCTACAAATTTCCATATAAATTTTAGAATAAACTTGTGCATGCCTTCAAATAACCTTGTTGGGTTTTAATAGTAACTGTATTAAACTTATAGATCAAATTTAGAAGAAATAACATATAAAATATGCATTCTAATCCATGAACAAGGTATGTCTATTTCTTTAGGTCTTTGATTTCTTTTATTATTATTTAGTACATCTCTTCATATAAATTCTAAATATGTTTTGTTTTATGCATGCCTATGTAATTCATTTTCTTTGGAGTTACTGTAAATGGTTTTATGTGTTAAATTTTGGTTTCTGTGTATTCATTTTAGTATATAGAAGTACAACAGATTCCTGTATTGGTAAAAATCTGGCAAAACTGTTGCGAATTTCTGTGTAAATATTTGGAGTAATACTGTAATGAATTCCTTTTTGAGGAGTTTTCTAGTTACAAATCCAATTTTTTAATGGTTATAAGGTTATTCAGATTGTGTATTTCATTGTGCTTGAATTCTGTAGTTTTGGGTTTCAAAAAATTGATCTACTTCTAAATAAAATTGTTGCCTAAAGTTGTTCATAGTATTCCCTTATTATCCTTTTAATGACTGCAGGATCTGTAGTTTCATTCCTGATATTATAGTGGTCTGTGACTCCATCTTTTAATTTTTATCAATCTTTCTAGAGTTTTAACAGTGATACTGATTTTTTTTGTGTGAAAAACCCGAGGTGTTTCAGGAAAATCCTATCTTTAAAGAAGTGCCAGGATTCAGTTAAGTCAAGAAAATGGATGGAAATCTTTGAAGAAATGAAGACTGTGCAAGTTTATATTTAAGGCGTCAAAGTGCACATTAGTGGATCCCTTCCCTTCCCTAATGAGTCACAGTTCTCCAGATTTTATTGCATAAGCTTAACAAATTTAATGATACTGAAATAACTTCTGTAATTTTGGAAAACCCAGACCAGATGGATTGAGTACTTTCTCTTTAAACTATCTCTCTCAGATGTTGAAGTGTCTCAAAATGGAAATACACCAGATGAGACCTGCTTACTGGGGAAGAGGAAATGGTAGGGGACTTCATTTTGACCTGCTCTCTTGTCTGAAACCTCTGGGGATTTAAGGGAGAAGTAGATGCAAGATATGTCTTAGTTTTAATGTTAATGCTATGGTACAGCTGGGACTTGTCCTACATTTACTGAGAACTCTAATTTACGAGAACTAGATCCCAGGATTTTGAAAGCAGATTTGAGACCTCTAAAGCTATTTCTTTTGCAGTTTTTTTTTTTTTCACTTCTGGTTACAGTCTGTAATATTGTCCTAGTTCTTTTTTAAAATCTACTCATAGGTTATTCTTAAACCCTTGAAATCAATTCCTTCTATGGATGTGATTATGCATCCCCATATGGAACCCCCAAATACCTATTTTGTACTTTTAGTAAATCATACAATATAATTAAGAAGCAAATTATGTAATTTTCTGCTGTACTTTATCAAATCAGAAGACTCAGATACACTTTTTGATAGAGATTTGGATTTTTTTCCCACAAAACATAAGAAGAAGTAAACACATATATGAAGGAAGAAATGACAGAAGCTGGTGTGGGAATAAAATAACATTTACATAGTACCTTATTATATTGTAGATGATACACTATATAGCAACCAAAAACAAGTAACAGAAAGAACGTGGAACAAAGGCGAAGAGTGCTTTGGTCCTCTCCATTCCATGACCACCACCCCTAGGTATACCTATAAAACTCTGGTCTCTCAAACAGCCTAAAAGTGTCAATTTTCATGAAATAAAACACTACTGAGAGAGATTATACTCCCAAGGTAGTTTCAGTTAAGATCTATTGTCCATCTAACACATTAGTAGTATTTCCCAAGCACTAAAAACATGTTTGTCTACAGTTGACTATGTGTCTACCAAAGGGGCTTAATCACATAACATTAAATAGTACACACACTTGCATGCAAACTAATTTTTTTTCAAGAATGAATAGAATAATTTTTTTTAAAGAGGAAGGATAAAGTGCCTGAATGTATATATATTTAGGTACTTGCCATAGGGTAGAATTGATCAACATCATTCTTCAAAGTAATAAAAACTTAATTTACTTAGAAGGGACTTTAGAGGTTATAAACTGAAATATCAGACTTAACAAATATTTTTTTTAAAAAATAGGAAAAACTCAAGATTTAGTAAAGCCCATGTCATTATTAGTAAAACCATGTCCATTAGTCCCAAACTTTATTTCAACATGCTATTTTTTCTGTAACTCAGTCTATAAGTCAACTTATAATTTTCTATAACTTAGTCTCTAAGTTTACTTAGAGACAAAGTTTTTAACTTGAAGTCCAGAGGTCTACTCATCTCCTAAATTCTAAGCAAAAATTTTATGTGTATATACCATTATCTGGAGTATGGACTCAGGGCTCACGTTTGATTTTTAAAAGGATCCACGATTACCTACCAGTTAAAAACCACTAATTCAGTTTTAAATTTAGATATACTTAGAGATTGGCCAAAATGGCTATAATATTTAAGTATTATGATCAGAAAGGTAGTTGTTTGTGTTTCATGTCCCCAAGTCTGTGATTTGATGAACAGAAACCTTTATGTTTTGCACCAAAAAAACCCAAAAAACAAAAAACAAAAAAAACACATGCAACAGAGATAACGGAAAAGAATGAAAAATTACAGTTTAAAATATCTTCTCAATGGTAGAATATGTGCATTCATTTCTTTTGCTTCTTTTAGACATTAAAGTGCATAATCTTATCTCACCAACAGTAGTCCATTCACACCGGCTTAATAGAATATCAGCTGAGAATGATGAGCTTGATGGAATGATTCCACGGTTAGATACTGGAATTCTCAGAAGAACTTGGCAGTCAAATATTCCAAAGAGTAAAGAAAAAGTCATGGTTTATCATAGTCTATTTAGGTTGCTATTTTATGCCTAATACTACAGTAGGTTCAGATGACTCTTATTGTTTGTTTTACAGTTCCGCAACAACTGCTGAGTGTTTCACCTACAAAGTGCTAAAAATTCACCACACTGTGTTAGAAAATAAGAAGGGCAGAAGGAGAGGAGCAGTGATGATGAATAATAATTAGCTCCTATTTCTAAGGACTTGAAAATCTGGTTGTGGAATAAGCTCCACATAGAAAAATGACTGTACATATATAACAGGCTCAGTAACTACAAAAAATTACATTTTGAATTGGGAGTGGAGGACTGACAGCAGTCCTCTCGGCTGCCAATCATGGGGAGAAAGAACCGGAGCGAAGACATTTCACTCTTCTCAGAGGGACTGCTAACTGTTTGGAGAATCACCTGTCAGGACTACCTCTTCTGTGACTATGCAGAGTTAAAGCAAGCTACTGAAGTAAGGGGTGGTGATGAGGTCTGGAGAGTTTCCCCAGCATTAGAAAATGAAAGTCTCCCATGAATTCAAGGAGCCAGAAAATGGAGGAAGACAAGAATATTATAATACATGCTGCTGTAGATTTTGATTTCTGCTTTTAGATTCCTGAGAAATTTACATACATGATTGCTAAATTTTCCTTTGACCATTGTTTGCTTGAATGTGGCATCTATCTGAAATTGGACTGTGTGCGTGTCTAGATTGATAAGGCTTATATCTGCATATGTTAATCTAAAGCAGTGCAGCAACTAGATGAACAGTGAAGATGAGGAGTTTAAGGGAAGGTGATAAGCATTTGTACTGGGGTAGTCAAGGAGAACTTGACTAAAGAATTAAGACTTAAGCCCAGTCATGAAAGCAGGTTAATTGTCAAGTCAGGAAAAACTTGTTAAAAGATAGGGTGAATTTAGAGGAGGATTCAAATAAGAAAAAGAACTGACATTAGGGAGAACCATTTCAACGACAGCATAAAATGGGAAAGCACTGTCATGAAATTCACGCATGAAATTCTGTCATGCCTAATGACCTATTTTAGGAAAAAAAGGGGGGCCAGAGGTATTCTCAAGTTGCCATGCTTTGAGTCCTGTGGCCTCCAATCTCAACCATATTCCAAAGGAAGCTAAATAAAATCAGCAGTTAGATCCCTACTGCAAGGCAGTTGTCCCAAATTGGCAGCCACAAAGTGCCACAATTTGATAACTTCCCTCAGGGTCAGCTTAGCTTTCCTTCTCAATTTTCCTCCCATCCCCAAAGGCTATCAAGCATTGCACATCGTTCCTCAAGGCTACTGGCCTTTGATGTGAGAGGAGTTGTGAAGATGAGGTACATCTACCTTCTATATCAGAGATTCTCTATTGGGCCATCAGAACAATCAAAGAACCCGTCTAATTATTGCAGGAGAGACAGAGAGGAAATTGTGTTCCTCCCCTTCTAGTGGAAGTTATGACACCTTGGCTCTTAGTGTGCAGAAGTAACAGAAGAGCATTCTTCCTACAGTGCTTTTGAAATCACTCCATTTGAGGGACAATGGAAGGACCCTTTATTATTGGAAGAGAACTGAAGAGCTAAGTAATAGTTTGAGAGTTGGATTCAGGACAGAAATCAAGATGGCTGCCCGAAATTCAACACATTAGGCCAATTTCCTCCTATTGTGCTTAGGGCATTTGGCTGGTAACACAGGGGATAAACCAAGGAGGAACATCTATTTCTTCCCTAGTGACAGGAATCATTTATTAAGTACCTGCTATATGCTATACACTTTATATTTATGTAATTCAATGTCTGCAACAATATTATGATTTAGGGAATATTATTTTCACTTTACAGGAAAGAAGTACAATGAAGTAGAAATAACATGGACTTGAGAAAGAGATCTGTGTTTGAAACATGGATTAGGGAGATCTTTCAACTCTTTTAAACTCAGTTTCCTCACTGATTAAGCAGGGAAACATATTATCTTGCATTGTAAACGAGCGAATACTCATTCAACTCAGCTTACAGTTAACTTTCATATGAAAGGCACAACAAATATAAGAAAAATTATTATTTTCTTTACTGCATATTGTGTGTCAGACTTTATTACATGCTAAGACTTTTCTGTATGCTATCTCATTTAATCCTCGTGGCAACCAGATGAGGAGGGGCCACTTTTTTTCTCCATATTTTATAGGTGAGGAAACTAAAGCTCAGAGATATGGGGAAACCTGCTTAGAGTCTTAAAAAGATGAAGTGGCAGAACCAGCCGTTTGATGCTGTCATTCCAGAGAGCCCTTTGCCAAGGCATCGGAGGAAGAACAAAGGACAAGAACAACAGCTAACACTGAATGAGCATTTCAGTTACGTCAGACTCTCTTACAATCAACATTACTTGCAGTGACCCCTTTATTTATACTCAAAATTTGTGGGAAAGGTAGAGTGATCTTCCTTATTTTACAGATGTGGACACGGAGGCACACATATACTATATAACAAATAAATGGTAGAGCTGGACTTTGACATGTAGATCCTTTCACCAGTCTCACATGATGAGTTTGGGTCTAATATGTCATTAACAGTCCTGAGGTCTTGGGCATGCCCACCTAATACTCTGCAGACCTCAGGTTCTTTGTACATGAACTGGTGGTATGGATGGCCTGATTTGAAGAACTGTAGAATTTTAAGATCTGATAGAGATCTAGCAACTCTCAGTTTGTTTCCTGAGATTAAGAATTCCTCATATCAGTGGTGGTGGGTGGGAGGGATGGGGTGGCTGGGTGATAGACATTGGGGAGGGTATGTGCTATTGTGAGCGCTGTGAACTGTGTAAGACTGTTGAATCACGGACCTGTACCTCTGAAAAAAAATAATACATTATATGTTAAAAAAAAAAAAAAGAAGAGAGTAGGAAGGGAGAAATGAAGGGGGGGAAATCGGTGGGGGAGACGAACCATGAGAGACTATGGACTCTGAGAAACAAACTGAGGGTTCTAGAGGGGAGGGGGGTCGGGGGATGGGTTAGCCTGGTGATGGGTATTAAAGAGGGCACGTACCGAATGGAGCACTGGGTGTTATACGCAAACAATGAATCATGGAACACTACATCAAAACCTAATGATGTAATGTATGGTGATAAATATAATATAATAAGAAACACTGAAAAAAAAAGATCTGATAGAGATCTAGAACTTTATTTGGTTCCATTTATAAACCTAATATACTCTCTATTTAATGCTGCTCACATATGCAGCTCTTCCAAAGGAGCCACCCTTCAAAGTCTTGTTGCCTCCACCATTTAATCTTTTAAAATCAATCTTATTATTTTTTGCTCATTAGCCATTCACCTCATACTTCCTGAGTATCACCTGGTAGCAAGGTGCAGCCTTCAATGTTGTTTATTTCCATCCATGAAGATTAACTTTTTCTCTAACCGTCCTGATTTTCAACTACTCAGTCCAAGCCAGACCCCTCTCCATGCCCCCTTCACCCCTTGCCAAAATTCTCATGTATCAGTAACTCTTGTTACCTAGTCTTCTTTTGCATGAGTCCATGTCACCCCTACTTTCTGTTCAGTATTTTTTTTAGCTCCAAGATTTCTCATCTGGAGGGTTCTCTTTCTGAATGAGACCTGAACTAATTCAGGCTGTCAAGGGGTGTGTGTCCTGAAAATTCCCCTGAGTTAGAAGAAAAAATATTTTGTATAAATAGAAACTCATACGAAATAGGGCACAGAGCTGATATCAACAAGAACAAGCTGCCGTTAGAAGTATCTAGAAGATGCAGTTTCCTACATGTGTTTCATGGCTCACCAGAGAAGAGCACACAGGCATTGACAGGTGAGTACAGAAGTATGTGAGTGTGTATGAGTGAGAGAAAGACAGAGGTGTTGGTGAAACACAGTATTTGTGAGTGGAGGGGCAGAGAGTAGGGAGGGCTTGACATCAAAAACAAATGTCATCAGTCTTCATTTTTTATGGCATTGATAATTTTGGTAAGATTATAATTTCTTGAAGCATCCTCTAGCAAAAGGCACTTACATGTGTATCATATATATAAAAGTTCATGCAATTTTTGTCTTCCTTTTTTATTACTACACATAATTTCCCACCTTCGCACAGAGATATGTGCAGAACTATGGAGAGGTTATCAAAGAAGGAACATAAATTTTAATGGATCAATTTAATGTAATGGCTATATTTTGAGCATTTACTCTGTGCAAGTTCTTATGGCCAAAGCTATGAGTTAGGTTATCACTTTCCAGAAGCTACCTGGTATGTGCAAAACAGAGTATAGAATCACAAATATTTTAAACCAGGAAGGACCATTAGATTCCCAATGGTAGAAAAGTTAAAGTGGAGACATAAAAATAAAGTTTCATAATCCTCCTGAATCGTTTCAGCTGTATAAAATGTCTCTCTCACCTCTCTTTTTAAGATAAGTTAAACGAAAGTTTTATTAAGTACACAAAGAATAAGAGGTATAAAGGGGTCAACATAAGGGCAGGGAAAACTAAACAAAGATGAGATCCCAGTCACACACTGAGTTCAACATGATTCTGGAGGGAGCTCCTGAGTACAAATTACACCAAAAAGTGGGTCCCACCTTGTCACAAAGGGGCTGCGCTTTTGTACACTCCCATCAGACAGTATTAACTTCAAGCTGACCTGGGATGAAAGACATGTGGCCTCCAGGCTCATGGCTCCTTTCAGGACAAAGAAAATCTCCAGAGAAGGAGAGACCACGGTGAGCTGTGGGCACTCCCAGGAGGTCAGGGATGAGTACACTGACTTGGTAAAAGTGATTTGGGTACAACATCACTAGTGCCAACTAATGCCAGCAAAGAGAGTAAAAAAAGTTTGTTTTAATAGTTTACAAAGGGAGATATTTTACATTTGTTTAGTATCGTAGTATTAAAGATATATCTGAATTTATGGTTAAAGTATTCATAGAGATTATTGGACAAAATGTGAACACATGTATCAATATCTCCAAGAGTTCCAAGCTGGAATTTAAGAAAACTTAAACTAAAAACCCACACATATTTAGTAAAAATTTAGTGACAGGGATTTATACCCCCAGAGAATGGGAAGCAGAATGATCAAAAGTATTGTTACTACAGACAGAAGCAAAGCTTTCAACATCAATTGCTATGAAAGAATGAATTAGACTATTCTGATACTGTCTACTACAAGTGAAACTAAGCAAAGATATGCAGTGGGATTTGGGGGAGAGCTGGTCAAAGGGAGCTAACTCAGCTTGGACATTACCTATTTTCATTCTGCTGGTTTCCTTCCTTCTGCCACCTGGAAAGAGGCTGGAGGTCCAGAAACCATCTTAGACCATGAGGTAACACTGAGGATGGAAGATACTACAGCAAGAAGGAAGGTTCCTGGATCCCTGAGGAGTATGGCCCCGCCCTGCCAGCAACATACTGCTTACAACTGGACCCCTTTTCTGTGACAGAGCAATAAATCCCTTTTACCTAAAAAAACACCATTTTGGGTATTCTGTTACTTGTAGCCAAAACCGATGCTAACTGATGCAGTCATGTTTTTCGTACTCTGAATGTGAACTTTACCATTATCACTTTTTGTTGAACCTCAAACTTTTCCATATAATGAGAAAAGCATATTGTCAAAATATCCTGTCATTATTTTAAAACAAGGGGTTTATAAATATATTAAAATCCAACTAGAGGGGTGCCTGGGTGGCTCAGTCGTTAAGCGTCTGCCTTCGGCTCAGGTCATGATCCCGGGGTCCTGGGATCGAGCCCCACATCAGGCTCCCTGCTCGGCAGGAAGTCTGCTTCTCCCTCTCCCACTCGCCCTGCTTGTGTTCCTTCTCTCACTGTGTCTCTCTCAGTCAAACAAATAAAGTCTTAAAAAAAAAAATCCAACTAGACAAAATCTCATAAATTAATGCAAATGTGTAGCACATTTTCATCACTCAAGTGCAAATTAAATTAGACTGCTCTGCCATAATAAAGAACCAGTTGCTTGCTTTCAAGTGAAAAGCATCATGTAACTTTTACTGGTGTATTTCTTTAAAAAGTACCAAATCTTTTCTAAGTCACTCTAGACTCTCTGAATGCAAGGTATTCATTACCACTGGAATAAAAACAGAATGTTGAGAGTCACATGATGCAGGCAGCTCAGATTTCAACTCAAGGTCAAGTTAATGGACCCTCAGGCAGCCAAACAGTGTTTACTGCCAAACAGACTGATATCCGTAGCCTTGAAATGAGGGGACATAACTATGATGAATTTTTTTTAAGTTTTTATTTTCATTCCAGTTAATTAACATACAGTGTTCTACTAGTTTCAGGTATATAATATAGTGATTCAACAATTCCATACATCACCCTGTGCTCATCATAAGTGCTTTCATTAATCCCATCACTTATTTGACCCATCCCTGCAACCCCTCCGTTAACCATCAGTTTGTTCTCTGGAGTTAAGCGTCTGTTTCTTGATTCCTCTCTCTTTCTCTTATTTTTTTCCGTTGGGTATTTGTTTTGTTTCTTAAATTCCACATATGAGTGAACTCATGCAGTATTTGTCTTTCTCTGACTGGCTTATTTTGCTTAACATTATACCTTCTAGCTCCACCCATGTTGTTGCAAATGGCAAGAGTTCATTCTTTTTAATGGCTGAATAATATTCCATTGTGACCATGATTAAATCTTACCCTTAAGAGATACTTTAGATTTTAATATATAGGCTATATCTCATTAAAATTTTAACAGAATAAGAAAAGCTGCATTTTGAAATACCTATGGAAAAGGAGAATACATCCTGAACTTATCTAAAATAATCAGTATGGGACCATCAAGTTTTGAGATCAAATGATAGACATATACTTTTAAAGGATGGAAATCTTATTTATTTTTAATTTAACTTTATTTTTAAAAAATTATTTATTTATTTGTCAGAGAGAGAGAGCACAAGCCCGGGGGTGGGGGCGGGGAGAGGCAGAGAGAGAAGCAGACTCCCTGCTGAGCAAGGAGCCCCATGTGGGACTCGATCCCAGGACCCTGGGATCATGATCTGAGCTTAAGGCAGGCACTTAAGAGACTGAGCCACCCAGGCATCCCAAGGATGGAAATTTTAAATCAATAACTTCTATCAGTTGCTAAATGGGGAATTTAATGTAAGTATCAGAGTAATCAGTGTTAGGTACTGAAATATGAAATTGAATTTGGGTTTTCAGATGACAAATTTAACAGAAAAAGAAGGCTGCTTGTAAAAATGTTTCTATGCAATTCCTACATTTATGTGCCTAATTTAAAAACTGAGTAAAAGTTTAGGTAATGCAAAGATTCAAAAACAAATGATTGACTAGTCAAAAAATAAAGCAAATCAGCATACTGAAACTACTATAATCTGAGAAATCTAGGATCACCGAAAAAAGTACCACATTACTCTTCTCCATTGTCAATTATTCTAAGGAGAGAGATCACCTGTTTAAACATCTAAATAATATATAATTAAACAAATCTTTGAGGTAATCATATTTATTGCATACTTTTTAAGGTAAAACAAACATGGTTATATTTATGTGAATGTAATATTTGAATAGCTTCCTCAAACAATTTATTCTACCTCCAAATATTTTCTTTATGAACAAAATGTTTTCTTATATTCCTAGACTATAGAAATCATTACCATAAACAGAAGGGTATCTATTTGTGATTATTGGAAGTGCAATATTTGTTCTGTATCTTTGAAGGTTGTTGAGTACACACTCACCCACACATGTAGTACTGGGCACACAGTATTTTACAGTTTTATTATACCTACTATCCATTCCACTTTTTTCTTCACTACCCTCTTTGTTTTGGCCTATGTCCCTACTTCTCAGATGATGCTGGGTAGGGCTTACCTCTCTTCCTCCTTCTGGGGTGGGCATATGATGAAACCTGCCCAGTAAGGACACTGCACTCCCAAACTGTTAATTGATTCAAGAATGTGTGGGTGAATTTTATCAGAGTCCATCAAAGCTAATCCCAGGTCTTCTGTTGGGGAGAATGTAGTTTTTATTTTCTGTTGGAAATGAGGCACAATAATATAAGCTTAAAACTAATATGGATATCATATTGACAGAGAATGGCCAAGAAGAGACTAGAAAGCACAGTTGAGAGAGGGTGAGAGTGTGCCAGGGGACATCATTTGAACTCCTGAATCTAAATGTACCTGAAGTCAGTCAGACTTCTTCACTTTTTTTTTTTTTAAGAGGTGTTACTTTTTTTTTTTTTAACATTTATTTATTTGAGAGAGAGAGAATGAGAGAGAGAGAGCATGAGACGGGGGAGGGTCAGAGGGAGAAGCAGACTCCCTGCCGAGCAGGGAGCCCGATGCGGGACTCGATCCAGGGACTCCAGGATCATGACCTGAGCCGAAGGCAGTCGCTTAACCAACTGAGCCACCCAGGTGCCCCAGACTTCTTCACTTTTTAATTATATAAGCTAGTAAAGCTCTTTTTTTCCTTAAAATAATTTGCTATTTTTTTGTCATTTATAACTGATAGTTCTAACCTACAGTTATGTATGTGTATGTTTACTGAGACTAAGAGATAGAGAGACCTAGATTCTAATGATATAACTGACTAAAAATGAAATTGATCCAATTACTTAAACTTTCAGCAACTTGGTTTCCTTTCTGAGAAGTGAGGAAGTTGAATCACATGACCATTTTTTTTTTTTAAAGATCTAAGATCACCAGGTCCAGTCAACTGATTCTGATGAATGAACAAATGGAAGCATTTAAATCTGGAAACAAGTTAGATTCAACTTGGTATTTACATAACCCCAGGCCTGAAAAAAACAAAAACTATAAAAAAAAATATGACTGGTTTCTCTATCCTTCAATGGGTATCATTTTTATTTTTATTTTATTTATTTATTTATTTTTAAAGATAAATGCATTTTTTTTAAAGATTTTTATTTATTTGTCAGAGAGAGAGAGCACAAGCAGGGGGAGCAGCAGAGGGAGAGGGAGAAGCAGGCTCCTCACTGAGCAAGGAGCCCGATGTGGGACTCGATCCCAGGACCCTGGGATCATGACCTGAGCCGAAGGCAGATGCTTAACAACTGAGCCACCCAGGCGTCCCAATGGGTATCATTTTTTAAAAAGATTTTATTTATTTATTTGACAGAATGAGAGAGAAAGAGAGGGGGAGAGAGAGAGAGAGCACAAGCAGGTGGAGTGGCAGGCGGAGGGAGAGGGAGAAGCAGGCTCCCCACCGAGCAGGAAGCCCAATGCAGGGCTCGATCCCAGGACCCTGGGATCATGACCTGAGGTGAAGGCAGATGATCAACTGACTGAGCACCCCAGGCACCCCCAATGGGTATCATTTTATAGTCAATTCATTTCAGGAACAAAGCAATTAAAACATTGGTAACTATAGGGCCAGCTGGTAAACCTTGGGTGTAGCTTTGATGCTGTGGTATATAATAGCAAGGGTTTTGAAACAGGAAATCTGAGTTTTAAAGCCTACCTCTGACTTGTAATTCCTCATCTGTAAAATGGGAATAATAATAGCTCCCTTGCAGGCTTGTCCTAAGAATGCACTCATATAATGTTTTTAAAGCTCCCACCACAGTACTTGGCAGAAAGTAAGTGCTCAAAATTCGCTATATGCTGTCATTATCTGCAGAGCTACTATAATGACCAAATTGCTTGAAAAAATATAATTTCCTTTGGCATGAACATTAATCCACAGATGTTTCAAAAAATACTATGTTGGTCATTAAAATTAAAAAAACAAAAACAAAAACAAAAAGAACTCTCAGCACATTAGCTCCATTCAAACTTTGTGAGATCCTGCTTACGACTGCCAACACAGTATTTTCTACACTTTCTCATACATCGCCTGTTATTTCTGGCCAGGAAAATAAATAAATAAGTAAATAAATGCCCATCTGGCAGAGTATTTCTCCACCTATATATGAACCAGAAATGCCAATCGTTTCTAATGTGTATTCCCCAGATGCAATAATCAGCCTCCATTTACAGCTAAACCACTGATTAGTGTGGAAAATACTGTCAGCAAACCATACCCCAAAATGTACTGCTGTATTTAAAAAAATCATAAAACCCTAAACACAATCCAAAACAGAAGTCATATCTTCAATAGATTCAAAGAAAAGAGAAGGCTGTACTTAATTTCATTTGGTAAAAGATACTGCCTTTTGTACAATAAAAATGTTTAAAACTATTTCTCTGATTTCTGATTCTTAGTCACACGGGCAAATTTAGGAACAATGACTTAATCACATGTCTATAAGAGCAAGCAGAAAAGGAGGAGAGGAAAAAACCACTCTGCAACTGATATTACAGAATGAATATTTTCCTAATTTGCATAAAGGCATCAGTTATACCTTAATACATTTACAAGATTCAGTAATTAATAAATATTTGCATTTTAAATCATATAGTTTGTATGAAAAAGACTATCATGAAAAATATGCCCATGAAAAACTAAATGTTTGTGATTAAAGTCATTGTATAAGGCTAACAACAAGCCTTTAAACAAGTGCTACAATCTGAACCTTTAACAAAATCCCAGTGTTTTAATTCATAGTATAATTGAAAGAAATTAAGAATGAGGTTTTTTTTGCAAAGATATATGCAATCCAAATCCTAGTTTCAAACTGAATATCCTAGAATATAAAAACTGTAGAGGTGATATTTTTATATAATGACATAAGGGGCAATGATCTTTATATTTGTAGTAAAGAAAATATTATTTCTTGAGTATTTCCAAAAGTATATTTAAAGCTCTTAAATTTTACTAAATCAAAAAAGGAAATAAAATTCCTGTGAGTCACTTAAAGAGGGGATTGATTAAATAGAGGATAATTTTTTAAAAATTGGTGGCAATCACTCTAAAATGTGCTTGAGAAAAAAAGTATTGTCTGGGCAAGAAGAGGGAGTTAGAAGAGAAGGAGAAGAATTTCCTATGGTCCAACTGATCTGTTGGAATGAAAGTCTGAAATTACCTTCAGCAGTGTTGACAACTAAACTCAGCGCTTGCTGTCTAAACAGGTGCACACTCGGACCCACCGACCCACAGCTCTTTGTCAAAGCCAAGGAGAAAGATAGCCAGTCCCCACACAGCTGCGCCATACTTGGCTATTTTTAGGTTTGGGGGTAGGCGCTCGGCCAAAGCTCAGCAGCACCATGAGAGCAAGTGCTGAGAGCACTGAGACTTTAGAGCAGTACCAGGGCTCCAACAGCCTCCTGTCTGCCTGCCTACTCGCTCCGACCCCACACTCTCTTTCCTGCGGTCCCCAAGCCACCTGTGGCTTTCATCGTCTTGCTCAAAGGTCTCCATTTCTGTGACTTTCACAGTCCCTCTCCTGTTTGAATTTCTATGTCTCACTTAGTTCTAGACTTTGAAGCCATGAAATTTTCCTTCTTAGTACCCACAGAAATAGGAATAAGCAGAAATACTCTGCAGCTCCTTCCATGAAGAAAACAGCGGATTTTATTCATTTATAATAAGTCCTTCACTTCATTAAGCCTAAAAGTCATGGCTATTGCTCCCACTGTGCTGAAAAACAGGAGGAAAGTGAATGCTTGTGATATAAAGACTGGCAGGTACAGCGATCGATGTGGAAAGGAGGAAGAAACAGACTATTGTGTTTTGACAGTTTAAAGGAAGCCAGGAAAGGGAGCCCAGAAGTCTGATATTCAATGGTGTGTATTATTTTACCCTTGCTGAATACTGATTCACAAAGCTCGTATGTCTGGGAGTGTGTGTGTGTGTGTGTGTGTGTGTGTGCAGTTTCACCATGTGCTAGCATAATTGTAATGGCTTGTGTCATTTCCAGGTGGAAAGTTTTGTTTTAATGAAAGAAACTATACTACATTAGATCTTGCTTTCTCCTTATAGCCCTCTCTAATTTGTAAACTGAAGTACATACATATTTATATTATACTCGCAGGTATCACTATCACAACAGTAGTAAAAACCAGTGTCCTTTTTGTAAAATGATTATTTTGTCGTGAACTGACATGAGCTTTTATATATGAAATACACTTTGAAAAAGAATGTGCAGCTATAAAATTAATAAGGAATACAGGTCAAACAAAAGCAAAGCCAAACCTTGATTTTTCAGAACTGTTTTATCTCTGCACGAAGTCATTTAAAAGAATTGCTTAATCGTGTGAGATAGTTGTCTAGAGAAAGCTTTTTAATGTGTCCCTATAAATGCAATTTCATATGCCTGAAGTGAAAAATAATAAATAAAATAACAATGGAAGGAAAATTGATATTTTATTTCCCATTTTAATTTTTATCCCCATAACAGCAACCCAAATTCAATATGGCAGATGCAACTGCAAGGACTTATTCTCAGGGAAGCAGTATTGTGCAGAGATCAGCCTGGTTCATAATTATGTGTCTCTCATGAATAAGGGCACTGTTGGCCAAAAATAATCTATTGTATCTTCCTCTTGGGCCAGTAACTAAAAATGTATGGTGCTTCAAAGACATGACTAAAAGAGGCAAACCTAGGGGTGCCTGGGTGGCTCAGGCGGCTGCCTTTGGCTCAGGTCATTGTCTCAGGGTCCTGGGATCAAGCCCCACATCAGGCTCTCTGCTCAGTGGGGAGCATGCTTCTCCCTCTCCCTCTGCCCACTCCCTGCACCCACCCCCGCCTCATGCTCACATACTTTGTCTCAAATAAATAAAATATAAAAAAAATAAGAGACAATCCTATAAAATGATATGGTTGTTGTGCTTCCACAAAAACGTTTTTAAGTATCTCTGTATTAGTTACATACATGTGCAAACCAACTCAGGAGCAAATTTTAGAGCAGAGTTCAAAATCTCCCATCTGCCAATTAACCATTATGTGACCTTGAGGAAGTTACGTACATTCTGTGTGCTTTAGTTTTTCATCTCTAAAACGGGGATGATTCTTTCTTCATGATCTGGTCCTGAGACTTAAACGAGGCACACATATCTGTACTCTCCCAGGGTTCTCTTATCCTTTCTTTGGGACTATATTCTCTCCCTTAGCAATCTTGTTCTCTTTTATAATTTCAACTATCAGCACCATGTGAATGACCCCAGTTATTTCTCTCTAGGCCCATCCTTTTCTTAGGTTCAGCCTTTCATTCCAAAAGCTTATCTTACCCACCTACCTGGATATCCCCAATTCCACATGAATGTCTCAAAACAAACAACCCTCTTCCCACTGTTCTCTAATTTTGATTCTATTTCTGATTTTCCTGCTGCTAATATTATCATCACCTTCCCAATTATGCAGGCTGATTAGCTATTTTTAAGAATCCCAAAATAGTTTTCATAAAGCATTAGAAATCTTGGCTTTTACTGGCTGTATGTGAAAGGAGTTCCAGGATTAAACGAGTTTGAGAAACTGGGCTAAGGAGCAATCTTTCCTGCAGGATTCCAACGCTCCTTGCGTGCGCACCATGAAACTCTAAGAAGGTGATGTAGTAAGCAAGCAACAATTCCTTAACTTATAGAACTAAGCAAACTTTTTTGTTTTTGTTTCTGTTTTTTCCAGGGCTGGGGAAAACCAGAGGGGCCCACACTGAATAATTAGTGTTCCACGGAGCACTCTTTAAGGATCACTATCATGTTGTCCTTTCCTTTAATTCATCTCCCACAATTTACTGACCATTTCTTAACAAGTAAGTATGATTCTCCCTTTTGAATCCCTTCCTCTTCCTCTCTAAGTCTATATCCTCTATAAGCCTGGCCTGGACTATATGCATACTTTCCATCTACTACCTTTTTTTACTCTGTCATCTCGAACTCTCAATTCTATATCTTCCATAGAAATGAGATTTATTTCACTGTAAGAGATATGAAGATGTCTAAGACAAGATCTCTACTGTCATGGAACTCAAGGGAAATGGGAATACACAGAGTTCAAATATAAATGTAACGAACTTGCAATCAATGCTTATATGGTTAAGGTTAAGCCAGGTTTTTCAGGAGAGTGGGAACAGAATGGTATTAGTCCAGGAACTTCTAAACCAAATATTCTAAAATATTTTTCTATTCTGAAGCCTATTCTCATCTTAACCTAAATTTTTTTTTAGATATAATTAAAAATTTTATAATATTCAATGGCAAATTTTGGAAGGTACAAATAGGAATACTTAAATAATCCAGAGGGTAAACCACTGCTAATTATGAGTGAAGTTTTGTCTGACATGTTTCCAAGTTAACAATTCCAAAGATTTATCTTCTGGAGGAAAAGTTTTCTTTTTTTTTTTTTTTTAAGATTTTTTTATTTTTTATTAGAGAGACCACACAAGCAGGAGGAGCAGAAAAGGGAGAAGCAGGCTCCCTGCTCAGCAGGGAGCCTGATGTAGGGCTCGATCCCAGGACCCCAGGATCATGACCCAAGCCAAAGACAGACGCTTAACTGTCTGAGCCACCCAGGCGCCTGAAAGTTTTCTTATAATACTAACAAAATATTCCAGAAGCTTAAGAAAAAAATAAGATATGATGGCTAAATTTAAAAAATCTTATCAACTCCTGTTTATAACGTTTTGCTTTCATTTCCACATATCTTATTTCCATATATCTTGTCGAAGTTACAGGAAGTCTGTATACTCATACAGCCCAAGGTGAGCTTAGCAAAGTATACTTTATAAAGGAAAAGACTTAAAAAAATGGAACCTATTCCTTAAATCTCAAAACAATCATCTATAAGAATTGACCATTTAACATCACTGACTGCTCAGTCCCTATAACACATTACAATAGTTCTAGGACGTACAGTGCTTTTAACACAGAGTATCCACCAATATTTATTGCTGAAAGTAGAGATAGGACTCAAAAATATAAATATTTCTTCCAGTAAGCATAAAGCTCTATAATTATCACAATAATCATTTTATAACTATTTCTTTCCCAACCATTGCACCCATATTTCTTGGCCTCCAGGGGTTTACATTCTGCATTCTGTGAGTAGGAATGTAATAAAGTGGTAATAAATGGTAGTGAATAATTTCCACAATATGGTAGCTTCTGTTTTAGAGATAGACTTAAGACATCAATAGGACTACACCCAACTCCGTCTAAGAGAAATGTAGGAATCTGAGTTAGAGGAAATTTAGTCAAAGGAAATCTAGTCAGGGAAAATTCAGTAACTTACTAAGAATGGAAGGGGGACAAACAAAAGTGCATGCACAAATGCAGAGATGAAAAGGAGGATGGCACTTTCTAGAAATATATAGTAGTTTAGCATAGCTGGAACATGTGGTGTATGAGTGGAGCAAAGGTTGAAGTTGGATTAACACACACAGGCCTTGTCATTGGCCAATGAAATTTATCTATTTTAATTCTGGGAGTGATGGTTTTGACTTACTAATTTCCCCAATATTTTCTAATTCTGTTCTCTGTTTCTGCATATATAGAAAATTGGTAGATAGGCGATTGCTAGGGAGATTTTTTTATAAGCAGGCACGATGTCTGTAAAAATACTTATGTTTATACGGATCTAACACTATATATGCATATACATGGATAATTACATATATGCAGATATAACTACTGAATAGTGAACCTACAGTCAAATGAATTTATTATTCTTTACGGAGCTGTGGGGATTATAAAAGATACCATAAGATACCACCTTGACCCTCTTAAGCCACAGACCTTTTCTGACCATACAACTACATAGCAGTGTGGTATGATATGAAAATCACTGGCTATGAACCACCTGGGTTTATTTAATTTAGCTTTGTATCTAACTAGCTTTGAGATCTGGAATCTCACTTTTGACAACTGTAAAATGAGAGGTTAGAACATATTCTCCAGGTCCTTTCCAGCTGTAATGGTCTGTGATCTTGTTATTCACCACAGGGTGTCATGCTAGTGAAAAAGCAAAACTGTAGACCAAATACCAGGTTTCCTTTGGTCATATCTTTCTGTCTATCCTTCTGTCAATTAACATCATCTTTTAAAATCTTCAATCTTCTTCATGCATTTTTTTCCTTAACACATTTTTAAATAAACTTTAAAACACTAAACTGTTTTTTCAATTTTTCAAATTAATTTTTGATTATAGTTGACCCACAATGCTACCTTAGTTTCAGGTGTACAACGCAGGGATTCGAGAAGTTTATACATTACACAAGGCTCGCGCAAGTGTAGCTACCACCTGCCACCATACAAAGCTAGTATAATATCATTGACTATGATACTATAGTGACTTATTCATTCCATAACCGGAAGCCTGGAGGAAGCCCTTCAGCCATTTTGCCCCTCCCCCCACCCCCTCCCCTCTGGCAACCACCAGTTTGTTTGTATTTACAGGTCTGATTGTGCTTTTTGTTTGTTTATTCATGTCTTAATGTATTTCGTATTCTTTCCTTTTTTCTACCCTTCCAGGCCCCTTTTCTTTTCTGACCACCTTCCCTTTACTCCCCTCCAGTTCTCTTGCCCTCTGCCGTTGGGCAGTTACAAATTGCTGATTGCACCTTATACAAAGGATTCCTGTGTACTACAAACACACTCTCAGCAGACCTCACTAACTCAGGGAAAAAAGCCTCTGGAGCAACTGAATCCTAGTTGCCTGTGGGGATTGTGAGACCATTTTCCTTGGATCTGATTGGTTCAGTGGAAGAGCGAGAACAGGGAAGACCTGAATCATTTTCCTTTTTCCCACACTCCACTCAGACACCAATCTCTTTTGCTCTCAAAACTGTTCTTTGACATGATTCCTTATTACGGGCTGAATTGTGCTCCCCCCACTCCCCCACCCCAATTATATGTTGAAGTCCTAACCCCAGTACCTCTGGATGTGACTATATTTGGAGACAGGATCTTTAAAGAGGTAATTAAGGTTAAATTGATGGAGTAGGTAGTTAGTTAGATTCTAACAGGATTCCTGGAGTCCCCCATAGAGGAAGTCATGGCCGGCTATTGGGAAGGTCAGAGGCCTGTCCTGGCAGCACTGCATAAGAAGCTGGATCAAACCTAGACAGGTCCAAGGTAATGGGCAGACGCCATGGCAGAAAACCTCTGGCCAAATAAGGAAGAAAAGGCAAGAAACCTTGCTTCTAAGAAATCTCCTCCTCAAGTAATGAATATTCCACCCTGTAGTTAACAACTGTCAATGAAACATAGAAACTCAAAACCCAGAGTGAGCAGCTCACGCACTCTCTCTCTCTCTCTCAAGCTCACCCGCTCTCACATCTGGAGAGTGTACTTTTGCTTTCATCAACTTTCCCGCTTGTGTCCATCATCTACTGTGCTGTATCTGTCCTTGAACTCTTGCTCATGATGAGGCCAAGAACCTGCGGGAACATCTTTGAGTTGGGCTGGGTTGAAGCCCCAGGGCTTGGGGTCTCCCCAGTTTACCTGGCAACAAAATGAGCTCATCATGGCGGGACCCTAAACTATTGACCAGTGTCCTTATAAAAAGAGATTAGGACACAGACACGCAAAGAGGAAAGATCAAATAAAGACAGAGGGAGAAGATGGCCTGTACCTACAAGCCAAGGAGAAAGACCTCAGAAGAAATCAACTCTGCCAACACCTTAATCATGTATTTCTTGCTACTACAACAAGAAGAATATTAACCGTAATCATTGTTAGAATGAGCTCTGCTCTTCATCTGCTTTCCAATTTTCATTTATTTATTTAAAAAAGCATTAGCAGAATAGCTTTCTGTTCTAAGCCCTGTGCTTATTTTTAGGTAGAGGGTAGGGAGCACACCATAGAAAATGACGCTACTGCCATAACAATGATAAATCAAACATTGCGGCTCGCTGTCAAGGAATGTGAACTCTAATATGAAAGTACATATACTGACGACATTTAGTGAGAGATGTGATGCCATGGGAATTCTCTGACATGGTACTTCGCCTCATGCTGTAGTCTGGTGGCCTGAAGAGGCCTGGGGAGAGGGATTAGGAAAGGATTTCCTCTGGAGATGAAATGGAAACCAAGCTGTAAGTGATCAAGTTTTCAGTGGAGAGGGATCAAGGGGAAGCCATTTCAAGAAGATGTACACCTGACAACATGAGAGTTTGGTAGTTTGGGAGCTCCCACCTAGCACTCTCAGGCTAAAGGGCTAGGAGTAGGAGGGAAAGAGAGTTGTGAGAGCAGAAGCAGGAGCAATAAAGTAAGCTGAGTTCAGATAGCACATGATCTTGCATATACTTCGTGGAGTTGACATCAGTCTCTGCCTGGAAAAAACATTTTCCAATTTGTTGGTTAAGGTTCAATTTGAACTTGTCACCTGTAATAATCTCTTTGAATCAATGATGTTCTCCTATATTCCTTTGTAGTAATCAGTATCTTTCAGTGCAAGGGGTTTTTAAGTGAATGTGAATTTTACCTAACTTCTAATTTCCTTTAGGAATCTAAACTCATTCAATATTTTCACGAGATGATAACTATAATCAAAGCAGAGAGCTTTATTTCATTTAACAAAGAATAGTCCTTCACAAAGGAATTGCAAATACCCTAATTAATGATTATTCTAATTGCTCTCCCTGTTGGAAGACACTATTTCCTGTTCTGTATTTAGCCAAGATAAACAAACTATGGTATCACCATCCCTCTTGTCCAGGACATGAGCTGTTTTATATACATGACATATTATTGTTATAAAGTCTGTCTGGCATTCCAAACCCAGCTTTCCAACTGGACTGATGAATAATGCCCCTACCCACCCCAGGCTGGGTACCACACTATGATGAAGTATGTATGTGTGCTGTGTTTCTGTGAGCTCAGTTTATAACTATACAACCTTCCTGAAGGCTAAAAACTAAATGGTTAAATATTGGGTCTAATTTTTGTCTTTAAGCTTACTTAAATTAGGGGCACTTGGGGGCACAGTTGGTTGAGCATCTGACTCTTTGGCTTGGGACATGATCTTGAAGTCTTGAGATTGAGCCCCATGTTGGACTCTGTGCTCAGTATGGAGTCTGCTTAAGACTCTCTCTGCCAAACTGTGGAAAGGGCCGAGATGTCCCTCAACAGATGAATGGATAAAGAAGATGGTTCATATATACAATGGAATATTACTTAGCCATCAGAAAAGATGAATATCTACCATTTACATTGATATGGATGGAACTGGAGGGTATTATGCTAAGTGAAATAAGTCAATCAGAGAAAGACAATTATATGGTTTCACTCATATGTGGAATATAAGGAATAGTGGAGAGGACAATGGGGGAAGGGAGGGAAAACTGAAGGGTAAGAAATCAGAGAGGGAAACAAACCATATGAAACTCTTGACTCTGGGAAACAAACTGAGGGTTGCTGGAGGGGAGGTGGGTGAGAGGACGGGGTAACTGGGTGATGGGCATTAAGGAGGACACGTGATATGATGAGCACTGGGCATTATATGCAACTAATGAATCATTGAACATTATATCAAAAATTAATGATGTACTATACATTGGCTAACTGAATTTAAATAAAAATAAATAAATAAAGACTCTCTCTGCCCCTTCTACTCATGCTCTCTCTCTCAAATAAATAAATCTTAAAAAAAAAGTTGTTTAAATTAGAATAATTGTCTTAGACATTTGAAAAATCAGTGAGTTTTTTCCTATATACATAAGCTCTCTGCCCAGTTTCTAAAAGGAAGTATAAATATATACCATATAAACCTATATCTGCCCAAGTCAGAAATTAGGGAGTCAACAACTGACAAACTTTTCTCTGCAACCCTTTTCTCTTTCCTCACTACCTAGTCAAATTCCATTACTACGTTTTACCAATAAAACATTCAAATATCTTGATTGTATTTCATCATTTCCATTCTTAATATCCTAGTAAGGCTCTTATTTGGGATATAACCACAACCGTCTTACACCTGCCTATACAATATTGACTCTCAATACCATCTGCACCTGGAATGCTTTGAAATTGTGCTTTCATTGGTCTAGAATCAGAGCCCTAGATATTCACAATTTTTTTTAAAGATTTTATTTATTTATTTGAGAGAAAGAATGAGATAGAGCAAGACAGCATGAGAAGGGGGAGGGTCAGAGGGAGAAGCAGACTCCCTGCCGAGCAGGGAGTCCGATGAGGGACTCAATCCCGGGACTCCAGGATCATGACCTGAGCTGAAGGCAGTGGCTTAACCAACTGAGCCACCCAGGCGCCCGATATTCACAATTTTAAAAGCTCCCCAGTTGGTTCTAACTGCATCCCAGAACCATGCTCTAAGTCAGAGGTTCCCAATGTTTAGTCCCTGGACCTGGGACATAAGCATGACCTTGGGAACTTGTAAGGATACAAATTATTGGTCCCTACCTCAGATCTACTGAGTGTGGAGCCAAGAAATTGTATTCTGATTATCATCAGGTAATTGGGATGGAAGCTCAAAATTAGCCACCGACTCCCACACATCTCTCCAATTCATGATCCATCAAGATGGTGTCAGAGTCTTCTCTAAATATTAAGGACTATAACATAAATATTAGATTGTATTAATTCTCTGCTCAAAGTTACTCACTGGCTTCTCAACTTCTTAGCATGGCCTGTAATTTCTTGGTGTGCTCTTCATGATATGAGTCTAACTTTTATTTTGGCCATACCATAATCTTTGGTGACCTAATTTAATATCGTATATTTATTATATAAATATAATATGTATTTATTTATATATATAATTATATATAATATCGTATTATTTATTACGATCTAATACCCACTTCATTTCCTAAATACACTACACTTATACACGCTACATCTTTGCACATGCTGTTCCCCTATCTTAAATGTCCTTTCTTACTCCTCCAACTGGCACAATGTCTTATGCTAAGCCTCACCCCAATTCATTATACCTTTTTGAAATTCTTCTTGGATATCCTTGCAGACTGAGGTATTCCTGCCTACATGTTGCTATGCTGCCACTGGAACTGTGTAAACCTACATCGTAGCAACCTCCTCATTTTACTGGACGTGTCATTTTCTTTGTTGGGAGACAGAAAATGCATTTGCTTCACCTTTTCAATTATTTTTAATTTTTTTAACGTAAGCTCTACACCCAACTTGGGGCTTGAACTCATGACCCCGAGAGCAAGAATCACATGCTCTATCGACTGAGCCAGCCAAGCACCCCTTCTTCACCTTTTTAACTGTAACATTTACTATGATGCCTGAAATTTAGGATGTGTTTTGAATGAGTAAATGGATGAGGATGCCCCTAAATGTTTTGGAAATTTTTATTGGATCCTATGGTGTATCTCTTCTAAGCAAGAGTTTGACCAAGCACATGCAACATCATAGATCTTAGTGAACCAACAAAGCAGTATGTTGTTTCTTCATGGGAAATCTCTTATATTACCATAATACTTTATAACTTCCAAGAGTTTTCACACATATTCTGAGTCACCTAGAAATAGGTCTAAATCTTCCCCTTTGAAAATTTCAAGATACACAAATACTCCTCAATAACACATATTTTATTACTTTATCTCCCTCATTGTCTAAGCTACTATGTATAAACACTAGGAAGCTATTTGAATATACTGCTTAGAGCTAGCCACTTCTCTTCCCACCAGGCACACAAAAACCAAACAAGGATGACATCTGAGGTCAGCCATACTAGCTTCCATCCACTTAGTCACCATTTATTAGGAATCAGTCACTAGAGATTTTGCTTAGCCCACTTGATATACAAATAACAGTAGTTGCTGTGTACATAAACTCATAGCCTACTGGGACAGGCAGTCCTATAAACAAGTGAATTCAAGGCAAGAATTAAACACAATAGAAGAAAAGCAGCCACAAACCTTTCAGAATTAAGGGAAAGGATACCACACCACCCACTCTGCCTTTATGTAAAGAAGGCTTTGTTTTTCAACAAAATACCCATATTGGAACTAGCATGAAAGATGTCATTTCACCTTCTTTGGCATTTATTCACATATTTTTAAAGAAACATTCTTGATCCTCAAAGCATAACAGACATGTTTTTATTCTATGAGCAAATGTATTAGCTAAGGATGTGAAAAGCATTCACATTCATTCTAATTAACATTAAATGACACTCTCCCAATGAATAAGATGTCAAAAATCATGCTAATAATTGCAGTCAATGAAATGAATGCTCTGCTCTTGGGCTGCATGAATATTTGCACTCGTCAATTGATAACTAATAGCAAGAAATACACACTAAACTCAGGATAGAGGAAGTAGACCTATAAAGTAGTATTTCTTACAAATGTCTAGTAATAGGCAGCAATTTAATTTCAACGTGCTGAAGTTCTTGGCCCTGGAATTAAATATGCAGATTTTGTAATTAAATGAGAATTTTGTTTTATGTATTGAACTTACTGAGATCTAAAATTTCCTAAGTTTTCAAATTTAGGCTAGAGAGGAAATATGCCCTAATGCTTTGAAAATATTCTGTTTAAATTCTAGTTTATATAGCAATGACCTGTGCTTACTTTAAAATTATTTCTTTTTTTTTTTAAAGATTTATTTATTTACTTATTCATTTGAGAGAGAGAGAGAAAGAGAGAGATCGGGGAGGGTCAGAAAGAGAGTGAGAGAAAATCTTAAGCAGACTCCGTGCTCAGTGTGGAGCCTGATGCAGAGCTGGATGCATGGATCGATTTCAGGACCCTGAGATGACCACCTCAGCTGAATCAAGAGTCGGACACTTAACTGACTGCACCACCCAGGGGCCCCACTTTAAAAATATTTCTAAGCAACAGATTCTTCTTCTTTTTAGAGGGAATAAATTCAAAGGGATATTAAAAATGTATCCACTAACAAAAAAGCAATTCACATCTGTGAAGTTACCTGTTTTAGGTGGATAATATCTTACAATTCACATATCGGACCCCTGTGTTTTTCTTTTCTTATAATATACAAAGACATATACATACATACATGCACATACCATGAAAGCTGGGTTTCCTCTTAAAGAAAAAAAAATACCTCTCCAAAATGGTTCCAAATGAATTCTGACTAGAGAATTGAGAGCCAGATATTCTTTCTCCTTCTATATGCAGACTCTACACTGCTTTTTACACCCATGGGAATTTACATTTGGAAGAAATCTGAAGTTAATATAAGATTATACCAGATATGCAAGTATTTGAATATCTATAGCAATTGATTATGGTATTTGCTAAAAGAGACACTACATTCAGAATATATGCATACAATTTTAATGGTTTCCTGCAACTGGAAAAATACATGGCATATTAATCAATTAGTATCCTTTCTTGTACTTATATTATAAAAGGTATGTTTTCATTAATTGTAAGTACTGAAGATTCCAAAAGGGAATTTGTACCTAGGTAGTACATTTTAATGTAAACAATTAAAACACACATGCCAAACGGAAATGCCTTGTACACCTGGCCTGCAGGCTGAATCAATAGCCTATGTCATTTTTAGAACTCTGCATGTATATGTGCATAATTATATTTTTAAAAGTTATCTGAGATTTTTTCCAACACTGTATTATTTCTAAAGTATTAGATGTCATTATCAAACGGTTTAGGTGAAAAGAAATTTATGGCTAATCGATCACTTTTTCTATCCCTTTTGGATACGAATTAATTCAACTCACATTTACTGAGCTTCTTCCTAGTATATAATAATATTCTAAGGTCACTGAGAATGCAAGCACATATAAGACATGATTGGCTACACCCAGAAAGAGGTCATCTAGAAGTAGAGATAATATAATAAACCAAATTATAATGCAAATAATATGGACTCAGTTACCACATTTGTGAAGTAGGAATAGTAATACATTCCTTCACCAAAAATTTTATAAGAATTAAATTATTTATAAGAAATGTTATGATCATTATCATTTATTATAAAAGATAATGGATATACACAAGTTAATTGTTCAGTGATAGAACCTGATTTGTAGATGTCATGGAATAAGATTCAATTATCCTCCAATTCTCATTCACACACTAAATTTTCACTTTAGAACTGTACACATTTTTGCAATGTGATCCCCAGGCAAAAGGATGACTATGAGTTTAATTTAGGTAAAACATATTATTTAAAAAAAAACAACAACATATTATTCAAGGCCTGGATTGTTTTCCGGGTGGATAGTTCTTTACTTTTGCATTATAAAGATCAAAAATCAGCCAAATAATCTATTTTAGCTGAAGACAATACAATAATATATGCTTTCACTAAGAAAAAATCATAGAGCTATCATCATATATTGTCGTGGATAAAATGCATCTATATCGTGTCTTTTTCTTGGTTAAAGTTTTCCAAGTCAAAAGAGATTGTCATGATATCCCATAAAAACCTTTTATATACAAATAATGTACTCAAAGATAAAATATTAAAGGAAAAGTTATTATATTAGTTTTGCTGAAACTCAATTTCATTTTGAAATCGGGTCAGAGGGCCCACTACTTCAGTAAATCACTATCATCACTCCAGCTAGTTTTTCTCCTAGAACGCCTGGGTGTACCAGATGTATGGATTTCTGTAATGTACAAATAGTATGTTAATGTAATGCACAAAATACAGTTCATATTCACTTGTCAATAAAACACTTACAAACATTATTTTTAATGCAAAAGACTCCACCTAATAAATATGGATAGGCTGTTAGACTGACTTAATAGAAGCTATTTTTGTTTTAAGGAACCCTCCAATTCCATATGTCTGAGTCATTCAATAGACATCTGTCACCCTGAGTTTGGGCACATGTGCAATGGGCTCTCTGCTTGTGCACATAGTTACCCAGCAACTAACTTTCCTTTTATAAATTAGCTCCATTCCAGATTAAAACAGATGAAAGATTTCCAGTCATTGTGGCCAGACCTCAGGGTGGAAAATGAGCTCAGGAAGGCAGCTATCTGAAACTGAATCCTCCCTGGAATGGACATTCCGTTCTAAGTCCTCTTCAGGGAAACTCCAACAATAGCTCAAGCAGAAGCAAACAGTTGTCTTCCAGGTAGTCCACGCCAACCGTGCACTTTCTTAGCAATCTGTCCTCAGACACCCAGCCAGAGACTTAAAACTCTTGCACCCACATCAAAGAACAGCAGACCCAGCATGCACATACTGCATGAACAGAAGCGATCCACCTAATTTCTACCCTCCCTGAATCTCTCTCACTTGGTAGTAATTCGACAACTCCAAAGAGATCTCAGCTTTGTAGTCCCTCAAAGGAATCCCCACAAGTCAGGCTTCTTTTTTAACTGAGTTCATTTCAAGATGAATTAAAAAAATGGGAAAACAAATTTCAGAGATAAGCCAGAAATACCACTGATTACAGGAATGATCTCAATTAAGCAACAGACATTTCAGTCTGAGGTTTATAACTTTTACAATTCATTGAGCCCTTAGAAAAAAAATAATGTACTAAGAATTATTCTACTCTGTTTTATTAGTTATCGTGTGTGTGTGTGTGTGTGTGTCTGAATATAAAAATACACACCAGGATTCACTGTTACACATGAACCATTTTTAGCCTGGACACCTGAGTTCCAAAAACATAATGATTTCATGACTAAAGAACAGACGATTGCTGCAGTATTTAATCATTCCTATATGTGCCTACAAACAATCAGGTACAAGTAACCCATAGATAACAGGCACAAACCCTCCTCTCAAGGAGCAAGGGAATGAGTCAGAAGCAACCTGACATTGACATCAGAGGATATAATTACTTGAGCAGAATTATCTACAGTGTGTCTTCTTTAAGAACACAGAACAGAGATGCCTATCCTGCCCTAGGGTAGTCAGGAATGCTTTTTAATGATGTTCTATAAACAAACACCAAAATAATGAACAGAAATTGTTAGAAGAAGATAGGGTGATAGTGGTTTTTGTAAGAACATTCCAGGAAGTGGGAAGCAAGTCATAGGTATGCAATTACATGATTTATTTGTGGAGCCACAATTTTTTTTTTATGACTAGAGAGAAGTGCACATGGAAGAGAATAGCAGATAAAAAGGTGAGAGACGTACTGTAAAGGGTCCCATGTGCTGGGGCCTTGGATTTTACCCTGTAGCTAGAGGATTCTCTATAGGATGCTAAGCTACAGGCACAAGATCTGATTTGTGTTTTAGAAACATGACTGGGGTAACAATGAGAAGGACGGATCTGTTTAAGACCAGATTAAAGCAAGGAGATCTCAGACACACACACACAAACACACATGCGCAAACACACACCATCAGAGATCATCTCTTGATCTGTGCATCTGTTTATACAATTTGTTATCTCTTTGGAAGTTGAATGTAAATTAGCTATTCATTAATATTAAAAGTTAAAATAATACAAAATACAAAAACTGTCCACTTTGTGAACACTTTGCCAATGACCAAGAAACGCCCCTTCCTAATGCCTACAATAAGTAACGCTGTGAAGCAACATTATTATTCCTAATTTTTTCCTGAAGACAATCAATATTAAATACACTTAGCTCAGTACCAGGAACTCAATAAATAAAGAGTTAAATACTGACTTGTCCACGATTAATTAACTTGATAGGTAAGTCAGGTTGAAAACTCAAGTAGTCTCTGGACTTGTCTAGTTACCATGCCTGTGGACCAGCATAATCTCTAAAATGCCAGACCTTCTCATACAGGCTTTTTGGTCATAAACAACCTGAAGCACAATATCTCACAAGGTAGGACATTTAGAACAAGGCTTAAATCACTATGACATTTTGTTCAATAAGTGATGCATGTTCCTCTATAATAGAAATGGATTGCATTCTAGTGGGTTAGCATTAAACCATCCTTTGTCTGTACCCTAAGTGGTGGATTTATTAATTTACAAGACTTATCTGTTGATTAGGTCTGGTGATGACACAATGGCCTTCAGGACACTGAGGGCTTGTTAAAGGTTTAATGCTGTATTTAAAAAAAAATATTTTGCAGTAAGCATGGAGTCACAGGAAGCTGCAAAGAAATATGCAGGGATGTCCTGTGCAACCTTCACTCTACCTCCTACAATGTTGACACCGTGGATAACTATAGTACAATGTCATAGTTGGGAAATTACCCATATAATCTACAGAGCTTCTTCAAATTTTTACCAGTTATACATGAACTCACTTGTGTCCTTCTCTCGGTATTTGCGTGTATGTGTGTTTGTGTGTGTAGTTATGTGCATTGTTATCAAGTATATCTTGTACAACAAATGCCACCATCAAGACACAGAATAGGTCCATCAGCAGACGCTCTCTTCTGGCACCCCTACATCGAACACCCCCCATTCTTAACCTGTGGCAACCAATAATCTGTTCTTAGTCTTCATAATTTTGTTATTTCAATAATGCTATCTAAAAGGAATAACACAGTATGTAACCTTGGAGGTTTTTTTTTTTTTTCCCAAGCATGGTGCCCTTGAGATCCATGAGAGTTGTTGTATGATCAATAGGTCATTTCTTCGTATGGCTGAGTAGTATTTCATGATATCGATGCATCATTTGTTCTACATCCACCCATTTGCGGATATGAGAGTTGTGTCCAATTTCTGACTACTACAAAGAATGCTGGTGTGAACATTCATGTACAGGTTTTGTTGTGAACATCAGTTTTCTTTTTCTGGGATAAATGCCCAAGAGTAGAATTGCTGGGTGATACAGTGATTACATGTTTAGTTTTAGAAGCCAAGCTGTTTTCCTAGAATGGCTGTACCATTTTATATTCCCACCAGCATTGTTGGAGAGACCCAGTTTCTCTGCATCCTTGTCGGCTTTAGTGTTGTCCCTTTTTTCCCAACTATTCTTGATAAAAATTGTATAAAGTGCCTAACATTATGGTTTGATATACATAGTGAAGTGATAACTACAGTCAACCTAATTAACATACCATCTCACATAGTTATCTTTTTGTGATGAGAGCACCTGAAATCTATTCTCATAGCAAATTGCCAGTATTCGATACAGTATTATTAACAATAGCCACCACGCTGTACATCAGATCTCTATACTTATTCATCTTATATAACTGCAACTTTGTACCCTTTGACCAACATTCCCCATTGTTTCCATCTCTCCAGCCCTGGTAGCCACCCTTTTACTCTCTGATTCTATGCATTCGACTTTTTGAGATTCCACATATAAGTGAGATCATGCAGGGTTTTTTTTTTTTCTTTCTGTGTTTGGCTGACAGTTGTAGTCTCTTCCTTACAAAATGGGAAAGGTGTTATTAACAATATATTTTTATAGACAATATATTTCTATTTTTCATTGCCAAATTCTTTTGCCCTTCCTCAGAGAAATTATTTAAACGTGCTTTGAGTCCTCTCACCCTTCTATACTCTAGGATAAATTACTTAATGGTCAGTGTCACTTTTTCTCTAATACTTTTTCTTCAAAGATTTTATTTATTTACCTGAGAGAGAGAGAGAGAGAGAGCACAAGCAGGGGGAGAGAGAGAGGGAGAAGCAGGCTCCCCGCTGAGTAGGGAGCCTGATGCAGGGCTTGGGGGCTTGATCCCAGGACCCTGAGATCATGACCTGAGCCGAAGGCAGATGCTTAACCTACTGAGCCACCCAGGTGCCCCTCCCTAATACATCTTAAAATGAAATCACTACTTCTTCTTCACACCCAAATACATACTGCAAGCTCTTCTAGGTTATAAAGAAAATGGATCTCTTCTTCAAGAGAGAAATTGGTGAAGATAAGAAAAAAGAGTAAATGAGTGATTTTTACAGGATACCCACAGAAAGCAAGTTGAAAAAGGGAGGGAAGGCACCAACTGTAAGAAAGAGAAAAAAAGGAATAGACTAGTGTGGAATCGAGGAAGAATATTGTAGATGTGAAGGAAGCAGTTAACACTGAGAAGTGCCATTGGGAATTACCAAGATAGATGCAGGAAAGAAAAAATATCTGGGTTGAAAATAGCAAAACAAAATAAAACCAAGAACCAAAAGACTACAGTAAAATGGAGTATGGGTAATCAGAGAAGAAAATAAAACCCAGTGACCAAAAAAAGCAAACCTTCATTATTTATTTATATATATTAAGCTTCAACCAGAACTAAATTCTTTTGTTGTCCTATAAAATGCAATCAAATTATTATTATTATAACATTTTCTTATATGTAAATGGCTGTAATTACAGCATGCAACAAAATATTACACACATTAAAAAATACTTATGTGCCTGGTTCTGGAAAACCAGTGGTGAGCAAAAGCAATTGAGATCTTTGCATTCATGGAACTTACCATGTAATCTGAGTGATAAGCATTGGTTAGTAACACACACACACACACACATACATGTCTGTCATCCATATATATATATATATGAAATCAAGACAGTGCTATGTGTTATGGTAGGATATTATATGATAGGGGCATCTTATCTACTCAAGGGAATTCTGACATCTTCCCATAGGGAGTGGCTTATAAGTGGGAAGGGGTGTTAGCTAGGTCAAAGTAAAGGGTGAGGAAGGTTCTGGACAAAGAGCAAAACGTGCAAAAGCCCTACGGTGGGAAGAAGTGAGGCCTATTCAAGGACAAGAACCCCAGAAAAGTGGTAAGGCAGGGGCAGCATTACAGGAGATGTGACAGGAGAGGAACACAGTGTCTAGATCTTGTTCTGTTTTGTTTTGCTTTCCTAGCAATGAGCAGAAGCTACTGAAGTGACCGAATGTGCACTGATATTGTCAAGCTTAGATGACTGGATGAGTTTTAGAGAATAGATTAGAAGGAATGGGGAAGAGGCAATGCAAAACACCAGAATGGCTACCGAGGCTATATTCCTAGGGAGACAAAGCTACTTGAGCTAGGCTGATGGTAGAGGAGATGAAAAGAAGTGGGTCAAAAGATACTAGGGAGATAAAACCCAAGTAATTAGTGGTTTAGACACAAGTGGTTTAGAGATAAGCATTTCAAGGATGTAATAGGTTTCAAGAGCTTGTGAAACTGGAATGGTAGCGTCATTCACTGATAAAGGGAACAATGAGAAAAGATCAGGTTTCATGGACAGACGAAAAGTTTTGTTCAGGGCACTTAGAGTAGAGGTGACTTTGTCACATACAAATGGAGATGCCAACCAGGCAGTTGAAATTGCAGTTCTGGAATTTACTAGAGAAATCTGAGTTGGAGGTATAATTTGGTTAGTTATTTCCACATGTGTGTTAATAAGTCATGGGCATGGGTGCAATGACCAAGGAAGGGATTACAGAGAGAGAAGACACTCATGCTGGGAATGAGCCCTGAGGAATCCTAATATTTAAAGGTTGAGTAGAGAGAATTAGCCTGTAAAGTAGACCGAACAGAAATACCCAAAGAAATGGGAACAAAACCAGGAGAGTGCAACGCACAGAGTTCAAGAACACACAACAGTTTTAAAAATGGAGAAAATGGTCAATGTTGGCATTGCTAAGAGTTCAAGAAAGTAGATGGAAATTTTCTCAATTGGTTTTAGTGACATGACATTCTTTCCTTCATGTGAACTATGTCGAGCGAAGTTTGAATTAAGAAAAAGAACAAAATCATAAAACTTTAAGGAAAAATACCAGTCTAGTCCAACTGATGGATATAAAGTATAGAAAAGTAATATTTTTGTTTTTTTGTATTTATCATATTTTGATAGTATGATAGTCTCACTTATCCCATTTTCTTAAGAAAATTACCAAAAAAATCCAACAATAGTTACCTCTAATGTTTAATATTAAAATTAAATGACTGATAGCTCCTTGAGGAATAAATAAAATATTAAACCACACTGTTTCTTATACTTGGGAGGTGACATTGGGATATAATATTTTTTTTTCTTTTCCGAACTATGTTGTAGTGTTTGTGTTTTCTGAATGGAAGCATTATTTTCAGGTTTAATAGTATTTATTGGTTTTATAAATACTTGTCAAGCCAAACATTTTGTATGCAAACCATTTAATTTCTAGACTTTGTGTGTATGTGTGTGTGTGAAAGAAAGAGAGAGAGAAATCTATTCATACTAGTGATACTTAATAGTGCTATGCACATACAAGGTACTGTCAGTAACTATTCCTGTAGGATAGATTAATGTCTCATTAATCCTTGCCTATGCATCACAACCCCTTCTACTCATTCTCTAATTCACATCTCCATATGCCCAGACTCTAAGGCCTATTTATAGAGGTAGATTCTTTGATGAAGTCCTCCATAATCACATCAGCCATAAGTAGTTATTTCTGGCTGATTTTACCATGCTCTGTAACTCTCTTGACATATTATAGTTGTATTTATATGCATGTGTGTGTGAGTGTGTGTGTGTGTGCGTGCACATACAGAGTTATAATCTCAAAGAAGTCAGAGAGAACATAGCAGGTGTTTGCTAATGTTTGGCTACAAGCAAGTAAAAACCTAATAGTAAAAAAGTTGCTCAATACCATATTAATATTCCATCTAGTCTTACTTCCCCCAAAGCTAACTGATAAGTACATTACACTCATCCATGACTAAATTTCAATTACTCAAGTGCCTTCTATCGCTTCAGTACAATTCTGGTTTTATTTAAACTGAACTGTCAATGTTTTCTAAGTATTTTTACCATTTTTCCAGATTCAAGAATAATCAATTTTACTAATGGTTCTCAAGAAATTTTAGACATTTCTCCAATAAGCATCTATATTAACTAAAATAGCATTAAATAAAGTGCAAACTTACCTTGTCATATCTATGCAATTCTGTATTCTCTAAAGGATGATTTTTCATATTGCTTAACAACTCTGACTGAGCAATTGAAATTCAGACTATGATAAATGTTTTACACTGAAGTCTCATTTCATTATACAGCAGTCAGTTGAAATGGGGTTTCCGAAGAAGGTATTTTTAGGAAGTGCAGAGTACAGGAAAAAGCTGAATACATTACACAATTTAAATATTTATTGAAGCTTTTCTACTGAGGCAACATTTTGGTGATATCTCACAGAAATAGCAATACGGGAAAGGAAATTAGGGGTAAATAGATGGCAGAGACTGTGGAAACCAAGACACCTGGTGTTGCAAGTGCGATCCTCACTCATAAGGTCATTAAATGGGAGATTGGAAGAAACTCCTCTTTACTGAAATATTACTTTCCTTAGGATTTTATCATTCTACCTAGATGCTTCTACAATTTCTTGGCATGCTCTTGTCTTCCATATGGAATTCCTGACCCCCTTTTGACACTCCACGATCTTTCTAGTTGGTCTCATCCAAAGTCGAGACCCTAAAAGGCTGTCCATTGATTTTACTATAAAGAAAAAATCATCCCCATGGCCTCTGAGGCTCTGAGTGACTGGACCCCAGCTCTCACCATTTTAGCAGCACACCAGTCCCAAACTTTTCCTGACTTACTATACTCAAGGAAAATTCACCTTCTTTTAGTTCTTTCTTCATACCAAGTTCTATCTTCACATATGTTGGTTCCTCTGAATGTAAACATTTTTCCTCTCTCTTTTTCCCTTTGACCACTATTCCCCAATCCCATTCTTCTTTGTGTTGCTTTGAATGTAATTTTCCTGGGGATCTCTCCCCAATTTCTAATACTAGTCTAGGTCTCACTCTTATACATTCTTATAACAATGTGTGTTTTATTCTCCGGCCCTTATCTCAAATGCAATTTAAATTCTAACATAATCCTTAATTCTAATCTCAGTGAGTTCACTTGTTTAGAACATTATCTCCAGAGACTAGTACGGTACCTGACATGAAGGATAATATATTATCTGCATGAATGAATAACAAACTGTTCTTTCTTTAAACAATGATCACCCAAACCCAATACAATACAAACTTTACAGAGTCACTTCTTTTGATACTTTTAGTTCTGGATTTCTTTTGAGAGCAACTCTGTTTCCAGAAATTTAAAGTAAAACACTGCAAAATCCACAGGCTTGAGCGAACTGAACTCCGTGATAATACTTGGTGCTCTCTGACATAGCCCATTAGAGATGGGGTGTGTAGACCTAATCCAAAGGAATCCTCTAGATCTTCAGCAGCTGTTCACATGGCTCCTGACCTGCCCTTCAGGCTCTACTAAATCAGGATTCCCCAGCTGTCTGAGCTTCCAGTAAGCTCTTTTAGTTAACCAGCTACAAGTCAACATTGCTTCTATCTAGTTGCACTCTGTAGAGTGAGATTTTCCCTTTTCCTTCCAAGTTATTTCCCAATATACGGGAGCCATTGGGATTCACAGATAATTTTATCGGTTCCTCAGCCATTTTGATAACATTATTTCTAATCCTGCCCTCCTTGAGCATCAATAGAAAAAGGAATTACTCAACCTGCCTTTGGTGAAATATGTGGGCAGTTCTGATTCTGTGATTTTTCTCTTTCGCATTTCTTTAGTTTGACCTCACACGGTTTCCAAGGCTAAAAATCTGTACTCCTAACAGTGTGCTGACTCCCATGCCCTTTAACTCAGCACTTAGCTCAGGCTAAGGTAGTACCGCAGCTGTAATCTGATAAAGGAGCAGACAAGTTGTGTGCAAATACAGATGGGTGCCAAGAATGAGCAAAACGCCACTGATGTTTATGCCCTTTTATAGTCCTGATTCAATGACAGTCTTAGCCAGAAACAGAGCGGGAGGGGGGACAGCAATTTAAAACAAAACAAAGCAAAAATCAAGGAGAGGGTGAAAACACTGAAAGGGCAACTCCTTTATTTGCCCGTAATTGGACATAAGATGAGACTACTATAATGCTAATTGTGCTCAATTAATACTGGTCTTTCTAAAACATCAATTGTTTCATAGTGGTAGAGATAAAGTACATTTAAAAGTTGGAAGTAAACTGGCCAAATACTACACACTATCTTGGCATATGTAAATTCCTTCCTTGTTGCAATGCCTGTGAATGGGTTGAATATTTATTAAATACAAGCTAAAAGCATGACAATTCAAACATCTATTTTTTTCAAACATCTATTTTCCTCAAGCTTCTTTAAAATCATGTTAACCCTGTTCAAAACCCATTTAAATGTCAACATTCTCACTTTATTACATGGATAAGCACTGGCTTTCATGATGCACTTTAATACTCCTCCTATTCATTCCAACAACCAAATTATATACGAAGATAAATAAATTAATAAACTAAAAGAAGTAAAAATAGAAGCAAAGCTCCTCCCCAGATCCTGGTACTTGAACAGTAACGTAAGACTGAATCTTTTTAACCAGCCTTCGATATACTTCAGATGTCAAACATCAATTTTCCAACATCTTTTCCTTAAAATTATATGGAATTATATTATTTTCTGAAAATTATATGGAATCGAAATATTGTATTAAGAGTTCTGGAAGAGCCATTTACGAACAACAAGAACAACAGCAGCATCAACGATTTACCAGCAAAGAAATGACAGTTCCATTCCAGTTAAAGGATAATTGTCAATTCGCCCCCACCTTCCATTACTGAAGAATGGCACGCATAATGACAAAGCCAAAGTGAGGCACTGAGGCAGAAGGCAAAAGATAATAAAGGAGACAGGGAAGAAATTGATTTCCAAACTCAATCCAGGCTGCTAGGAACACTTTTTTCTCAGGGCTTAATATCATCACATATACTATGCAAAATCCCTCTGGGGACAGTAAGACCCTGAGAACATTGCCCTGTGGGTTCTTTCACCTATTAAAATTCCCAGGTGTTTTGAATACATGCTATCAGAATAACATCAGATGGAGCAAAGAGTTGAATAGACATTGTTTTTTAAAATGGCCGCCTCAGTGGAAGGCTTGAGCTGTGCCAGGGGGAGTATTGCCTTTTGGTTTTGTTATTGGGCATGTGGTAGAGGTTGTGCAGTCTTCAGGTTAGGACTCTTTTAAGCACGAGCAAGCAGGACCATTTTCCTCTCTTCATTCTCATTATGCCTGCTGCCTGTAAGAACTGTGGCCGAGAAAGTTAAGATACCCGTGAACACCAGAGCCAAGGTTTTTGCGCTTCCCCCTTCCCCCCGCCTCGTCTGCCCCATATTCAGGGCAGTCATCTTGAATGGAGAAAGAGAAAGACCATGTTGTCCCTGAGAGTTACTGTTTCTGGATCCCTGGAGGAGACCTCTGGTTTAAAAAAAGGTACATGCAAAATTATATTATGCTGTAAGATATGGGAAAAATAAGCTTTTTACACTATAGATTTCAGGAAAAAAGTCAACTAAATCATGTTTGTTGTTACTCCTCAAATGATAGTTTGCATATGAGCGATTCACAAAGAGCCGGGTCACTGTCCCCTTCAAGACAGGATATGAGAATCTCTAAAAGACACGTTCACTTTTAATATTAACTAGAGGGAGCTTGAAATTTTACAAAGATGAAGATTTGAAGAAAAATTCCACACGTGACATCCATAGACAAACCCTCTCCAAAGTGGCAAAATAATAAACTACCCAACACTGCCAACTGAACTTTCGTATCTGTATGTAAATTAAACTTCCAAAATCCAAATCCGTGTTCTATTACTCTGTCAATATTGTAGAGGGTGAAACCCCAAAAAGTTTAACTAACAGATGTTTTTAAATGAGGAGAAAGGTGAAAACTGCAAGATGTTTGCTTGTTTGTGTTCTGAAGCTCAGTCTGCTGCATGGAGCATACTCCCCAAAGAGAAACATTTCCATGCAATTCTGTTATGGAACTTGGTTGCATTTAATAAAAAAAAAAAAAAAAAAAAAAGTCTCTTCATTTCCCATACTGCAGCCCATAACCCTCCCAGGAAAATGTTCCAATATGAGCCAAGTGCCTTGATAACAGAACACAAATCTCCTAGGATGATAGCAGGACTTTGTGAGAAAGAAAACCACTGCCTCCTTCTGAATCCAATCAAAATCTGAATGTGCTATATAAAAATAAACCAAGGTCATCATTATTCTTCTCATTGTGATTTGGCTTGCCTTCAAATTACATACCCTGTATATCTGAAATAGCTGCACCGCCTCCATTAACTGAGTTTGACATCATTTTAATCAATGTATCTTTTCAGAATGAAAGGCAGAAATGTCAAATTCCTACCATTACACATTCTTTTAACTGTAATCTGCATTAAATAAAAGCCTGTCTTTGAGAAATAACATATGCTTAAAGAAATATAACTAGCATCAATTTCATCTTAAAATGTAACTGGGTAAATATTCAACAACACATCCCTTCATATGGAGGTGATTTCCCATGAAATCACTTTTAAAGTTGAGGACTTTTAAAGTTTAAGCCTTGAGGGCGGTCACTTACACTGGTTCCTCCTAAGGCCCTACCTCATTGTAGGTTCATGATTTTGTATTATTTTTCTTAAAAGACTCCCCTCCCTCAAATTGTATAATCCCAGGCCCCGTAAAACCTTGGTCTGCTCCTTCCTTCATGGTTTGTTATGTTTCGTTGGACAGAGGACATACATTAGTCTTATTTGTCAATTTCTTTAAAAATGATGTATGTCTAAAATAGAAAATCAAAGACATGAACAGAAAATTATCTTCAAAGAAAGCTTAATTTCCAGTGAACTGTCAACGGCTCTGTGATTTAAGTGTGTCTTCATGCATTTATATAATCAGATACACTCACATCAAAATACCATGTTTCCTGTATCTGCAGTGGAAGAAAGAATAGTTTAATAAAACATATGATAAATCATTTTTAATAAGCTAGGGGAATATTACAGTAGAAGGTGGAAGGGGAAGGAAAGTTTGGGAAATCACTTTGCTTTTTTCTTGTGATAAAGCCATGATGAAAGATAATAAAACAAAATTTTTAAAAACCCTGACTTTTCTAAGACAACAAAGATTTAAATCTCTTTTATTAAACCACACAAGTGGTTAAGAATTTGACAATTTGTTTCTCATATAACAAATGACTTGGACTACAAGGATTTCAAATGAATACTTCAGAACCAAAGAGGAAGCTGTATTAATATCTCTGTCCAAATTATGAATTTATATCTCAGTACTCTCTAGCTGGAGTAGTGTCAACTGACACATTTTTTTCCCCTTAAATAACATAAATTTGCACAAAACACTTGGTAATCTTTAAGTTTACAGTAACTACTACGTGACATTCTCTACTGCATTTTCCATAATGTTATGCCGCATAAGAGATAGAGAAAATTTCTTATTCAATTAAAAAATATATTATCCACTTAGATCAGCAATCTCTTTTTCAGAGTTAAGATGCCCTTAGAAGACTCTGTAAATGAAATCATTCTAAATGGTGATTTTATTAGAACTCAAGATAATTTCTATCATTTAAAAAATTCCAATGAAATGTATATTTGCGATAAATTATTTGAGTGACTCTTTGCAATGCAATATTTGAGCAATTCTAAAAGTAAACAATCTTTATGTTAATACAGGGATCTTCTGGCAACTACTTTCATAAAAACCACCCACGTGTACTCTTTTACGTTTTTTCAAACTAAGGCAATTCAAAAAAAAAAAAAAAAAAAACACCTCATTCCAATGTCAATACATTCAAACAGAAGTATGTCAGCTGGTAAAAGTTAATGTAGAATATAACCGTGTGAATATCTTCATATTCTTTTAACGAACCCACTGTCATGCAGCTTAAAGTTTCACCTGATAGCTTTAAAATGTGCTTTAATAAAGTCCTACAGAGCTTGTCCCAAAAAGGTTAGCTTTCTTTAAATTCTAATGAAGAATTTGAAGTTATTTGAATATCTATGACAAAGCGGAGAGTAGGTTTGCCTTGCTTCATTCTTTGTTATTTTTTGAATTGCATCTTTGCTATTTTTTCTACATCACTCTCTACACTGGTTTCTGGTGTGAATTTTGTAGGTATAACAACGGATCAATCAATATGCGTACATTGCGAAGAATATACGCCGTTGTATTTTTGTAACATTAGTAAATGGGATGGTTTTTCAACCAGAAAGTAATTCTGGTGCTCACCTAATAAATTTGTAAAATAAGGAAATTTCATTAAACATGTTTTACTATAAACTCTGGTAGCATCTAATGTGAATCAGTAAGTGCACAATGTTCTTTTTTTTTTTTTTTTTGGCACAGAGGCCAGAGTTGTGTTGTGACCTTTTTACCAGAAATTTTGAAGAATTACTTATTTGGAAAGACTTACTTTCTTCACTGTTAATTATAGGCATCACCATCGTATCTGTTTCAGAATGGCTATAATCCACCAGTCAAAGGCAGGGGGTGAGGGAGACAAGGTAATCGCCTCTGTCCATCTCTTTGGGACACACTGTACTCTTCATATATTATTTTTATACATTATTTTTACTACTGTGCCAGAGTCAATTTCTCAATTTTTCATTAGTCATCATGACTTTCTTAAAATAAACAAAATAGATGCACTTTATATAAAAGCCAAATAAAAAAGCTTTACTGAAAACCTAGGTCATACTAGACATGAAACAACACGGTGAGCTTACTGTGAAATGATCAGAAGTCCCTCTTGCTTTTATGTTGTGTTCTCAACAAAAGTGTCTGGTCATTTGCCAGCAAAGATCATATCATTATTTGAAGGAATTTTCATGATATGCTACAGAAAAGAACACTCAAAATACTAAATATAATATGAGATAAGGATTTTTAAATTAAATATTTATCATACTTTCCTCCGCCTCCATTTATCCATCACAATTTGTTCTGTTTTTTAATTTTTTCCCCCCAAGATGTGCCAGATAGAATTTTTCTAACCTTGGGGTCTCCACACATCATTCCACTACCACAATTAGTTCATTGAGAATATATAGCAGATCACTGCCCCACATGCAACCATTACTGAAGAGAGGATCAAATAATCAAGATAATAACTCAGATACACGAACGACTTCAGAGCAATTAAAATAGTTTGTTACAAATACTTCAGGCCAGTCATGCATATTCTATTACTTTAGTGGTTTCTTAAAAAAGAAAGATCTTGATTATATTTGTAAAGAAAAAACTTTAAACTCTACTTCATTTCTACTGAAAAGTTTTCCCAATGAGAAACATGTACACCTGCACATATATGTGTACAGGAAATTTAAGATAACATTTATTCTTATTCACAAACTACTATAATAATTTAAAATCAATCTGCCTAATCAGTGAGCTCGCCACAAACTAAAACTTAAGCCACGGTAAAAATATTCTTAGTGACTTTGTACTTACAACAGTCCTCTACTTCTTCCCACCAAAGCATTTGGGGAAAAAAAAAAAAGTATATATCAAGGCAGCAGGAAAAGTCTTGGTAAATTTTCTCCCAACTTTAGTGCTCCAATAGGTTTAGGAATGATGAGAAATCAACCAACTTCAGCCTTTTAAAAAAGAACACTTCAGTTTTTCCTATTCGTTTTTCTCTGAAGTTAATTGCCTCCAAGATCTGAGTCCTGTAAGGGGAAAGTGAGTGATCCCAACACTGAGTGAGTCAACATAGTAAATGATGCCAGGATTCTGTAGAGGCCCCTGGATATTTCAAATTCCAGGACCTGCGCAGAAGCAAGTGACCCGCCTTTTCTCTCAAGTTGGTTTCCCATAATAGGACTGCCCATGGCCACTACATATAAGGTTGTTCTTCCAGCATGGCAAGCCCTGTGAAGTCAAATAATGTTCAACTGTGTTCTGATTAATGTCCAAACCAGAATAGCACAGTGGACATAATACTTGCTCTCACAGGCTTCTAAACATGAAAACTCCTCAGTATATAAAATGACAGTACTTTCTGTGACTTCTATGCACATTTCTAAAATAACAGAGCAGAAAATCCTAATCCAGAATAGACTCTGAAATGCCTTTCCTTTTTTACCCTCTCAACAACACTAAAAATTTCACTCTACTGAACACTCGTTATGTATCCCCTATCTACCAAACTTAATTTCTACCCTGCGGATCTTATCAAAAGTCAGGTATTGATGATGCCAACAGTCTGATTAAAAAAAGCAACAGCAGAATGTAGCAGCTGAGCTCTGAAGGCAGACTGTGTATAGCTCTCAGGGGACAAGGCTTCTGCTCAAATAAAGAGTACTCTTATAATTGAATGAAGAAATCTTCCAAAAATGCTAAATTTCCATAGCACCTTATGAGAAAACTTTACTAAAATCACTCTCTTTGACTTCTTTGGTGGCAATTATTAAAATACCATTCTCTTGGACATCGAGTTAATTATTAATTATTTAATGGCTCTCAAAAGAAGTTTTCTGTATTAAGTGAACACACTTGTAATATGTTATTCGGCATGTTTGTAAACCATTCTTTGCCAAGAGAAGGCTTCTTTATCACATTTTTAACACAGCAGATGAGCCCAATATTTGAAAGAAACATTGGTTTAACTTTTTAGAAGGATATTCTTTTTGCAATAATAATCTGTGCTGGGGCGCCTGGGTGGCTCAGTCATTAAGCATCTGCCTTCCGCTCAGGTCATGGTCCCAGGGTCCTGGGATCGAGCTCCACATCGGGCTCCCTGCTCGGCCGGAAACCTGCTTCTCCCTCTCCCACTCCCCCTGCTTGTGTTCCCTCTCTCGCTGTGTCTCTGTCAAATAAATAAATAAAATCTTTAAAAAATAATAATAATCTGTGCTAAAATTATTTGAGTGTTTTTATAATACCATTTGTTGAAGTGACAGACTCATTTTTCAATGTCAAACATTCAACTGCTTGGCACAGAAATAAAGTATAGATGAAAATAGAAAAAAAAACTGGCATATTGAATCAGAGTATAATGTTTACCTTAATCACTATACATTTCTTTTTCTTTTTTTTTTTTTTAAAGATTTTATTTATTTGACAGAGCACAAGCAGAGGGAGAGAGAGGGAGAAGCAGGTTCCCTACTGAGCAAGGAGCCCGATATGGGACTCGATCCCAGGACCCTGGGATCATGACCTGGGCCGAAGGCAGCCGCTTAACCGACTAAGCCACCCAGGTGTCCCAATCACTATACATTTCATATTTTAGAATACCATTATCATAATATCACCATTCCCCCCAACAAAATCTATATGAAATAAGGCATAAGGCTTAATTTGTAGATAGTTGTATTTAAAGTACTATTATCCAAAACAGATTTAAAATGTTCTCTGTAAGTCATCTCATTTCCTCTTCTTAGCGTGGTCATCTAAGTATGCCTATAAGCCACAATTTCATAAAACAAAATCAAAAAGTTGTTTCTGACCAACATGCATCCAAGTCTGCATGTTAGCATGTGTTTTCCTGTGCTCTAGGGTGTAATATCGTCCTGAATTAAGTTCCTTTACACCTTGTACTGTGAGTTTTCTATAGCTATAAGCCCACATTTAAGCCAAGGCATATGCACAGTTCATCAGCGATTTGTAAAGTGTGGTCCATGAAGCAACAGCAACATACGGAAAATTTCTGGAAAAGACCTGAAAATAAGAAACTCTTTGGGAGTAGGACCTAGTGCTCTATGTTTTACAGGTGACTCTGATGCATAGCCAATTTTGAAAAACCACGAAGTGTATGCTTCTAAAAATAACTATGGCTACCAATATACCAAAATCTTGTCTTGGTTCACATCCAGTGCACCAAAAAGGGATAGATTTAAATGCTCTCAGGTACATCTTAATGGTCTCTTAGCCTTAGTCAACAATCCGAATTTACTGGGTCCCTGTAATAAATTCTACATCAATGTGGAATACATACATTTCCCTTATGGTTTTATAATCTAGGCAAGAAGAAATACTTGAAAAAGTGAAAGGTACATAAAATAAAATTTAGCCCAAACACAGTGAATTCTAATTCAGACCTTGCCCTATTTTCCTGTGGTCCTTAGTCACTTACCTCTCTCATTAAGTCCTCACAATAACCACGGTGCTGAGGTCTTAGGAGCCCCATTATAAAGATGACTGGTCAAAGCAATTTACTCAAATCCCCAGTGTTAATAATTGGCAGAGCAGAGCTTTTTAAAATTTAACTTTGTTTTGAGATAATTACATATTCACAAAAAGGTTGCAAGGAGAGTAAAGAGGGGTCCCATATACTCTTCATTCAGTGTCCTCAGTTACATTTAAGCGAACTATTATGCAATTTTAAAACCAGCAAAATGACATCGATACAATGTGTATATATTTCTGCCATTTTATAATACTGTAGATTTGGGCAACCACAGTCTCAATCACAATATAGAACCTGCAGAATCATTCCCTTTCACAAAGATCTTCCTTCTCCTCTCCTTTTAGAGTCATATCAACCATCAATCCCTGGACTCTGTGAGCCACAGCTCGGCACTTGTTAATTTGGTCTCCATCACTGTATCATTTCAAGAATGTTAGAAAAATGGAATCATTCAGTATGTGATCTTTTGATACTAGCTTTTTTCAGTTGGCATAATGTCCTAGAGATCCATTCAAGTTATCTGCCTCAGTAGCTTGCTTACTTTTATTGAGTAGTATTCCATGTTAATTGTGTACTATGGTTTGTGTAGTCATTCATTTATTGTAGGAAATTGTGGTTATTTTTGGTTTGGGGTTACTACAAGTAAAGCTGTAAAACAGTCATGCACATATTTTTCATTTATCTGGGATTAATGCCCAGGAGTAAAGTTGTTGGTCCATATGGTAAATGTATGTTTACTTTTTAAAGAAACTGCCAAAACACTCTCTGGAGGGTCTGTACCATTTTATGTATCTGCCAGCAATGTGAGTGATCCAGTGTCTCTGTATCCTCTGTAGCATTTGGTATTGTCAATTTTAGTTTTTTTCAGTGTTAAGCATGTAGAGATATACTATGGTGGTTTTACCTTGAAATGCCCGAATGGTTAATGACATCGAACATCCTTTCTCATGCTTATTTGCCATCTGAATAGACTCTTCAGTGAAATGGCCGTTCATGTCTTTTGCTCATTTTCCAATTGAATATCTTTCATTTTAACTATTAATTTTTGAGTGTTTTTAATTTTTGAGAATTTATATATTCTAGATATGAGTCCTTCATTAGATATGTGCCTTGCAAATTGTTTCTCCCAGTTTGCGGCTTGTCTTTTCATCATAACAGTGAAATTCCAAAACAAAAATGTTTTTTCTCAAGTCCAATTTACAGAATTTATTGAATTTTTTTTTCTTTTATGGATGGTACTTTTGGTGTCAAGTCTACAAACTTTTCACGAAACCATGATTCATTGTCTCCTGTGCTTTTTTTTTTTCCTAAATTTTTAATCATTTCATATTTACATTTAAATCTATGGGTTTGCTTTTGTATGAGGTGTGGGGTTTACGTAGATGTCCTTTTTCTTACAGATTTCCAACTGCTCCAACAGCATTTGTTGAAAAGACTACCCTTCTTCCACTGAATAACTTTTGTACCTTTGTCGAAAACCAATTGGACATATTTGTGGGGATCTACCTCTGGGATCTCACTTCTGTCCTATTGACTTGTGTGCCTAGCTCTCTGCCAATATCACACTGCCTTAGTTACTCTGGCGACATAACACGCCCAAGCATTAGAGTTATTCCTCCCACTTTTTATTCTTTTCCAAAACCATTTTAGAAATTCTAGGTCCTCTGTCTTACCTTACAAAGTTTAGAATAAGCTTATCTACAAATAGGTCTACAGATCGGACTAAAAAATATCTTTCTGGTATTTTGATGGGAATTGCATTAAATAAATCAATTTGGGGAGAAATGACATTTTAACTATGTTGAGTCTTTTAATCCATTAACAGCATATACTTTTTTTTTTTAAAGATTTTATTTATTTGACAGAGAGAGAGAGAGAGAATATACAAGCAGGCAGAGCAGCAAGAAGAGGGAAAGGGAGAAGCAGGCTCCCCACAGAGCAGGGAGCCCGACATGGAGCTCCATTCCAGGACCCTGGGATCATGAGCTGAGCCCAAGGCAGAGGTTTAACCCACTGAGACACCCAGGCACCCCTTTAACTTTAACAGCATATACTTCTAACATTTAGGTCATCTTTATTTTATATCATCATATTGTGCTTTCTAACAGCGCTTTGTATTGTGATTGGGTTGTTTTTTCTCATTCCTAATATGCCTATGATGGTATTATTCTTATATATACAGTTGCACAAAGAAAGGGGGAAAAGCACAGGCTGTCAAATGACAGTTTGCAAAAAAGACATTAAAAAGTTAATGTATGTAACTAAACATGCACCGTACATGTATGCTTTGAAAATGATTTTAAATGAAAGGTTATAATTGTTATACATGAACTCCTAAGACTTTACTTTTGCAAGAATACAAAGCTTATTTTTATTACACTGAAGGCTTGCATCAGTTTTTTACTTACTTTCTTTAGCCTACGGATATAAGATACATGTTATAAAAAATGAAGACTAGTCCTTGCTTATATATTGGAATATTAATTAGAAAAGACTGATTATGGTAAACCTCCAAGCGGACAAGAAAGGAATTCTTAAGAAACCGAAAACCCTAACAGCACTATTTTATATAAACTGGGAGGGGTCTGAGTCATTTTCTCCACTGATTCAGTTATTTAACATAATTTTAAGCACTACGATTAAATAGGCATCACAGGATAAATAAGCTAGGAAAAAACAGGCTTAGTAGCTAAGATATTTAAATAAAGCTCACAAATTTATTGATCTGGAAAAAATAATTTCCGGGCCATTTCTGCTTCTCTTCCCTACAATGATCCATACTGGCTGAAATGCTACAAATTCTATTAAGACATGTATTTCTTAGGTGTTTAAAAAAATCTCTTTAGATAAATCCAATGGAGAAATGTGCTAGTTACGGGTAGTTTATTAACAATGAACCCACACAAAATAAGGCAGAGAGGATTCAGGCAATTGGGTGCTTGTACATATAAATAAAAAATCTTGCAGGAAATTTGATAGTAATTCCATTAAAACTATTGATTAATTTGGGGGATAACTGACATTTACTATGCTATAGTTCATAGTCCACGAACACAGTATTTATCTCCTTTTATTTAGGTCTTGGTTTTATTTCATCCCCTTTTTTTTTTTTTTTGTTCGTGGCCTGTAGGTCCTGTATGTTTTGTTAGATTCCCAAACATTTCTCTCTCTTTTTTTGTAGTGACTACAGAGAGTTACATTTTATTTTATTTAAAGATTTACTTATTTATTTGAGAGAGAGAGAGAGCACGAGTGGGAAGGGCAGAGGGGAGGGAAAGAGATTCTCGAGCAAACCTCGTGGTGAAGTGGGGAGCCCGATGTGGGGCTCAATCTCACAACCCCAAGATCACGACCTTAGTGGAAACCAAGAGTTGGCCACCCAACCAACTGCACCACCCAGGCGCCCCAGAAAAGTACATTTAAAATATTAGTTTCCAGCAGTTCATTTCTTACATACAGAAATACAATTGGTTTTTGTAGTTGACCTTTTGTCCTGAGATCTTGCTGAACTCATTATTTCTATGAGTAATTTTGTAGAATCCCTGGGATATTTTACAGAGCCCCATCATAATATCTGCAAACAGGGATGATTTTAAGTCCTCCTTCCTGATTTGTATGCTTTTATTCACTTTTCTTGCATTTTTATGCTGGCTCGAACTTCCAATACTATAAATAGCAGGCTGAAAGCAAACATCTTTGCTTTGATCCTCCTATCAGGAAGAAAGCATTAGAATATTTCACCATTACTATGATGTTAGCTATAGAAGTTTTGTAGATGTTCTTTATCAAGTTGAGGAAGTTCTCCTGAACTCCTAGTTTTCTGAGAATTTTTATCATGAATGGGTGCTGAATTTTATCAAACCTTTCTTTCTGCATCAATAAGATCATGTGATTTTTTTTTAGCTAGTTAATATAACTTATCAAATTCTGTTAGGGATTGTTGTCTCTGTATATATGTGAAGGATACTGGTCTGAGGTTTTTGTTTTTTTTTTTTGTGCTATGTTTCTCTGGTTTTGGTATCAGAGTACTTCCTGTGTCATAAAATGTGTTTGGCGTGCTGCCTCCTTTTCTATTTTTCTGGACATTGACAGGTCTTTTCTTTAATCATATGAAAAATGTCATGCCATTTCCCGTTTCATTTTGGATTCCACAGTTTCTCATAAAAAAATCTTGTCATTTGAATTTTTTTTTTTTTTTTTTGCCCATAGTGTCTTTTGTCTTTTACTATTTTCAAGCTTTTTTTTTTTTTTCCTTGATCACTTGTTTTCAGAAGTTTGACTGTAATGTGTACAGGCATGAATCTCCTTGGGCTTATCCTTTTTTGTTCAGCTGCTTCTTGACTCTTTTTCCAAATTTGGTTATTTCTCGGCCTTTATTTCTTTTTAAATATATTTTTTAAAGATTTTATTTATTTATTTGACAGAGAGAGACACAGTGAGAGAGGGAATACAAGCAGGGGGAGCGGGAGAGGGAGAAGCAGGCTTCCCGTGGAGCGGGGAGCCCGATGCGGGGCTCCATCCCAGGACCCCGGGATCATGACCTGAGCCAAAGGCAGACACTTAACCAACTGAGCCACCCAGGTGCCCCTTCTGGCCTTTATTTCTTTGGGCACTTGTTCAGCAACATTTTCTTTTTTCTCTCCTTTCAGGACTCTGATGACATACATCATAGATCTTTTATTATGATCCCACAGGTTACTGAGGATCTGTTCAGTTTTCATCAGCCTATTTTCTTTCTTGCTCAGGCTGGGTAATTTCTACTGTTCTATCTTCCTGTTCATGGATTTTGCCCTCTGCCCCCTCCAATCTTCTGTTGAGACCATCCACTGAATTTTATTTTGATTCCTGTATTTCTCAGTTCTAAAACTTCATTTTGTTCTATATGTCTTCTATTTCTTGCTGAGACCTTCTATTTTTTATTTGTTGCAAGCAAGTTTGTAATTGCTTATTGAACCATTTTTTATGATGGCTGCTTTAATATCCTTGGCAGATAATTCTATCACCTGTGTCATTTCGATGTAGGTGACTGCTGATTGTCTTTTTTCATTCAAGTTGTGATTTTCCTTTTTCTTGGCTTGATGAGTGATTTTAAATAAGAACCTGGACATTTAGGGTATTATGCTATTAGACTCTGGATCTTATTTAAGTCTTCTCTTTTATCTAGCCTCTTCTTACACTCCTTTTGTGGAACATGGGAAGGTGGGTGTTCCTTTGTTACTTTTAGGTGGAGCTAGAAGTTCAGATTTGCCATTCAACCTATGTTGTGACATGAGATTATTCCTTTCTATGTGTGCAATGTATATTTCTTTAACATTATTTTAGTTCCCATTAAAAATAATAAATGGATCTCTGGAACCTTGTGGGTTCATTCTGAAACATGCAGATTTTTTCCCACTAGACAGAAAAATAGCTACAACTTGTGAAACGGAGAGCACTTTTTAACTCATATTTCCATAGACAATGGTATCTCTGACATGTGAAAAATGATTTGATTTTGGGACTTGGTACTACACAGCAATGCCTTCTAGAGGGTCAAGACAGAACATTTACTTACTAAATATAAGTAAAACCCCAAAGTAATTTATCTGTGTTGTAAAAACAATGGCCACAAAATGCATATATTGATCTTCAACCATTTTTGGAGGTAAATGTGTAGAAATTAATGATGGTGATTATAGATTTCTGAGTGAAACAAAAGTATTATAAGCAAAAAGAAATTAAAGACATTGATGTCGGTGAGCTGAGAATCAGTACCAAGATTTAAGAGTTGAATTTTTTATATTCTATTAGTCAAGGTCCTGGCAGGAATTAGACAGACACAAAAGCATTTAACAGAAAACAATTTGTTGAAACAACTATGTATGGACAGAGGTGTAGGCAGGGTGATGAGGCTGAAGGAAAGTGAGTCATCCAGGTAATATCAAAAGTGGAAAGTTATTCCCACCTCCAGGCCTGATGGGTCAAAGGGAGAGAACAATGTTGTTGGAACAGTAAGAGACACACAAAGTCATGACCAGGACTTGACTGAGGTGCATACAAAGTAACAAAGAAGTGCCCTAAACTTCTTCCCCCATCCTCTGATGTGTTGGTGTCACACAAGTTGCTGAAGGAGTGCAAGAGGCTGAGGTGTTGGAGATGAAGAGCTAACCTTCCCAGGGCAAACAGTAGGGCAGAGAATGTCACAAAATGGATGTAGTAGTGGGGAGTAGGGCCATTCATACAAGTGAAGAATTATTAGCATGTGGGCTCACGCCTACCTTCTCAGTTTCAGGAGGACACTCATTACTAGTATGATACCCCAGTGGAAAATATGGTCAGAAATGAAAAGACCCTTTGCAATCTAGCCCTTGCCTTCATTTTTCAACACTATCCCCCTGAAGTGATCTCAGGTGCTTTCCTACTCTGATAGCTCAAATTATTCCGAAAGTTCATCATATATCTTCTCCTTGCATGCTGCTTTGCACATTAGTTTCATGCATAATAAATCAACTGGATATATGTTTCATATGTGTCTTACCTGCTAGAACGCAAACTCAATCGGAAAAAAAATGTTGTATCTTCCTTTTGAATTGCTTCACTCCCATTGCTTATCATCTGGTTATGTGTACAGTATGGCCTCTGCTTATAATTTCTTTATATTTTATCCTTTGTGTATTGTATGCTCCCTTATCCTTCTGGGCTTTATTTACATTTACCTTTTCCATGAAGATTTTTTTGAGGTTTTCCTCAGCCCCATTTGCAGTTGAGTCTAACGATATAAATGCTACCTTCGCTACTCAGTTGTAAACTTGTTGATGTTAAAGCATCACTAGTTCTCAAAAGTGCACTGGGTTTAATAGGGCCTCAATGGTATCAGTTGGAAAAAAGGAAAAGAGGTATGAGGGAGGAAGACAGGAATTTACATCACAGATAATTATAAAATGCAAAATGAATGCTCAACCCTTTGAGTGTAATAAAGCAAATCTGTTTGCAAATATATGTTAGGAGAGATTCTGAACCTTGCCATTGTGGGATGACCACAGTACCAAATTCTCACTGAAAACAATGGCAGTGGGTAGGGAATGAATGTGCATTTATTTATCAAATATTTATTAGGGCCAAATTTTCTACATTAAGGATATAAGGGAATAGCTCCTGATCCCTGTCCTCAAGGGGATTGTGCTTGATGTGTATTAAAAGAAAATACATTTTAATCTACTTGTTAATTAATGAACTCAAATAATCTAGAGGATGTTGTCTGAGAGAGGTACCTAATAGAGGAAGAGGATTTTAAAAATAATACCACATGCACTGCCTACCATAAAAAACTGCCATGTCGGGAGGGGGGTGGGGGAATGGGTTAGCCTGGTGATGGGTATTAAAGAGGGCAAATATTGAATGGAGCACTGGGTGTTATACACAAATAATGAATCATGGAACACTACATCAAAATCTGTACCTCTGAAAAAAATAAGGCAATATATGTTAAGGAAAAAAAAAAGAAGAAGGTAGCAGGAGGGGAAGAATGAAGCAGGGGAAATCAGAGCGGTAGACGAACCATGAGAGACGATGGACTCTGAAAAACAAACAGGGTTCTAGAGGGGAGGGGGGTGGGAGGATGGGTTGGCCTGGTGGTGGATATTGAGGAGGGCACATTCTGCATGGAGCACTGGGTGTTATGCACAAACAATGAATCATGGAACACTTCATCTAAAACTAATGATGTAATGTATGGGGATTAACATAAGAATAAATAAATAAATAAATAAATAAATAAATAAATAAATAAATAAAAAATAAAATTACAAAAAAAAACTAATGATGTAATGTATGGTGATTAACATAACATAATAATAAAAAAAAGGATTGCCATGTCAGTTAAATAAGGCAATGGATTGAAAAAGCTGCTCTTAAATGCATATATTAGAAAAGAAGAAATTAGTTATCCAAGCTCTCACCTCGAGAATCTAGAAAATGAAGAACAAAATAAAACATAAAACAAGCACAATGAAGAAAATAATAAAGAGCAGAAATCAATAAAATTGAAAACAGAAAACAGAAAAACAATAGACAAAATCAATGAAACAAAGAGCTCATTCCTCAAAAAGATCAATAAAATTGACAAAGTGCTAACAAGAGTGACAAAGGGAAAAAAACGAAGACATACAAATTACCAGTGGTAAGAATGAAGCGGATGGTAGAAACATTAGATTGGCAACAGACCTATCCACAGAGACCTGGCAGGCCAGAAAGGATATATTCAGAGCACTAAATGGGAAAAATATGCAGCCAAGAATACTATATCCAGCTAGGCTGTCATTGAAAATTGAAGGAGAGAGAAAAAGCTTCCAGAACAAACAAAAACTAAAGGAATTGACAAACACGAAACTAGCCCTACAAGAAATACTGAAAGGGGTCCTCTAAGCAAAGAGAGAGCCTAAAAGCAACACAGACCAGAAAGGAACACAGACAATATACAGTAACAGTCACCTTACAGGCAATACAATGTCACTAAATTCCTATCTTTCAATAGTTACCCTGAATGTAAATGGGCTAAATGCCCCAATCAAAAGACACAGGCTATCAGATTGGATAAAAAAACAAGACCCATCGATATGCTGCCTGCAAGAGACTCATTTTAGACCCGAAGACATCCCCAGATTGAAAGTGAAGGGGGTGGAAAACCATTTACCATGCTAATGGACACCAAAAGAAAGCTGGGGTGGCAATCCTTATATCAGACAAATTAGATTTTAAACCAAAGACTGTAATAAGAGATGAGGAAGGACATTATATCCTACTTAAGGGTCTATCCAACAAGAAGATCTAACAATTGTAAATACCTATGCCCCTAACATGGGAACAGCCCATTATATAAGGCAATTAATAACAAAAGCAAAG
>NC_138385.1:81245776-81270222 GCF_054177405.1 Leptonychotes weddellii | reverse complement strand
TACCCTACGACCCAGCAATTGCACTACTGGGTATTTACCCCGAAGATACAAATGTAGGGATCCTAAGGGTTACGTGCACCCCGATGTTTATAGCAGCAATGTCCACAATAGCCAAACTGTGGAAAGAGCCAAGATGTCCATTGACAGATGAATGGATAACGAAGATGTGGTATATATATACAATGGAATATTATGCAGCCATCAAAAGGAATGAGATCTTGCCATTCGCAATGACATGGATGGAACTGGAGGGTATTATCCTGAGCGAAATAAGTCAATTGGAGAAAGACATGTATCATATGACCTCACTGATATGAGGAATTCTTAGCCTCAGGAAACAAACTGAGGGTTGCTGGAGTGCTGGGGGATGGGAGGGATGGGGTGGCTAGGTGATAGACACTGGGGAGGGTATGTGCTATGGTGAGTGCTGTGAAGTGTGCAAGGCTGTTGAATCACAGATCTGTACCTCTGAAGCAAATAATACATTATATGTTAAAAAAAAGAAGAAGAAGAAGATAGCAGGAGGGGAAGAATGAAGGGGGGAATCGGAGGGGGAGACGAACCATGAGAGACTATGGACTCTGAAAAACAAACTGAGGGTTCTAGAGGGGAGGGGCGTGGGGGGATGGATTAGCCTGGTGATGGGTATTAAAGAGGGCACGTACTGAATGGAGAACTGGGTATTATATGCAAACAATGAATCATGGAACACTACATCAAAAACTAATGATGTATGGTGATTAACATAATAAAAAAAGAATGAAGCGGGATATCAATATAGACTGGGCAGACATAGAAAAGATAATAAGGGAACACTGTGGAGCACTATTCATACACATATTCAACAATTTTGATAAAATGGACCAATTCTTCATAAAGCACAAACTACTGCAAATCACCCAGTATGAAATAGATCATTTGAACAGCCATATAACTAATAAGGAAATGGAACTCTTAGTTTAAAAACTTCTGAAAAATCAATCTCCATGCTGGGATGGTTTCAATGGGAAATTATACCAAACTTTTAAAGAAGGACCAACACCAATTCCACACAGACTATTCCATAAAACAGAAGAGAAAGCAATAATTCTGAATACATTAAATGAATCCAGCAATAGCCTGATACCAAAATTAAGGAAAAAAAATTAGAAACACCAAAAACAAACAAAAAAAACCTAGAAACCAGTATCCCTTATCAATCTCAAAGGGAACTTTTTTTTTTTTAGTGTTCAACTATTCATTAGTTGTGTATAACACCCAGTGTTCATCATAACACTTGTCCTCCTTAATACCCATCACCAGCTACCCCAAGCCCCGCCCCTCTCCCTTCTGTAACCCTCAGTTTGTAAAATTTCATAACAAAATATCAGTATGTAAAATTAAGCAACATATAAAAAAATCTTGTAGGGTTTGCTCCCTGGATGTAAAGCTGGTTTGATATTTGAAAACCATTACTGTAACCCACCATATTAAATGTTCAAGAAGAATAATTATTTGATCTTATCAGTGGATACATGACATCATTTGACTAATTGCAACACCTATGTCTGAAATAAACTCTAAAAAATAGGAACAGAAAAAAAATAGGAATGGAACGGAACTTCCTCAGCTTAATAAACAGCACCCACATAAATCCTACAACTAAATTCATACTTTATAATGAAAGATTAAATGCTTTTTCCTTCGTATTGTGAACACAGCAAGAATGTATACTCTTACTACTGTTATTCAACAGAGGGCTGAAAGTTTTAACTAGTGCAAAGAGGCCACACAAGAAAATAAATCCATACAGATGGGAAAGGAAGACATAAAACTGTTGCTTACATGCAGGTGGGATGAATATGAAAATTCCAAGCAATGTACAAGAAAAAAATATCTCCTGGAACTAATAAGTGAGTTCATTGAGGTAGCAGAATACAAGATAAAAATACAAAAATCAATTGCAATTCTACATACTAGCAATGGACAAGTGAACACTGAAATGAAATACGGTAGTCCTTACTCTCTTACCAAAAAAAAAAAAAAAATGAAGCTGTTAATCTAATACAACATGTACTGTACATATACGGTAAAAACCACAAAATGCTGTAGAAATAAATCAAAGAACATCTAAATAACTGGGGTAAAATGCTGTGTTCATCGGGAGACTCAACATAGTCAATTTTACTCAAATTGATATACATCTTTAACAGAATTCTCATCAAAATCCTAGCAAGATTTTTGTTGTTGGTGGTGGTATAGACAAGATCACTCTAAAATTTACACAGAAAGGCAATGAAACTAGAATAATTAACACAAAGTTGAAAAGGAAGAATAAAGAAGGAAGAAGTTAATCAGATTTTCAAGTTTATATAGCTACAGTAATCAAGATAGTACAGTAATGGTGGCTGGACAGACTCAAAGATCAGTGGAAGATGAGAGAACCACACAAATATGGCCTAGTGATTTAGACAAAGATCCAAAAACAATTCGGTGGAACAAAGATAGCTTTTTCAACAAATGGTCCTAGAACACTTAAGTGCGCCACAATAAAATTAACTAAAAATGGATGAATTTAAATGTAAAACATGAAACTGTAAGTATTTTTAAAATATATACATAAGAAAATCTTCAGGATCTAGGGCTAGGTACAGTCTTTAGATTTTACACTAACAGTATGGTTCACATAAGGAAGAACTAATAAACTGGACAGGAACAAAAATTTTAACTTTTGCTCTTAAGGGGATAAAAGGACAAGCTAAAGTAAAAAAATGTCTGCAAACCACGTATTCAGCCAAAGACTAGGATCTAGCATATATAAAGAACTCATAAGACACAAAAATAAAACAAAACCAACCCCCGCCCAAAAAAAATTCCATGAGAAAATGAACAAAAGACATGGAGAGACATTTCACCAAGGACAATCCACAGATGGCAAATAAGGTGATGAAAAGATACTCAGTATCATTAGCTGTGAGGGGAATGCAAAATAAAATCACAATGAGTTGTAACTATTTACACATCAGAATGCTAAGTCAGAAAATAGTGACAACGTTATATGTTGCCAAGAATGTACAGAAACTGGGTTACTCATTGTTGCTGGGAATGTAGAATGGTCCAGCTACTGTGGAGAAGAGCTTGGCAGCTTTGTCAACACTCAACATGTAAATGCCATGTGACCCAGAAATTTCACTCGAGGGCACTAACCCCAGAGAAATGAAAAGTCTTGTTCACACGAAGACTTGCACATGAGTACTTATAACAGATGTATTTGTAATATTTCAGACACTGGGAACTCGGATATCCTTGAACATGTGAAAGGTTCAGTGAACTGTGGCACATCCATACCATGCAATACTACTCAGAACTAAAAAGTAACATGCTCTTTATGCCCACAACAATCTGGAAAAAATCTCCAGATTATTCTCCTTGAGTAAATAACGCCAATCTGAAAACGTTACATAATGTATGAACCCGTTTATATAACGTTCTTGAAATAATAAAATTATCCAAATACATATCAGACTGGTGGTTGCCAGGGGTAAAGGAGTGGGGGGGGGCAAGAAGGAAGTGGTCTGGCCAAAGAAGGGTGACATAAGGGTTCCTTGGGATGGTGGAAATAATTCTGTACCTTGATTGTACTAATGTGAATAAGCTGGTTTGATACTGTATTACAGTTTTGCAATATGTCAATACTGGGAGAACAGGGTAAAATGATACATAGTATCTCTCTGTATTTCTTACAATTCTATGTGAATCTACAATTACCTACAAAATATAAAATTTAATTAAATAAACGAGACAGTGGCTTGGGTCCGGCCCATGGGCCAAAGTTTTCCGACTGCTGATACGGGATGTTGCATTTATGCACACAAAGCAAGTTAAGGGTGAAACACACCGTAGCACCTGCTGGAGATTAGATGACAGCAATGATATGTTTACAATTGTCTTCGCAATTGCTCCTCTTTGTTTTAAAAGCTACTGCACCTAGGTTATAGAATAATAACACAGTTCAAAGTCATAATTCTCTAGTTCACGAAAACTTTACATCTGCAAATAAGAATTCTGGGTACCTTTTAAACTAAATATTTAGCATCATGCAAAAACAGCCTCCAAATGACACTTTGTCATTACTTAATATTCAAAAACACTTCATAAATGTGTTGAAAACCTAGACCAAGTTATTACTGTGCAAGAAAGAGTAACAGAAATAATATAAATCTATGTGGATGACATTTAAATTGCAGCTTCAGCAAAATCTGTAGGCTCAAATCAAAGTCATTTCCTAATTTCTTTCTTAAAAAAAGTTTTAAAAATTCCCCAATTGTTACAGCATTTGCTCTGTTGTTAATATCACTAGTTTTGTCCACATCAAAACCATATCAAACCTGATAATGTTTTTGTGAAGGTTGAATGGGTCATCCTAAGAAGCAGCTTCTGAGAGTGATCTTCATCCAGAGAGTCGGGGGCTTAAAATTTGAAGCTCTTCTTAGATTTGGGTATTTTCCAAGCACCTGGCTATCTGGACACTTTAGCAGTATCTTTGAAGAGTTCTGGGAAATGGAGGGGCTCTGACACTTAGGCTTCATTAGTCTCCTGACAAATCTTCTGGAGAGGCGAGGTTAAAGAGGACTCGTATACCAGATGAAGCTACACATGCTATTTTCTCGAATATGTTCCAAGAGTCGGGGGCAAGGGGTGAGGGGCCCTCATTTAGATTGAGTCTCTAATTGAGTGGCATTCTATTTTGAAAGTCTTAATGCTTAAGAAATGAAAATAACCTCACAAATAATGACCATTATAATTTGGTTCAAAAATTTTCCTGAGCCCCCTAAGCAATATACTAACTCACTGAAGCCTGAAAGTGGGAGCCTGTTACGAAACCACAGAGAGTATTTTACTTTACTTTAAATGAGTTTTCACAAATGGTCTGAATTTAGAGGAGGATTACAGAAAAAGAGTTGATAGAGGTTTACATCACAAGTTATGTGTAATTTTTTTTAAAGTGTTTAAAAATTCCAAAGTACGGTTACTTGAAAATAGCCTCTAACCCGTATTGTATGTATTAAATGTGATTGCTTACATATACCTATAATATGCTGGATTCAAGTGATGTCTCAAAACAGCTAAAGCATTCATATTTCCTTAACCATTTTTTAGAAGAGTAAAATTTTTATTGTGAAGTTTCAGTGTTGCTTTATTTTTTAGATTTATTTGGGATATTGAGAAGCCTGTTGAGTTACTAACCTGGGTTTCCTATATGTGCAGGTGTGTGTGCATATGCCTTTTTAATGATTGATTCTCTGTCTTCAAAGTTACATTTTTTTAAAAGCTCATTTATTTATTTTTTAAAGTAATCTCTACCCCCAACATGGGGCTTTGAACTCATGACCCTGAGATCAAGAGTCTCATGACTGAGCCAGCCAGGTACCCCTAAAACTATATGTCTCTTGCCACATCTGTGAATGAAGTGCTCTTTAGGATTTTGAAATTCTGAGGTAATACCTTTAGAAAACTGGAGAAGAGACTAAAACTAAAGATAGGTATAAATCTCTATTTTTAAAACAAAAAAGGGGGATTTGGGAGATAGGCTACTTCAACAAACCCTCAATTTGAAAATAGGGAAATCTAATAATACAACTGGTTCTTGAAAAGGAGGTCTGCAGGGCGCCTGGGTGGCTCAGATGGTTAAGCGTCTGCCTTCAGCTCAGGTCATGATCTCAGGGTCCTGGGATCGAGTCCCGCATCGGGTTCCCTGCTCAGTGCAGAGCCTGCTTCTCCCTCTCCCTCTGCCACTCCCTCTGCTTGTGCTCTTCTGTCTATCTCTCTGTCAAATAAATAAATAAAATCTTTAATAAAAAAAAAAGGAAAAGGAGGTCTGCAGAAAAATATTAAGTCTGTAGACTGAGACAAGGCTAGAAGTAGCAGTTAAATCCATTAGAAAAAATAAACTGTGTTAGGTTCTAACTTCCACTTATTATAGCCCCCATTTTTTTCTATTTTCATTCAGTTATTGGGAGAAGAACAAAATGAAATAATTTATGGTTAACACTAAGTGAAGTTAAACTTGAACTAGCTAGGGGACTGTTCTGACATTGAGTGAAGTAAGGAATTGTGACATTTTCTCTCTGCTCCCCACTCCAATCAATTTTTCCCAACAGCTAGTGCAGCAACCTTATAACACAATATTCCACTTTCCTCCTCAAAATTTATAACATGGCTGCCATTCGTTTATTTTAGCAGTAAGCTCTAATCACCCAATACGTTACTGCTCTTATGATTTTGAACAGCTATTTATTACATCATCAGGAGAATGAAAATTAAAAGATTTCATTTTACTTTCATTTAGTCCTTCTCTAATGTTGTCTCCTTTATGGAGATCCAAGTTTCTGACCGACATCATTTTCTTTCTCTTGGAAGCACTTCTTCTGACATCTCTTGTAAGGCAGATCTACTGGCAACAAATCCCCTCAGTGTTGGTTGGTCTGATAAAGTCTTTATCCCTCCTTCACTTCTGAAAGATAATTGCAATGATAGGGGCGCATGGGTGGCTCAGTTGGTTAAGCGACTGCCTTCGGCTCAGGTCATGATCCTGGAGTCCCGGGATCGAGTCCCACATCGGGCTCCCTGCTTGGCAGGGAGTCTGCTTCTCCCTCTGACCCTCCTCCCTCTCGTGCTCTCTGTCTCTCATTGTCTCTCTCTCAAATAAATAAATAAAATCTTTAAAAAAAAAAAGATAATTGCAATGATACAGAATTCTAGGTTGGTAGGTTGTTGTTGTTTTTTTCCAATGCCGGAATATTTCACTCTACTCTCTTCTTGCTGGCATGAATGCAACCCATTTTTCTGCCCTTCTTTGTTTTGCTCTGTGCCTGCAAGGCTGATCTCCATCCATTTCATTAGCTCCCTTGCTGACTATTCTTGGTTGATTTTGGCCAATGGGTGGCACACACGTCAGACAGAAAGGCAGGAAGAGAGAAAGGTATTTCTTCCCTATTCCACTCCTTTGGGCCTTATGTCTTATATCTCTAAGTCTCCTGTTAGGAATCCCCTCCTCCACTGCCTCATTTCTTACTGAATTTAGAAAATGCTACCTCCTTTGCTTGACCCTTCAAACTTGGGAAGGAGGACATGTGACAACTTCCTACTGCTGGTAGTCTGTAGGAACCCCAACAGCCCTTTTTGTTTCCTTCAAACCTGCCCACACCTCTGAACATGGTCCCATTATTGGGTTTTCTTGGACCATCTGTGTCAGGTTCTATCTCTTGCCAGGGTCATGGCTGATATAGGGAGATCAGAAAAATCAATAGCTTCTCCCTTTGAAGTAATAGAGTATAAGATAAAAGTGAATGGGATTCATAGTAACTTTAATAAAATACGTTTCTGTGTATATAAACAATCTCTACATTTTTCATGGCTTTATCTGGTGGTTCGAGTATGACGTATTTATCACCACTTGAAATAAAAGTTCGGCACCTCCATACCGATTTGTATATGAAGTTTTCACTCCAGAAGTAAGGCCTGAAAGCAATGGACTGTCCTGTAATTTAAAACAGGAAACAATGGGGGCGCCTGGGTGGCTCAGTCGTTAAGCATCTGCCTTCGGCTCAGGTCATGATCCCAGGGTCCTGGGTTCGAGCCCTGCGTTGGGCTCCCTGCTTGGCAGGAAGCCTGCTTGTATTCCCTCTCGCTGTCAAATGAATAAAAATAAAATCTTAAAAAATAAAAATAAAAAAACCCCCAGGAAACCATGAATCGTGGATCACTACATCAAAAACTAATGATGTATTGTATGGACTAACATAATAAAATTAAATTAAATTAAAAAAATAAATAAAAATTGGGGCACTTGGCTGGCTCAGTCGTTAAGCGTCTGCCTTCGGCTCAGATCATGATCCCAGGGTCCTGGGATGGAGCCCCGCATTGGGCTCCCTGCTCGGCGGGAGGCCTGCTTCTCCCTCTCCCACTCCCCTGCTTGTGTTCCTGCTCTTGCTAACTCTCTCTCTCTCTGTCAAATAAATAAATAAAATCTTTAAAAAAATAAAAAAATAAAATAAAACAGGAATCACATAATGATTCACCTGGTGACAATGTACTCTGATCACTGATAAAAGGTCTAAAATTGTCCATGTGTCTGTGTGTGTCGAATAGGTCACTCCACCCATAAACACACTCCACTGTGCAAGAACAAGACAGCTGAAAGACCTTATTACAATGTTGCAGAATATGTATCAAGTACCCAGTGGCCTGATTCCAAACTGTTTTATTTTTTTTAGGCCTCTATGCCCTAAAACTAGACAATAAGCTAGCACATTTTCCCACAGCACTTAACTAAAAAGATGCTTTAAAATCAAAACTTAAAAAATATACGTTATCATAGGAGAAACATTTTAATAGGTATGGACCACTGTGGGGAAGAGAGGCAAAAATGGGCATTTTTTTTTTCTCATCTCCATAAAGTTGGGAATTTTATATAACTATCTTAGCTATCAAGCTTGTGTTTTTCCAGGTTATCACCTGTGAGGCTGTGTTAATTTGAATATTTTAAATTAAGCTAAATGATTAAGTGGAGAAAATGACTCAGACCCTTCCCAATTTATGTAAAACAATGCCTTTAGGGTTTTCAATTACTTAAGAATTCATTTCTTATTCACTTTCAAATTTAGTACACTGGGCTCTTTCTAATTAATTTGTTGTCCATTTTATGATACAGGGATTATCCATAAACATTAGAATATAAACAAGGACCAGTCTTCATTTTACAACATGAGTCATAAAACTGTAGGCTAAAGAAGAGTGATTAAAAAACACCCTGATGCATGACTTTAATGTAATTAGAAAGATGTTTTGCATTCATGAAAAATTATAGGTCTCTATCAATCTGTCAATAAACAATTATAACCTTATCATTTAAAATTACTGCAACATCAAAAATAAAATTACTGCAACAACATACACATATGGTATGTATTTAGCTACAGTGATTGAAATTTTTAAAAAGTGCTTCCCTTTCAAAAGTGCAATTTTGGACCCTTTTCTATTTTCCCTTTCTTTTTGTAATCGCATGCATAATAGACAATAACACCATTATAAGTGTATCAAAAATAGGAAAACACAATCTAATCCCAATGCAAAGCACCGCTAAAAAGCAAATCATCATGTAAGAAATCAGATCTTATAAGTGGAGAGAGATACACTGTGTTAATGGATTGGAAGACTCAACGTGGTAAAAAGGTTGATTCTCTCTAGATTGATGTACAGGTTTAATGAAATTCCTACCAAGATAGGAGCAAGGTCTTTTTTGTAGACACAAAGAAGCCTATTGTAAAGTTTATATGCAATGACACAGCCCTGTCATAACTAAAACAATCTTGACAAAGAAGAACAAAGTGAGAGGAATGATACCACTCAATATTAAGACTTACTATATAACTATAGTAATCAAGAGAGTTGGAAATGGGAAAGGTTAGTTATATAGATCAATGTAGTGGAACAGAGAACCTAGCAATAAACCTGTAAAAAAATATACCCAACAAGTTCTGAAGAAGTTGTAAAAACAATCCAATGAAGGAATGATAGTCTCTTCAAGAAAGGGCACTGGAACAAGTAGACATCGACAAAAACCCCTGACACCATGCAAAACTAACACAAACGTTAAATACACAACTATACATCTTTTAGAAATAGATATACGAGGTACTATTTGTGACTTAGGTGAAGACATTTTATGCTTGACACATAAAGCACAACCATAAACAGAAAAATTGATAAAAGAAATTTCATCAAAATTTTAAAAGTTTGGCTGTGCTAAAGAACCTGTTAAGAAGATAAAATACCGGGGCACCTGGGTGGCTCAGTCGGTTAAGTGGTTAAGCATCTGACTCTTGATTTCAGCTCAGGGTCATGATCTCAGGGTTCTGTCAGGCTCGGTGCTCAGCAGGGAGTCTGCTTCTCCCTTTTCCTCTGCCCCTCCCCCCTTGGCTGGTGCATGCACTCTCCCTCTCTCTTTCTCTTTCTCAAATAAACAAATAAAATCTTTTTAAAACAAATCAAAAGAAAATAAAAAAAGGGCGCCTGGGTGGCTCAGTTGGTTAAGCGTCTGCCTTCAGCTCAGGTCATGATCTCCAGGTCCTGGGATCAAGCCCTGCAGGGGGCTCTCTGCTCAGTGGGGAGTCTGCTTCTCCCTCTCCCTCTGGCCCTGCTCCTGTTCTCTTGCTCTCTCTCACGTGTGCTCTCTCTCTCTAATAAATAAATTTTAAAAAATCAAAAGAAGATGAAATACAAGATACAGACTGCAAGAAAATATCTGCATATCCCTTGTAAAGACACAGATTAGTAACTAGAATATATAACTCAGAAGTCAAAAGTAAAAAAAAAAAAAGATTCAGTTAGAAAATGGGGCAAAAGATGTAAAGATACATTTTTCTGAAGAGTATATACAGACAAAAAATAAATACATAAAAAAGATATTCATTATCACTAGACATTAGAGAACTGCAAATTAAAGCTACAGTGAGACCAAACTACAAATCTATCAGAAAAAATAGTGACAACACCAAATGCTGACCCGGATGTGGAGAAACTGGATCACTTACACATTGCTGGTGAGAATGTAAAATGCTACACATCCACCTCTGGAAAAGAGTTTTGTAGGTTTTTAAAATCAAGCCAACAAACAACAACAAAACAAAATATGAAACCACCATACAATCCAGAAATGCACTCATGGGCATTTTTCCCAGAGAAATGAAAATTTATCTTTACACAAAACCCTGCACATGATTGCGCATGGGAGCTTTATTGGTAGTAACTCCAGACTGCAAACAACCAAACTATCTGTCAAACAAGGTTTAATAAACTATGGGATATCCATAATTACTGAATCAGCAATGTATATGAGCAAGTGCCATATGATTTCACTTACATATGGATCTAAAAAAAAAAAGAAGAAATGAACAAACAAAACAAACAGACTCATGAATACAGAGAATAAACTGGTAGTTGGAAGAGGACAGGGGTGGGGGGATGGGTGAATTACATGAAGGAGATTAAGAGGTACAACCTTCCAGTTGTAAAATAAGAAAGGAGGATGTACGGCGCCTGGGTGGCTCAGTTGGTTAAGCGACTGCCTTCGGCTCAGGTCATGATCCTGGAGTCCTGGGATCGAGTCCCGCATCGGGCTCCCTGCTCGGCAGCGAGTCTGCTTCTCCCTCTGACCCTCCTCCCTCTCATGCTCTCTATCTCATTCTCTCTCTCAAATAAATAAATAAAATCTTTAAAAAAAAAAAAAAGAAAGGAGGATGTAAAGTACAGCATAGGGAACACAGACAATAATACTGTAATAACTGTATGCTGACAGATGGTAATTACTCTTATCATAGTAAGCACGGCACACTGTATAGAATTGTTGATTCACTATGTTGCATACTGAAGTATAACACTGTATGTCAACTCTACTTCAATTTTTTTAAAAAGTAAACTATTTGCTACATGCGGTAACTTACATGCATCTCAAGAAAACTAGGCTGACTGAAACAAATAATATATTATATGTTAAAAAAAAAAAAGAAGGAGAAGATAGTAGGAAGGGAAAAATGAAGGGGGGGAAATCAGAGGGGGAGACAAACCATGAGAGACTATGGACTCTGAGAAACAAACTGAGGGTTCTAGAGGGGAGGGGGTGGGGGGATGGGTTAGCCTGGTGATGGGTATTAAAGAGGGCACATTCTGCATGGAGCACTGGGTGTTATATGCAAACAATGAATCATGGAACACTACATCAAAAACTAATGATGTAATGTGTGGTGATTAACATAACATAATAAAAGAAAAAAATGCGAAAAAAAGAAAACTAGGCTGAGTGAAAAAGCCAATTGCAAAGTATTACATTCTATAGTACTCCACTTGTATAATATTTTTGAAATTACACAATTATAGACATGAAATATAGATTCATTGTTGCTACGGGTTAGGGAGTGACAGGACAGAGTGGCAGGAGGGAAGTGGGCAGTAGGACAGACCCTGTGGTCACGCAAGTGATCCGAATTTTGACTATACTGGGGGAGGCACTCTCCTACATGTTTTAAAATTGCATTGACTTCCACACACACACACACACACACACACACACACACAAACGAACACAAGGAAAACTTGGGAACTCCAAATAAAATGGTTTCACTCTACAGTGTCATGATATTGAACTGTAATTTGCAAGATATCAGCAGTGGAGGGGAACTAGGTAAAAATTATACAGTATCTTTTTGTATTATTTTTTACAATTGCCTGTAATTCTACAATTTCTCAAAATAAAATGTGTAATTAAAACAAATCTTTCTTGGGGTGCCTGGGGGGCTCAGCTGGTTAAGCATCGGCCTTCGGCTCAGGTCATGATCCCAGAGTCCTGAGATCGAGCCCCGCGTTGGGCTCTAAGTGGGGAGTCAGCTTCTCCTCCTGCTCCTTCCCTCCCCTGCTTGTTCTCTCTCTCTCTCTCCCCTCCTCCAAATAAATAAATAAAATCTAAAAAGAGACACCTTTCTCAAGCTCACTCCATTTTCGTCACAGCTGGGACTCAAATGCAGGTGAGAGGCAATGTCCGTGCTTATTGTCACTGCCCCCTCCTGGCCCTCAGAGGTCCTGGACACAGGAAAGTAGGACTAGAACAGGACTGTAGGCACAATCCAGCCACCACACTAATTTCCTACACTCAAGGCTACCGTAAGGTTTTAAAGGCACCTTTGGCTTAGAAACTGCTTTTGGGAAGGAATGGAGATCCTGTGGTCTTGTTAAACTGTACAAAAATATAATGGTCAGGACCATGCTGCCCACCTCTGCCACCTAATTGGTCTTGGGGGAGGGGGCATACATGTGTGTGTGTATGTGTGTGTGTTTGTGGACATTTGACACTTTGGAGACATAACCTTTCCATATCTCAGTCTCCTCAACTGTTAAATGAGGGACAACAACTATGCCTAGCTCACAGAATGACCAATGAGTTCATACCAGTGATGCATTTAGAACAGCACCGAGAACATGTAGTGGTGATACATTCTGATTTCAGAAATGATAAAATATGAAAAAATATGCTTTTCAAAAGTGAGGGAATACAGGCAACTCACTAGCCTGATTCAATGGCCACTAGTCTAGACTGTATGTGCGGTCTTTTTTTTTTTTTTTTAAAGATTTTATTTATTTATTTGAGAGAGAGAATGAGATAGAGAGAGAGAGCATGAGAGGGGTGAGGGTGAGAGGGAGAAGCAGACTCGCCGCCGAGCGGGGAGCCCGATGCGGGACTCCAGGATCATGACCCGAGCCGAAGGCAGTCGCTTAACCGACTGAGCCACCCAGGCGCCCTGTATGTGCGGTCTTAAAAGTTCAACATTTATGTCAACTAAGCATTAGCCACCTCTGCCCCTGCAAGAGGCACCTTTTTCTAAAATCCTGGAGGAAGAGGTTTTGTCCCTCCCATGTATTCCTAAGTTGGAGGTCCACCGGTAGCTCCTTCTCTGGGTGGGGTCCCCTCCCTGTCACACTCGGAGACTGTTCCTCGCAAACCACTGCTTGTTGCCGAGCTCGTCACCATGCGGAGCTACTGGACAGGGGTCCTTCCGGCTGTGGGGCAGCTGCAGGCTTGGGTCCCAGCTGCCAGGCAAACGCAGAGCTAGCCTCACCGCTCACGCCTGCGGTCTCCACAGCTCTTCCACACAGAGCTGTGTAGGAACTTCGGACTTGCTGCAGGGTTGTTGGTCAGGAGAACTAAAGAGAATTAGGAGGGTGGGCGGGAGGTAAAACTGTAAACTAAAAAAGGGCTTTTCCCTTTGTGTTGTGCAACAGAAGAGCGTGTGAGAATGACAGCCTACACAAGGGTCCTTTGTGGACTCTGTCCTGTTTCTACGGTTGCTCTTCCGTACTGAAGGCTGTCATCATCCCTTCTGGAAGGCCTCCATTTTCAGAGTGGGAAAGACTATCTTCCCTTAGGGAAATTCTATCCCCTAATAGCAAACTTTGAGCACTCACTATGTGCCAAATACTGATGTAAGTACCTTATCAGTATTATCTACTAGATTTCATTGACTCTCAGATGATGTATTTCACATTTTAATATGTCTAAATCGAGTTGTGTCTTAAAATCATTGGTGTATAGAGTTTAGGGGTTCCTTTTTTCTTTTGTAGTGGTACACAAAATGATGGGCTATCTTATAATCGATGATTTCTTAGATTCAATGAAATACGGCAATTGAATCCTCACAACTCCATCAGGTAGCCACTCACTTTTATCACCATTCGACGGATGACATAACTGAAACTCAGCAAGGTTACACAGGTGGAAATCTGAAGGTTGCTCAAGGACACAAAATCAGTAAAAGGTAGATATGAACCTATGCAGCCTGACGCAAGAGACCGTACCCTTAGGATACGGTCTTCCCCTCTGGGATTCATACATCACCCATAGGCCCCATTTATTATTAAGGATAATCCAGATGAATTCATACTGAAGAGAAACATTTTCCAAGTTGCACATGCCCTGCTCATTTGCCCCTGCCAACTTATGTTAATAAACAACCAAGTGCCAGTATTTCGTTTCTCCTTCCCCTTTCAGAATATGCCCTGGAGGGCGCTCCAGAAACATTAAAAAATGCTCTCTTTACAGAACCACCTACCAGAAAAATGACAACTCTTCTGCCACACAAAAAGCTGGCAAACTCTTCTTTATTTTGGTGGCCTGATCAAACTCCAGGACAGGACAACTTCCTGAAATCTCTAACAGTGGAAGCTGAGTGATGATTTACAATCTTTTTGTCCCAGAAAAAACTCCTGGGATGGTGAGGATAGGAATGGTTATTGGCCTTCAATGACATATATTTGTAATACTATTCAATGTGTCTTGTTGATTAAATATGAATACTTAATCAACTCATTCCCCATCTACCTGTGATAGAAAAAAGGAAGTTTGATACAAGCGATTAAATGTCTCTCAACCTGTTTATGCATCAAAGTCAACAAAACACTAGGACACTTCAGTCGAGGATACATGGTGCTATAGCCCCATTACCAAAAATTTGAGGGCAACACTTGTATGATATGAAACGATTTAGTAGTTTCAGAGCAGTCTAAGCTAAGAATTTCAATATGCTATAAAATGTGCAGTTGGTCTTCTTCCTTTTGCTACACAAACCTTTGTGAAACAGGATTTTTATATCAGTAAGCAGTAACAACAAAACACAGGAATAAAGGAAAGACTTCACTGACATAGGGATTATCTCACTTTGTTTTGGATGTGAAGTGGGCGTGGGTATTAAAAAAAAAAAGACCATCTCACTGTTCTCATTTTTTAATACCTTGTGCCATATATACTTTGTACAAAAGGGTCAGTATGAATTGCTTTACTTTAACATATTTTGTATTTGTTGTAAGTTAAAAAGATTTAATTCCTCTATTTAAAAATTCAGCAGCAAAACGTAAATCAGCATGTGAATCTCTCTCTCTCTCTTACACACAGACACACACACACACGCACAGCATGGTATCTACCATTAGCCTACAGAGTTTTTAAGCTAAACATAATAGTTCCCAAAAGGGATTCATAGTTCTTGAATTGATCTCAAATTAACCTGCCAGCCAGTTCCAAATGAATTTCCATTTCTATAATGTGAAAATTGTCCTGTGACAAAACTTTCAGCAGGAACAAATTCATTCCTTCTTGAGTCTATCATTTGCAGAGCACTATAGGGTATCACTTGGAAAGGGATCTAAATTAGAATTTTTCCCAAAACCCATAACCAGGTTATGAAATACAGAATTCAAAAGGGTACTACTGATGTTTGAACCCATTAAATTACATACATTAAATATGTGCAGTTTCTAGTGTATCAATTATACCTCAGTAAATCTGTTAAAAATAAGGGCAATGATGAGTTCATTTTGAGGTTGAACTCATACATTTTACACCATTGAAGACCACCCTCTCTTTGCTTTGTTCTAGCTCATATGCATGCTCTGGCATTAAAAATGCTCTATATTAGAAAAAATAAATTGTGTATGTGTCCATACATACATATACATATGTACACAGAGATATACATATGTATCTATATCTATCTATAACACATAGGTACACACACATGCGCCCATATACGCAGCATTATATCAACAAACCATGGGATGTGTAGAAGGTATCTGGCACTGTATATTGCATATTAGCTATTGTTCATTTCATATGCTTCTTGTGGCATATTAAAAAGCATCATCCCAATGTGATGTAGGTAGGATCATTTGCATTTTGCTGATAAGACAATGGAGATTCAGTGAGTTAAGAAATTTGCCCAAAGTTGGAAGTGAGGTGTTTTTTTTTTTCTAATCTAAATTCAATTAGCCAAGGTATAGTATATCATTAGTTTTTGATATAATGTTCAGTGATTCATTAGTTCAGTATAACACCCAGCACTCATCATTTCACATGCCCTCTTTAATGCCCATCACCCAGTTACCCCTTCCCCCCACCCACCTCCCTTTCCACAAACCTCAGTTTGTTTCCCAGAGTCAAGGTTCTCATATGGTTTGTCTCCGTCTCTGATTTCTTCCCATTCAGTTCCCCCCACCCCTATTTTCCTCTGACTGAATTATTTCACTTAGCATAATACCCTCCAGTTCCATCCATTGAGGTTTTTGAATATTGTCATGTCCAACTCTAAACCCTATGCTTCTTACTATCATAATCCTTATGAGGATTTGAGATGTTTAAAAAAATCTGCTGAATTAAGAGTTGGGTAGCAATTACCAAGGTTATTAAAGGCTATCTAGGTTTAAGTCAAAACTTTAATCAATACTGAAAAGACAGGGCACCTGGGTGGCTCAGTGGGTTAAGTGTCTGCCTTCGGCTCAGGTCATGATCTCAGGGGTCCTGGGATCAAGACCGGTGTCAGGCTCCCTGCTCGGGGGAGGGGGGGTCTCCTTCTCCCTCTCCCTCTGCCCCTCGTCCCGCTCGTGCTCTCTCTCTCTCTCAAATAAATAAAATCTTAAAAAAAATACTGAAAAGACACTGTCTACATATACCCTTGCTACTTACGAAGAAACAGCATCACCTTGCTAAAAATGCTGTATCTCAGGCATACTCCAAGCCTACAGTATCAGAATCTGAAATTTAACAAAAACCTCAGGTGATTTGGATTTAAAGTTTGAGAAGCAGTTATATATACAACTGCTCTTCTCCAGTTGTAGGAAGACAGCGAAGTAATGAATATTAACCAATCTAAACATTTCATAAGGCAGAAGCAAGTGTGGAAATCCCTTCGTGTGTTCCATTATTACTTCTGAAGAGATTTTATAATGATCCAGAAACTTCTACTAGCCCTGACCAGATGAATACCTGAGCTTAAGTAAAAAGGAATTTCAGAATAAAATCAATTTTAAAAACTTCTTGCGGGGCGCCTGGGTGGCTCAGTTGATTAAGCGACTGCCTTCGGCTCAGGTCATGATCCTGGAGTCCCAGAATCGAGTCCCGCATCGGGCTCCCTGCTCGGCGGGGAGTCTGCTTCCCCCTCTGACCCTCCTCCCTCTCATTCTCTCTGTCTCAAAAAAAAAAAAAAAAAACAAAAAAAAAAACCTTCTTGCTTTTTAAAAACTGCAATTCCTTGGCTAACCACAGGTATGGATAGCTGATTTTTGATTATATAAGGTAGATTACATTAGTGAGTAAGAAAGTCATCAAAGTTTTGCCACTTCCTGTATAATTTTAAAAAGCATGTTGACAACAAAATGATCATCATAAAATCTGAAGTACTCACATGCAGATGTCAGCTTTCTCAGAACTACCTAAGCATGGAGTCAGGTTGGTTTGGTCAAACATAGTTGAAGTAAATAAAGCTAAACAGAAAAATAAATATTTTTTAAGACTTTGAGTTCAGCTCTAACTATTTATTCTCTGAGTTTACAAATTGGTAATTTAAATTAAAATGATACTTTACCTTGGTTTGTTTTCTCTCTGAATTGGTCAACTGTGGAATAAATTGTTTGACTGGGTTGGTAGTTTTATAACTGAGTAGGCAATGTCTCAGAATTTACTTCCTCCAAAGACTAATAAAGAAGAAATTAGTATCCATCCTGTTTACAGAAATATAGTTTCTTGAGCACATCTGAGCTTACCTAATGCTATACAACTAAAATGAAACAAAAGGTTATATCACATTTGGTTGTATTTTCACATGGCCTGACATAATCCCCCTGGAATGTGGTTTACAAATATAAAACTTTTTGCTCCTTCGTTATTGTTTTGAACTAATGTATTTCTATAATACTTGCTTATTATACATTGTACTAGTACATAAGCTAAATGTGCATGGTTACTTTTTAGGGTTCAGGAAAGTGAGAAAGAATAAAAAAATCAATGATCAAAAAACAATTTCTGGGAAAAAGCAGAATTAGAGAGTGAATGGAAATAATTTACTTTGAATATTCAAAAACTTAAATTAATAAAATGGCATACATTGTATTTATCTTCTTTGCTGATAATAACTCACAAAAATTAGTCTTTTTTCCTATTCACTGACCAAAAGATAAAAGGAACATTTAGAAGGTAAATCAGATTTGTTCTATATTGTCTTATACTAGTTTTCACTTTGTCCTCTTTATTTTTAATGTAAGAAATGTTTTATGATGAGGCTCAAGTTGCCAAAATAGCTAGGGGGCCAAAATAGCTAAGAATTTTAATAAAACTACATGCAAGTGCTAGAATTTCAGTTTAAATGAGTACAGAAGCTATTTGTATCATAATAGAAATACTCATAATTTTCCAACTTTTTAATAACTTTTGGGTGATTCCAACTTTTCCAAGAAAATTCTCCACATCTGGCATACTTTGTAATCCATGAAGAACACAACAAAGACTGTGAATGTTTGAAAATGTAGTCTGTTTCAATATTGTATAGATCAAAACACAAAACTAAGCAAAAAAAATTTTTTTTTTTTTTGGTAAGAAAAAAAGCAATTCAGAAAGATTACAAGTCTAGTTTCTGCAACTAAAAAACACTGCAATACTGATTTGGCCTTGTTTTAAATCCATCTGGAAATTCCTAGCTGGTAGAAGAGTAAAATGTCAGAGATTCTTGGTTTCTAAGCTTGCTAAGGCCTGTGGTTGCCTAAAGTATATGGAGTATTACTCATTTCTGTATTATATTCCACACAGCAGTTAAACTCTATAATATACATATGTATGTGTACATATATGCATATAGAAGACAAATATATAAATATGCATACAAATACGTATTTTCTATTGTTAATCAATATAAGTTCTGGAAAACAGAAAACAATGCTCTTTTAAGTATTCATTTATCAATATGGATATTTCCCTCCAAATATCAAGTATGTTAAACAGTGGAAAAAAGAAAACTATTCATATCAAAAACATATCAAACAAATATAATCACAAAAACCCCATTACATATTCAAAATTATATTTCTTCTTATATGTACACAGGAAAGCAGTTGTGAAGAAAAAAATAATTTTAGTTTTAACTTGGCAGAGAGAGACTCTGTACCTTGAAATATACAAAATAGTACCAGACAAGAGGTGTATAGATAACCCTAAGGATAAAACTCACATATTATGTGGGGGGGCTAAGCCATTTGAAAGACATATTTGGCTTACTAATTAACAATGGTAAAGACTAAGTTTTGTATAAATCCTTTGGAATCCAAGTGTTTACTTTTTCTTTCTAATGGCTGAATCTATTCTTTGAAATGTTATGTTCCTATATTTCATTGTGTGCCGTCTAAAGATTAAGAAAATTCACAGAAATTGAGTAACTGATCTAATTTAATGCACAGTATAACAAGCTATTTCTATGTCTACATTTATCAATGCCTAATTCAAATTAAAAATATTCACACTTGCCCATCCAGATTCCTCATCTTCATTGTTAACAGAACTCCAATGCTGCTCATATATCAAGAGGCATTGTGCTCAGAGAATGTACCCATCCCAGAAAAACAAATCAAGATTGGCCCAGGCCAGTCATGTTGATTCTGTTCTTTATCACCAGTGACTGGCCAGAATGGAGTCATACTGAAATGCCTAAATCAATGAATGACAGGCAAGCTACTCCTGGACTCCTTGGTACATAAGATAATACACCTCTATTTCAAAACTACATTTAATTGGTGTCCAGATCTATGGAATTATATGCTATATATGTATAGCATATAATTATTATTAATTATATATATTCCATTATATATATATTCCATTAATTCATATATATATATATATATATATATATATATATATATATATATATATATATAGGAATATATGGGAGAGGAAAACACAGTCAGCCATTTTGGGATTATTTATAAGAAAGCATAAGACAAACAAACATCAAGATGGCTACCAGAGAGAAGTGTTGACAATTTTTTTCATAAGTATTTTTTTCATCTTCTTATCATACCTGTCTGTCTCAGTTGCCTTTCTTACCTCAAGTTGCTTTCCTTTGGCCACCACATTTGCCAATACCCCTCTCTCCATTAGCAGTCACTTGGCTGTTTTGTCCGCCCTCCACAGTTCTTTGTTTCTCAAAGTTACAAAGGGACAATTGGATAATTTCATTAATGGCTAGGCTATTCGGAAAACAGCATTGTACATTATTCCTTTTAAAATGTGTGACTTTCATGTTGGCATTAGGAAGAACAGGCCCTCCCTGAGAATTCATGGGGATTTGGGTCTACACATGAGGTTTAAAGTTTGAACTCTACTCATGAAGAGTTAAAGAGAAGATTTTTAATGTTATACAGGGCCTCATTTTAATGTTCACAAACTTACTATGGCAATTAAGTTACTTACAAAAAAATTCATACATCTTGTGATGGTTCATTTTATGTGTCACTGTGCTGGGCTAAGGGATGCCCAGATAGCTGGAAAAACATTATTTCGGGATGTATCTGTAAGGGTGCTCCTGGAAGAGAATAGCATTTGAATCACTAGACAGAGGAAAGAGGAAACCCCCTTCACCAATGTGAGGGTGCATCATCCAAATTCTTGGGGGCCCTAATAGGACAAAAAATGGAGGAATGGTGAATTCTTTCTCTCTTCTTGAGTTTATCCTCTCCTGCCCTTGGACATAGGAACTTCTGCTTCCTGGGGCCCTTGGACTCTAGCTTTTACTTCATTAGCCCCTCGGTTCTCAGACCCTTGGCCTCTCTGGGAGTTATCCCATTCGTTTCCCTGGTTCACAGTCCTTTGGACCCACTTGTACTGAATTATACCACCAGTTTTCCCGGTTCTCCTGCTTCCTAATGCTACATTGTGGGACTTCTCAAACTCCATAACTGCATGAGCTAATTCCTGTAATAAATCTCCTCTCATACATACCTATCTATATATCCTACTGGTTGTTTCTCTGGAGAACTCTAATACATAAGTTCCGGAATTTTTATTAAAACAACAACACATACACACACTATCAAAAGATCATCACACAGAAAGTCATTTTCTTTGCTTAACTTAATGTTATTTAGGTATTTTCTCATAAGGAAAATAACCCATGATAAGTCATTTATATTCCTATACAAAAATGTGGGAAAAGACACTTGACTGTTTGTATTTGGACAGGAACAATGCTAAATTTCTTCCTGATTCATTTTAGCCAGTAATAGACTATCTCTTAAAGTCTACACTCTCGGGACTCCTGGGTGGCTCAGTCGGTTAAGCATCTGCCTTTGGCTCAGGTCATGATCCCAGGGTCCTGGGATGGAGCCCCGCACTGGGCTCCCTGCTCAGCAGGGAATCTGCTTCTCCCTCTGCCCCTGCTGCTCCCCCTACTTGTGATCTCTTTCTCTGTCTCTCTGACAAATAAATAAAATCTTTAAAAAAATATAAAATCTACACTCTCAGTCACTTTGAAATGAGGATGTGACAAAAAGAAAATCAACCTAAAACTAATAATACTGACCATCAAGAGAAGATCCATATCCTATTAAGAAACCATACTTATACCCAGTCTAGTATTTATATGTCAAGTACATACTAGAAATAATCATTGAACTGGAAGTTTGGTCAGGACCAAGAGTAATGAATGGAAGTTTTTCTATACTGTATCGAGACAAATTTGGTCTTGGTAACCATCACTTAATAATGAACACGCACACACCACTTCACTGATTAAACAGAACCAGAAAATCACAGAAAGGCAAGCTGTGTAGAAAAGGAAGTGGAAGAAATCATTATGGCATTAAAAACTTCATCCATTTCATTAAAGCTCAAAAGAGAGGTTTATCATTTCAGAGGTGAACCAAGCAACTGCCAATGAATGATTTTTAACTACTGGGAAGTGTGGAGGTGCTGACAGTTAAACTGAAAAAAGGCAGCAACTTCTGATCCATGAAACAGAACTAATGTGCTGGGCAAAAGAAAACTTGGAAGGATTTTAAGTGAACTCCCCCATTTAAGTGCCAAAATTCCAATGGAATCTTGCATTTCAGAAGAACAGATGTCAGCAGTGAGGAAGTAAAAATGTCAGCTTCTCCCAGGGTCCTCTAGTCAGAGAAACCAATACATCCATAAAGTACGAAGAGCATTTTTCCAACTCTATTTGGATCATCATTCTTATTAATTTTGTTAGTTTAATCACAATTTATTCACAGGAAAACCAGAAAATGCCATCATTAATTAGCAATGGCTCTTGATTAATGTTTTAGGATAATTTGCAAACCAAACTCTGAATACACCTAATAACATCTGCCCTTTAATAAGAAATTATCCACTTAAAAAAACTTTTGTTCCTCTCCATATAAGTAAACGCTAGTCCGTAAATAGTAAACAGAAAATTCCATTAAAAATTAAGTATTTTTCATTTCTGCATTTGAATATTTGAAAATATATTCCCAGTATTCTTGACAAATTTGTATATCTTATATCAGCAATAGTGGTAACACTTAATTATGTATATATTTGCTTTATTTTCTACCACATGGATTTGGTTGTCTGGAACTTACACTATATATATATTTTTCCACAGTGCACTTCTTTCCTTTTTGTTACAACTTAGACACTTTTGAAATAGATTTGATATCCTTCCTCTTAAACTTGCAGTAAAACTTCATGCACTCGTAGAAAGATGTGATACACCAAATTAAGAAAATTGCATTAACAAATTCGAAAATTTATCAGTATCCAAAAATTTGGAGGACGGGGCAGATTAAATATATGCCAAAATAGTTAAAGTTTTATGTGTGCCTTAGCCAAGAACATTTTAGTTCCTCCCTTAGTCTATTTTCCCAATATTTCAATACAGATTTCGATCATAAGATTCTTCTATTATTGGGGAGATGATACAAATCATATGAAATCAGTTGCAATATTCAACAATTTTAAGGTTATTTTATGTGCTGCTTCACAGAAAGAATAAATCAGAGAAAACACAGCATCAGGCTAAAACAGAAATATTTTCACTGGCTGCTTTGGTAAATAGATGAAATAATAATGGTTATTAAAATTTGGTTAGAAAAATACAAAATTTGTACAACACTGGAAACAAAGTCAGGTTTGGATCAAGTTTTTCTTTTTTTCTTTCTTTTTTTTTTTTAATTACACTAAAAATAAAAAAATAGAAGATCTATTGATATGTTTATGATTTTTACATGACAAAAATCCTTTAATGACCTAAAAGCTATTTGAATGATTTAAGATGTAGAATGACTTATAAAATAAAATATTATGAATTTTTTCAAACATACCATTTTATTATTCTTTTAAAAATTAAAAAAAAAATTAAAAGATTTTATTTGTTTGAGAGAAAGTGAGTGAGAGTGACAGAGAGAGAGAGAGAGAGAGAGAGTGCACGAGATGGGGGAGGGTCAGAGGGAGAAGCAGACACCTCGCTGAGTGGGGAGCCTGACGCAGGCCTTGATCCTGGGACTCGGGGATCATGACCTGAGCTAAAGGCAGACCCTTAACTGACTGAGCCACCCAGGTGCCCCGCATTTTATTATTCTTATATGTTATCTTTCTATATATTTATGCATTGCTTTATAGTGTGAAAAAGTTGTTAAATCTGAAAGACCTAGCCACTCTAGAAAACAGTATGGAGGTTCCTCAAAAACTTAAAAATAGAACTCTCTGTGATCCAGTAATCACACTACCCAAAGAATACAAAATACTATATCAAAGGGATACATATACCCCGATGCTTAAAACAGCATTATGTACAATAGCCATACTGTGGAAACAGCCTGAGTGTCCACTGACTGATGAATGGATAAAGAAGTGGCATATTTTTGGGGCGCCTGGGTGGCTCAGTCGTTAAGCGTCTGCCTTCAGCTCAGGTCATGATCCCGGGGTCCTGGGATCGAGCCCCGCATCGGGCTCCCTGCTCGGCGGGAGGCCTGCTTCTCCCTCTCCCACTCCCCCTGCTTGTGTTCCCTCTCTCGCTGTGTCTCTCTCTCTCAAATAAATAAATAAAATCTTTAAAAAAAAA
>NC_138385.1:81214245-81245276 GCF_054177405.1 Leptonychotes weddellii | reverse complement strand
TGAGGGCTAGGCTTCATGTGGGCAGGATGGGTTTGGTATTTCATTACGGAGAAGTAATCATAATTACTTTGAAAACAAATTCATAATGCATTCAATTAAAATGTATGCCTACATTATGGACACACAGGAGCTTGTGGCCACATAGGTCTAGAAAAGTGAGAAGGGCAAACATGGAATACGGAAAAGTTATGTAGAAAATGGGAAGGAAGTGATGCTTGGTGAGAATAACATATTCTCAGTGTGATAACCAGGACGGTGTACTCATTTGATGTATCACGGACCTGAGGCTTTAGGAAGCCTCTAGGCTAGGTCTAGAGGTTTTCTATTTTCCCCAGAGAATCTATCGTAGACTGGGCAAGTCTATTTATATACCAACTGTTTTTCTGATTTTTGCCTAAATCCTCACTGTCACAAGTGCACAAGATGAATTCAATCCACCCTGGGGCTCATACTAGGAACCCGGAAGGATTTCTAAGCATGCTTCAAAAGATGCCATTTCAGAAAAATAAATTATAATACTTATTAGAGGCTGGCAAAGGACTACTTTTTATTCTTTGCCACAACAGAAAATAAAACTAACATATATTATTCCATAGGCCCCTTGTGAATTTATCTACATAAAGCTGCTGAGAATGACTTAATAATTCTTACTTCTTCATTTTGCATTTTAGTTGAAATCCCAGGGCACTTCAGCAAAAGAGGATCAAGTAAGTTATTGTTAATTTAAAGACAAATTCCACATCAACAGAACTACATCAAATTCTAATATCTCATTTGAAGACTCAGTTTTGCCAAATGTAAATTCATGACATAAAATAACTTAAAATACCAATATGGGTTCAAAAAAGCACCTAAATCTCTCAATTTCTGTATCATACATTCTAGGATATTTAATAAAAATTCTTTCAAGTCCTAAGATTCCATACTAATGGAATTCTCACTTAAAACTCCTGAACTTAGTATAAGCTTAATCAGCAACATAGCTTTTATTTAACATAAAATAAATATAAAACATGATATTGACAGGTCTTTTCACTAATAAATATTACTGCTTTATAAGCAACCCAATTAGTCACTTTTTTCCCAGATATAAATACCCTTGACATTAAGGGTTTAATACTAATGAGTCTGAATATTCTTGAGAAACATCAAAACATCAAGAAATATCAAAGCTCCACTACATCTAGAATATTGCTATTTTACTGAGACACATACATAAGTCACTTAGTCTAGTGAGGGATTCAAAATGACCCCTCCAGCCTTCTCTTTCTCAAAGCAGCCTAGATGGCCCCTTATATTTGTATAGTCAGTGATCCCTTAATTTGAAGGAAACTTCCCTCCTTCAAGACAAATACACCACCATTCATCTCTCTGCTATCTCTCCAACCTCTGCTTACCCCAAAGATAGGTGATAATGTTGACAATACAAAGATACACAAGTAAAGTGTTTTATGGAAGAGATGATTCTTGGACCAGTAAAGTTTGGGGTTATTAAAAGTACCATGTTTTGTTTCTTGAAGTGATTCAACCCCATTATGTTCTCCAGAGAAAACTTAAAGAAGAAAGAAACCCTACAAAACTATCTCATTAAGTACAATGTTCAATACCTCATCAAGTAGGAGTCAGAGGTTTAACAAAAAGTGATGGGTAGTTAACTTGAAATAAGATAGAGTCAACAAATACATAATGAAGGCAGACTTGAGGAGAAAAACAATGTCTTGGGGATATATTTTCATTTAGTGACAGGACAGAGAGGTACTAGTTCAGCCAGGGGGGCAACCATAACTGAGCATGAGCTGAACAAAGAACATTAGGAAGCATTTTTAGTTCTATAATAATAAGCATGTAGGACCAGACTGTTACTTGAGCATTTCTACTTGAGAGGAAACAGCTCAACAAGTAAGAAGGAGTAATAAGAAACAATTTGTAAAGCACAGACAAAAAGCCTGGTATTGCAGAGAATATATGCCAGGCACGTATTACAGAGCAACTATTGCATTATTCATCTGTCATAGTTTTCTTTCTTTCTTTCTTTCTTTCTTTCTTTCTTTCTTTCTTTCTTTCTTCTTTCTCTTTCTTTTCTTTCTTTCTTCTTTTTCTTTCTTTCTTTCTTCTTTCTCTTTCTTTTCTTTCTTCTCTCTTTTTCTTTCTTCTTTCTCTTTCTTTCTTCTTTCTCTTTCTTTTCTTTCTTTCTTTCTTCTTTCTCTTTCTTTCTTTCTTTCTTTCTTTCTTTCTTTCTTTCTTCTTTCTCTTTCTTTTCTTTCTTCTTTCTCTTTCTTTTCTTTCTTTCTTTCTTTCTTTTAGTGAAATGTAGTCCACACACAATGTTACATTAGTTTCAGGTATACAACACAGCAGTTCAACAACTCTATACCTTATGCCCTGATTTCCTCAAGTGTAGCTCCCATCTCTCACCATGCAACACTATTACAGTACTATTGACTGTATCTTTTGTTCCCATGACTTACTCATTCCATAATTAGAAGCCTGTATCTCCCATTCTCTTCACCCTTTTTGCTCACCCCCCACCCCTCCCCTCTAGCAACCTTCAGTTTGTTCTCTGTATTTATGGGTCTGGTTCTGCTTTTTGTTTGTTCATCTGTTTTATTTTTTAGATTCCACATATAAGTGAAATCATATGGTATTTGTCTTTCTCTGACTTATTTCACTTAGCACAATATCCCCTAGGTCCATCCATGTTGTCACAAATGGCAAGGCCTCATTCTTTTTTATGGCTGAGCTGTCAGAGTTTTGAATTCAGGTGAGTTTGTGGTTAAAAATTATATGGGGGTGATATAATATAGTGTGTGTGTGTTTAGTGACAGACTTTAATACCTTTATAAATGACTTGAGTTTATACAATCATTAAGGATCTGATAGGGGTCTGTAATTATTCAGTTATACTTCACTGCATTTTATGAGTGGAATTATGTGGTTTAGTGGTATTTGCAAATTTGGAGATTTGCAAAGGTCTCAGGAAATATACCTTGGGGCTGCTGAGAGTTTGTTTTATATACATGTATAAATGAGCTGGCTCCATAAGACTTTCTTTATGATAGCTTTATAATCATACCCAAAATGGATAGTAACTACAGGTGACTGAAGGGGGCTATGCTTTCTCTATCCTGCCCTGTTCAACACTATACTTGGTATATGTCTCTGGTGCAATAATGCTTATGTTTTTCGTTTGCCTTTTTATTCCTGTTTTCTGGTTCTCATTGTTTCAGACATCATTAGCAGGTGTTGAGAGAAAGAAAATATTATTGTACAAGGGTTGAAAATATCAAGCAAATGTAAATGGTCTGTTTTGTTTTGTTTTGTTTTGTTTTAAGCCCAAACTGGCTTTTGAGTGACAGAGTGGTAGATCTGAGTAAATTAAGGTTCAGAGTTTATCCTCCAGCAAGAGAACAGGAAACAAAATTGAGAAAGAATGACAACCCCACACCACTCTACCTACACGCACAGCAGAAGAGAATCACCAAGGCTGAGGACAGGAAGTGCACACTGTATCCAAATTCTCTGCCCAACCTGGTCTGGATTGCCCCAGTGGGTCCTTCTGCTTCTGCAATACATTGAGGCTATTACAATCAACCCCCTCCCAACAGAGGGAAAGTACACTGACTCCCAGACAATGGTGAGGCTTAAAAGACAGCTTAGGCACCTGGGAAGAAAGTGACTAGCAGCAAAAGGCACACCATTAAGCTTGTTCTCACCTAGAGAAATGTGTAACACATGCCAAGTGTATCATATGGTCAATAAGTGGTCTTCAGTAAAAGATAGCAAATGAAAGCAAAAATAAGGGAATGATACATAAACAACAGTAATTCCAATGGGAGCAGCTAAATAAACTATTAGCTTGAGCAGAAAGGATCAATATGATACCACTGCATTCTTTTACTACATAAATTATAGATAGCCACTAAAAATACATGAATAGAATCTTGGCTATATTTATTATAAAAAAAAACTTTTCAAATTTTTAATATCTGGGGTTAAAAAACAAAGGACTTTTGCCACCCAAACTAAGATTAATTTATTACTTTAATATTCCAAGTATCTTAAAAAGGTGTCACTTATGACAATATTTTAATGCCAATCCTCTTTTCTTAAAGCTCTAAAAAAGAGGGGTGCCTGGATGGCTCAGGTGGTTGGGTGACCCGCTCTTGGTTTTGGCTCAGGTCATAATCTCAGGGTCCTGGGATCGAATCCTGTCTAGGGCTCCCTGATCATCGGGGAGTCTGCTTGAGGATTTAATCTCTCCCTCTCCTTCTGCCCCTCCCCCCACTTGCAAACTCTCTCTCTCTCAAATAAATAAATCTTTTTAAAAAATCTAAAAAAGAAATTATAGCAATTACTGTCAGTGAACATTTATTGAATATGAAGTAAATATATAATATTGTATTGAATGCACTACCAATATTAAGTTGTAATTCTAATATTTTCATAGTGTAAAAGTTACTTTATACATATTTTTTTCTTTTTAATACCAAAAGTACCAAGGACTTCTCCAAAAAATTAATCTCATTTTACTATTAGTATTGCTTATTATTTAATACTTTACACACAAATAACTATTGAAGGTCTAAAGAATTAACGATTCCTATTTTTACCTAAAACTGAAAAAAATGCTCATGAAATACCTAATATTTGTCAGTACTAAATACTGTGAGCAATTACCTCTTTATCTCTCTCTCTCCCATACGTCTTTCATAAAGTTGAAGTAAGTCATCAACCTATTGAGAGTGTTTCAAGGTAGAATCTTTTTTTTTTTTAAAGATTTTATTTATTTATTTGAGAGAGAGAGTGAGAGAGAGAAAGAGCACAAGAGGGGGGAGCGGGAGAGGGAGAAGCAGACTCCCTGCTGAGCAGGGAGCCCGATGCAGGACTCGATCCCGGGACTCCAGGATCATGACCTGAGCCGAAGGCAGTCGCTTAACCAACTGAGCCACCCAGGCGCCCAAGGTAGAATCTTTTTTAAGGGTCAAGGTTGAAACTACACTTACTGTGGGGGAAATGACTGCAATTATTGCCCTATATTAGGATCCCTACTTATGACCATGACATTAAAATGAGAACCAACAGAAGCAGACTGTAATTAGAGGCCATGCATGATCTGCGTCTCCATGGTGGTCTAGGGAAGAACTGAAACCATATGGGTCAAATCATGTCTGTGAGAAAAGACAAAAGGAAGAACAGCGACTGTATAAGGTGAGAAAAATATAATGGAAACAATTAGAAGTGATCTTTTTATGACACCATTTGAGGGTTTACCACAGATGGTTTTACCAAATTAGTTAGTGCTAAAGCAAAATACAGTGATGAGGACGACTCAGACTTATCTTAACTGGGAATGTGGGGTAGTAATTAAGGTTGCTTTGGATTTTAAAGGGGTTAGACTCTGAGTGAGTGTAAAAGTTGAAATTCCTACAAAAGGTGGACGTTGGACTTTAGGAATGCAAAAACAAGCAAGGAAAGAGACTGGAGACAAATTGTGGATATTGGCAGGTTTTTTTTGTTTGTTTTGGTTTTTTTTAGGCTTTTAAATTGTTATTTATTTGAGATAGAGAGCAAGAAAGCATGAGCAGGGGGCAGAGGAAGAGGGAGAAGCAGGCTTCCCGCCGAGCAGGGAACCCGATGTGGGGCTCGATCCCAGGACCCTGGGATCATGACCAGAGCCGAAGGCAGATGCTTAACTGACTGAGCCACACAGATGCTCCTGGATACTGGCAGTTTTGGGGCCTTTCGGTATGCCGTTGAAAAATTGACAAATCCAGAAATAATTAAAAACCTGTGGATCTTAATCACCATCAAGGTAAAAAATTGTCTTGTTCACCAGTGTATTCCTAACACAAAGTACGGTATGTGACACTCTCTAAACACTTCTTGAATGATTGACTGATTGCACATTCTAAACTGCTGTACCGGTATCTCCCACCTTTAAGCATTACCCAGAGATGGTAATAAGTAATAAAGATAACGGGTTGCAATCATCCCTTCAATCCAGGCCTACCCCACAGCAGAGCTCTGAACAACAATGAAACATCCAACAGTGACCATGTTCTGACATGTTTTGAACTTGTCTAAATTAAAGTTCCAATATGATACTTCTAACTTTGGTTAGAATCTCAGAATAATGCATTTTTATAAATAACAGGAGAATTTTTTTAAAAAAAGAAGCATTTATCATGCAAGAAAAAGGACAACACTTCTTCAAGAATAATAATCAGTCAGTGGCACCTTCTTAATGAGAGGATTTATATCCCATTGTTTCCAGTTTAAATGTCAATGTGCGTACATATAAACATTTGGAAAAACAGGTTTCAGTAGATCATGCTATGTAAAGGTCATACGGACCTTGCAAATATTGCTGTATCTCTAACTAATCTCATCCATTTCTTGAGTTCAAATATCAAATCATATCCCTTTCCACAACCCAGAATTTTCAACTTCTGATAGCGGATCCGACAAGTTTCACATTCCTCTCTTTTTAAGAGCTCGTATGAAGCCATGTGCAATTAGCATATGTTCTACTGTGGTATGCTCTGTCAACACCAGCTCTCTGATCAACGACACACCCTAACTGTTGAATCATCAAAACGCTACAGCAGTATTTTACAACTTCAGTTATGCATAATGTGAAGTAATATGCATGCCTGCCCTCTGTAAATATGAGAGGCAATTTGTTTAGCTCCATGTTTTATTTTGCTTTCAGGATTACACTACTCACTGACTCCAACAAAAGCAATATAATAAGAAATACTGCCTCACAATACCACAGCTCTGTCCATCAATAGCAAAAATTCTCCATCTTAACACCAGTGCCAGAAGATGAATCTCATTATGCTAATTTAGTGATTGTATATGGATTCACATATTCAAGTATATATAAGAGAATACAAAACAAACACAAATTAGATAAGCAGTGCGATTACTGAAGTTTTTTTCAAAGATCTTGAAGAATGTGTTTGAAATCATCCAATGTAATCGCACCATTAAAGAAAGCCAGGGAAGCTCAGAATGTATATGATTAGCTCAAGGTCACACAGGTAGGCAGTACATCCTAGAGAATTCTCTGTTCACGTTTGACTAAATATTTTTACTGTTATATACTTCATATTTATACTGACATTAACTACCACCAATTCAGCACTAACTGTAACTTGACAGCTTTAAAAGGACCTCGTTGAAAATATGTTGAAAGCTTGTCTTGCTGGAGTGGTAAGAGATGAGGTGGGATCCAAGGTGGCCTGAGGGATCAGGGAGTCTGAACTAGATTACATGCATGGGAGACATATGCTGAAGACTTACGAGCAAAAGGAGAGACGAGAAAAATATATTTTTAGCAAGGCTAATTTGTTATTAATTTACAGGATAAGGTGGAGTAAACCTTACCATCAGTGAGGTCAAAATTAGAGCCCTGGATGTATGAATGCAATAGCTAAGATAAGGCTCTGTGATTTGAGGTTTTCAAAACAAATGACCCTCAATAATTACACAAACACTGACATTTACCTTTAAAATAATTATTTAGTACTAGTCGTCAAAATGTGGGGCTCACTTAACACAAATGGTTTCAAACCCCACTAATGTAATCTGCCATAACTGAGGAGCTCATACCTGGGGCTCCAGACTAGCATGTGTTATATCAGTACATCTGTCAACTCCGGGATGATTAGAGGGCTTTGGAATTTTGTTCAAATTTTCATTACAAGTATTCTAAGACTGTTGCCTTAATAACAAAGAAGTCAGCACTTGGAGATCTGGGCAGCATGCTGGCCCCTGCCAGGGGCAATGGATTCATTAGATGAATACAAGTGCCTGATTTAACATAGCCGTGACTCACTGCAAGTCTGTGCTCTCCTACACGATGGAATTGGAGCCAAGTTTCTGTTTGTTTTTATTTTCAAAGCAAGCAGCAGTCTCCCATCCTGTCCTGAATATAATTGATACTATAGGGAGCTGTTTTAAGTCATATGGTTTGACTGAATTAATATATGGGCAGCCTAGTAAATGCTATTCTTATATGCATTCAAGAAATAGGCATTTCTTTTATTACTCATTGAAGTATAATTGATATACAATATTATATTAGTTTCAGGTGTACAACATAGTGACTGGACATTGGTATGCAAAATTGTTACAATAAGTCTAGTTACTGTCACCTTACAACATTGTTGTAAGATTACCGCCTCTATTACTGACTATATTCCCTGTGTTGTACATTACACCCCCATGATTTATTTATTTTAGAGATGGAAATTTGTATTTCTTTTTTCATTTCTTTTTTTTTTTTTTTGGTAAGTAGGCTCCATGTCCAACATGGAGCCCAATGTGGGGCTTGAACTCAGGACCCTGAGATCAAGACCTGAGCTGAGATCAAGAGTAGGACGCTTAACTGACTGAGCCACCCAGGAGCCCTGGAAGTTTGCATTTTTTAGATCCCTTCACCCGTTGCCCCCTGCTCCCATCCATACTAATCCCCTTCCACTCGGGCAATCCCTCTGGCAATCTGTTCTCTGTATCTGTGAATATGGGATCTGTTCTGTTTTGCTTATTAGTTTGATTTGTTCTGTAAATTCCACATATAACTGAAATCATGCAGTATTTGTCTTTCTCTGACTTATTTCACTTAGTATAATACCCTTAAGGCCTATTCCCATTGCCACAAGTGGTAAAATTTCATTCTTTTTTATGGCTAAGTAATATTCCATTGTGTACACACACACTACGTCTTCTTTATCCAGTCATCCACTGATGGACACTTAAGGTTGTTTCCTTATCTTAGCTATTGTGAATAATGCTGCAATAAACATGGGTGTGCAATTATCTCTTTGAGATACGGATTTCATTTCTTTTAGATACACACCGTAAAGATACCTGGATCACATGGTACTTCTATTTTTAATTTTTTTTTAAAGATTTTATTTATTTTTGACAGAGAGAGAGTGTGTACAAGCAGGGGAAACAGCAGGCAAAGGGAAAGGGAGAAGCAGGCTCCCTGCTCAGCAGGGAGCCCGATGTGGGGCTCACTCCCAGGACCCTGGGATCATGACCTGAGCCGAAGGCAGACGCTTAACTACTGAGCCACCCAGGCGCCCCTATTTTTAATTTTTATTGAGGAACTACCATACTGTCTTCCATAGTGGCTGTACCAATTTATATTACCAACATTGCACGAGGGTTCCCTGTCCTCAATATCCTTGCAACACTTGGCTTTTGGACAATAGGAATTCTGACAAGTGTAAAGGGATATTTGATTGTAGTTTGGATTTGCATTTCCATGATGATTACTAATGTTGAAAATTTTTTCATGTACTTGTAGGCCGTCTGTAAGACTTTGGAAAAATGTCTATTCAGATCCTCTGCTCATTTTTTTTTTTTTTTTTTTTTTTTTAAGATTCTATCTATTTATTTGAGAGAGAGAGAATGAGAGACAGAGAGCATGAGAAGGAAGAGGGCAGAGGGAGAAGCAGACCCCCTGCATCCTCTGCTCATTTTTTAATCAGATTTTTTGTTATTGTTATGGAGTGTATGAGTCGATAATGATCCCTTTTTCGGATATTAACCCCTTATCAGATAATATGATTTACAAATACCTTCTCCCATTCAGTAGGTTGACTTTTTGTTTACTTGATTTACTTCATTATGCAGATTAGTTTAACATAATCCCATTTATTTTTCCTTTTTCCTTTTGTTTCTCTTGAAGTCAGACCCAAAAAACATCAGTAAGGCCAATGTCAAGGAGCTTAGCACCTATGTTTCTTCTGGTAGTTTTGCAGATCTTACATTTAAGTCTTAATCCTTTTGAGTTGATTTTTGTGTACAGTATAAGATAATGGTCCAGTTTTTCCAACACCATTTATTGAAGAGACTCTCCTTTCCCCATTGTATATTCTTGCTTTCTCTGTCATAAATCAATTGCCCATGTATGTGTAGGTTTATTTCTAGACTCTTCATTCTGTTCCACTGACCAATGTGTCTGTTTTTATGACAAAATCTACTGTTTTTTCTTTTTATTATGTTATGTTAATCACCATACATTACATCATTAGTTTTTGATGTAGTGATCCATGATTCATTGTTTGCGTATAACACCCAGTTCTTTCTTAAGATTGTTTAGCTATTCAGGGTTTTTTGAAGTTCCATATTATTTTTAGGATTATTTGTTCTAGTTCTGTGAAAAACTAGATTGGTATTTTGATAGGGATTGCATTGAACCTATAGATTGCTTTGGGAAGTATGGACATTTTAACAATATTGCTTCATCTAATCCATGAGCATGAAATATTTTTCCACTTTTTGTGTCATCTCCCATTTCTTTCATCAGGATTTATAGTTTTCAGAGTACAGGTATTTTACCTCCTTGGTTAAATTTATTCCTATGTATGTTAGTCTTTTTTTTTTAATAAAGATTTTATTTATTTGAGAGAGTGAGTGAGAGAGAGAGCACAAGCCAGAGGGGAGAGGCAGAGGGAGAAGCAGGCTCCCACTGAGCAAGGAGCCCGATGCAGGCCTCGATCCCAGGACCCTGGGATCATGACCTGAGCTGAAGGCAGATGCTTAACTGACTGAGCCAACCAGGTGCCCTGTACGGTAGTCTTCTGATGAGATTGCAAATGGGATGGTTTCCTTGATTTGATAGTTCCTTATTAGTGTATAGAAACACAAGAGATTTATAAATATTAACTTTGTATCTAGAAACTTTACTGAATTCATTTATTAGTTCTAACAGTTTCTTGGTGGAGTCTTTAGGGTTTTCTATATAGTATCATGTCACCTGCAAATAGTGGCAGTTTTACTTCTTCCTTTACAAAATTTGGATGACTTGGGATCCAACTATTGGGACAGCATCAAAACATAAAAGCTTCTGCACAGTGAAGGAAACAATCAACAGAACTAAAAGGCCACCTGTGGAACAGGAGAAGGTATTTGCAAATGACATACAAGATAAAAGGTTAGTATCCAAAATATATAAAGAACTTATAAAACTCAACACCCCCAAAACAAATAATCCACTTAAAAATGGGCAGAAGATATGAATAGACATTTTTTTCCAAAGAAGACTTCCAGATGGCCAGCAAACACGTGAAAAGATGTTCAACATCACTCATCATCAGGGAACTATGAATCAAAACCACCATGAGATATCACCTCACACCTATCAGAATGGCTAGAATCAAAAACACAAGAAACAACAGGTGTTGGTGAGGATGTGGAGAAAGGGGAAAGCTCTTGCACTGTTGGTGGGAATGCAAACTGGTGTAGTCACTCTGGAAAACAGTATGGAGGTGCCTCAAAAAGATAAAAATAGAACTACCCTAAGATCCAGAAATTGCATTACTAGGTATTTACTCAAAGAATAAAAAAAACCCCACAAATGTGAAGGGATACATGCATGCTAATCTACATTATAGCATCATCTACAATAGCCAAATTATGGAAGCAGGCCAAGTATCCATTGACTGATGAATGGATAAAGAAGATGTGGTACATATATACAATGGAATATGACACAGCCATAAACAGAATGAAATCTTTCCATTTGCAAGGACATGGATGGAGCTAGAGAGTATAATGCTAAGTGAAACATGTCAGTCAGAGAGAGACAAATACTATATGATTTCACTCATATGTGTAATCTAAGAAGTAAAACCAATGAGTGATGGGAAAGAAAAGAGAGAGAGGCAAACCAAGAAATAGACTGTTAACTATAGAGAACAAACTGATGGTTTCCAGAGGGGAGGTGGATGGGGGGGGGGGGAATGGATAAAAATTGATGGGAATTAAAGAGTGCACTTGCTGTGATGAGCACAGGGTGTTGTATGGAAGTGTTGAATCACTATATTGTACACCTAAAACTAATATTACACTGCATGTTACCTAATGGGAAATTTGAAAACTTCAAAAAATTTATGTATTTAGCATTTATGTTCATAACCAAACTAAAAATAATGCCAGCAATAAAAAATCCCAGGTCACTGAAATATTTGAAACTTTAATATGGAGACGTATTTTTCTATTTAATTTAATGAAAACTCTGTCAAAACTAAGCAAACAAAAAATCCCCATCTTTTGGAATTGTTGACCAGTATATGACAAGTACATAATATATATACTGAATGCATATATATATATTCATTAATTACACATGTCTAGTTTGAACTAGGTAGGCAGTACAATATACAGCTACCACATTGCCTAATATTTTAAGTGTTTTAGTCAAGGTCAAGACTGCTTGTTAATGAGGAACCCCAATTCTGAGTTAAGCGCATTTGGTTTGAATATAAAAATACATTAAAACAATCTCTTTTTTCCAATAATTAGAATGTTTTTCTAAAGGAAATAACAATACATAGCAAATAATTCATGAATTTTAGAAGGTGTTACTTTCCCCAAAATCCCAATTATATGTAGGAGAAAACTATTTAAAAATGCTTTAACATAGTTAAATACAAAGTAATTTTTGCTGAACTACTTTTTTATGTTAGATATTTCCTTCTAAGCTTTTTATTAAGGTTTACACAAACTTTCATAATCTTGCTGAAACATTTTTATTTACTATTAATGCCTTCTTCAATTCAGGCACTTTTTTTTTAAGCCATTCTCTACCTCTCAAATCATAGGCCCTTTTATATGTCTGTTACTTTGGTTTTCTGTCTCATGTCATTGTGTAAGAAATTCAAAAGCAAAGATTCCTTCCTTCCTTTCCTCCCTTCCCTTTCTTCCCTCCCTCCTCCTTTTGCCCTAATGCTAACACAGAGCATAGCACATACAAGTTCAAATAGACTCTTTTTAAATGCATTGGTATTTGACAGGAAAGAGAGTAAGTTTTACTTATGAGATTATGAGAGAGGAGCACTTTTTTCCTTTGAAAATCATAAATTCAGTGAGGGGTATTAACGATGCTGCATAAATGACTTCCTATTTCGCTGAAGTGTTTAATAAGGCCTTTAAAACAGTACTTCATTGCATCCTGCTCATCAAAGCAACATTTGGGACTCTTTTTGGTTCCTAATAAGTGATAAATAACAACAGGATTTGGGGTTTGCATAAGGACCTAAAAAGGAGAGTTAGCTAAGCTATTTCTAAGTGCTCCTTTATAACTGGGCTGATACAATTTTAGTTTATTATGTCTACAGTTTACACAGGTATATTTTCAATTGCCTTCTTTATTAACTTATAAAGTATATTCTTTAAAAATAAAACCAAATACAAAACCTTAGACAATGTAACATAATAAACTAGTCATTTTTATTCTCACTCCCTTATTAAAATCACAGTTTACAAAGAGTTTAAATTACTCCTTACTTCTTATGTGTTGTAATATCGGGGAAGGATGAACTTGATACAGTTCACGTTTTAACACTACATAGTCATGCATTCCTAATTCAAAGTGACATCCTAAGAGGAAGAAAAATATACATGAAGCCTTTGAAACACATTTTTCATTTGCATAGATTTTGAAAACTAGGGGATCAAATGACAAAGCTCAGAATTCTTTCTGCCTAAATAGTGTGGGGCATGGATCACACCAAGTGAGAGAGAGATGTGGGAAGGCCTGCCCAGCCCACCCATTTGTCTCCCTTTTCTGAAAATTGACACCTTTTCCATTCCAATAAACCCATAAGCATAGTCCCTGGTGTCATGCTTGTACTGAGTGACAATGCCTTCCAGCCAGGGCTGATTGGACCAAGATTATTGATACCTGACTCAAAGTGGGACACACAGATGCTCTGCCTGGAGTGTTTTACCTGAGGCTCAACAACAGAACGTGTACACTCAGCCATCCTCAAAAGCAGACAACTAGGGGAAAGGTCCGTGTCCTCACAATTCCTACAGCTTGATTATTTAATTTTCCTTTAATTCTACTACTATAGAAACCACACACACATACACATGGTTTGAATACTAAAGTGTATTTAATTTGCTTTTCTATCTCTTGCAAGGAAGATATATTACCAATATTCACAACATGGCTTGGAAAATCAGGTATATTTCAGGAAAAAAACACCATGATGCTACTAGAGAGATTGAAGTAAACGAGGAACAAGGGTATTTTCAACGAAATACAGATCCCCTTTATCTATGGGGTATACGTACCAAGACCCCCAGGGAATGTCTGAAACCATGGATACTACCAAACCCTATGGACACTGTTTTTTCTTATATGTACATACCTATGATAAAGTTTAATTTATAAATCAGCACAGTGAGAAATTTATAACTAATAATAAAATAGAACAACTATAACAATACACTGTAATATGTTATGTGAATGTCATCTTTCTTTCAAAGTGTCTTATTGGGCTGTACTCATCCTTCTTGTGGTGATGTGAGATGCTACAATGCCTATGGGATGAGATGAAGAGAAATAAATGACAGGCACTGTGATGTAGTACGAGGCCACTAGTGACCTTGTGATTATACATCAGAAGGAGGATCGTCTGCTTCCATAACACCACTGACCGTGGATAACTGAGACTGCAAAAAACAAAACCACAGATAAGGGGGGATTACTGTATTATCACGTTGTACGTAGAATTTTTTCAAGAAGCCTTGGAGCATGTCAGTATTGTGTTCTGTAGATAAACCTGAAAAGGAATGTATAGGAAGGATTGCTGTATAATGTTCCTCCAAGTTATACTTTTATATCAGTAAAAGCTTTTATAAAATTTTTTCTATATGACCACACTTTTTACATAGGACTTAAAAATAATATACAAGTTCTATCTCATTTTTTCAATTTAAAAATAAATTATTTGACATAAAACAAGTTTGATTTACTCAACTGGTTCATTATTTATTTTGAAGAAGGTAAAATCAGATAGAGAAGTCCAAAATTATACAGGTACATATGTACACATATTCAAGAAATCATAATTACTAATACCTTGTCCTAACTAATTCAGTGTTTGTAATTCAATCCTAAAAGAAAGCAATAAAGACATGTTGGAAGACAGTCTTGCTCCCTTATCTCAAGATCTATTCTCCTGTTCCCCCCCTTTCATAGATGGTCATCAGATGTGAATTTTATGCTCATCAATCCAGTCCAATTGTTCTATTTTCCACATACATTTCTTAACGACTGAGCCACCCAGGTGCCCCCGCATACATTTCTATGTCCAAAAATAATTCATGGTATTGTGTGTGTGTGTGTGTGTGTGTGTGTATGTGTGAGACCTTTACCAATTTACTTATGTGCTGGGTGCCCTTCCCAGAACTAAGCAGCTGTCCAGAGCAATCCATGTTCCCCTCCTCAAACTGTGGTAGTCCTGCTGAGGGAGAGGCTGTTCATCCTCTAACAACATTTCATAGCCTTTCTCACATCAAATGTGTGGTTACTTGATTAGTTTCTCCTGGTGGAATATGAGTGGAAGTAATTTGTGTCAATTCTGTGTTTGTGATTTTCAAGAGCTAATGTGTCTTTTCCACTCTTTCTTCCCCATCCAATGGCTAAATGCAGAGGATTCTGAGATCAAAGAGGTGGTGGATCAAACAGACAGGAGAAGTCCGGAGGCTTGCATTACCCCATGTAGGAAAGCCACATACTGCCATGGACTGGGGCATGAGCACGCAGTCCATGGCTGTTAACTCTCTGAAATTTGGGGTTTGGTTTGTTTTAGCAGCTAGCATGAAAATAATGCATATCATTCTAAGACTTTCCTCTTTTTCATTCAACATTATGTATTTGGGATATATAATTACTACAATGTGCAGACATAATACAGAGTTTCTCAAAAGCAGCACTACTGAAATTTTGGTCTGGACAGTGCTTTGGTGTCAGGGGAGGAGAGCTGTGCTTTGCATTCTAGGATGGTCAGCAGCAGCCCTGGCTTCTACCCACTAGATGCCAGTAGAACATCCTCCTCTGCAGTCAATACAATTAAAAAAAGAAAGTCTCCAAACTGCCAAATGTCCCCTAGGTAGCAATAGCACACTCAGTTGAGAAAGACTCATATGACACATCCCTTTTAGCCACTCAATAGCATTCCATCACATGCATTAAGGATATTTATGGTATTTTCACCATTAAAACACTGCTGCAATCAACATCATTGCAAATGATTTTGAGCTAAGTTGTGCTACTCAAACTAGTTATCTAAGAAGAAGCTCCTTTTCTTCCATACCAGAAAAGGAAAGCACTAAATTATATAGTTCTGAAAAGTAAGGGACAGATAAATGAGGGGAGTAAAATTTAAAGTGCTAAGCCAGTGCAAAATGATGCTGAATTCTACACTGGGACATGTTCATTTCTTAGTTGTTAATTAATGGAATGGATGCTTTTAAGTTAGGAAGATCAGGTAAATGGCCCCAGCATCTATTTCTCTGGTATTCCTCTATGATTTTTACTTTCTCCAAACCAATCACTACCATCCAACTCATCTTTATATCCTGTCATCGCTCGCTGCAAAATATCCTTTCATGCAAGCCACCTGCAGAAATGAAAGGGACTCCCAAAGAGAATTTTCATCCACTGATGATAACATGGCCTTGATGATGCTAACTTTAGTTTAAGGACCAGGAAAAAACAGATATTTAGAAAAACATTGCCTCAAATGGAAGTACACAGATTAGTAGTTCAAATTCTTCTAAAATGGTGATGTCATATCCAAATTCAACAGGGCAGGGTCCTAAGGACTGTACTTCCTAGAAATGGATATACCTTGCCTTGGGTCTTTAGTTGTCTTGCATACCTATGCCACTGATAACTGTGATGGGCCAAGGCAATCTATATTGTCAAGTAGTCTATCTATTCCTGTCCATGTGGTCATCCAGTTTTTGAAAGTCCTGGGCTAACTAAATTGGAAACTCTGTCTAAACTGATTGCATAGGTAAGCACAGTTTCTTCCAGTCAATCTGTAACTGCCCTGTAACTCTATATTCTTGACCTTCTGCCCAATGTCCTCTTCATGGCAAACAGCATCAGAGTGACCCCTTGAAAAGTGTACATTTCATCATTACATTCTCCCTAATTCTTCAGTGATTTCTTATTCACCTTAGAATGAAGTTAAAAATCTTTCTAGACTCTGGGGCACCTGAGTGGCTTAGTTGGTTAAGTGTCTGACTCTTGATTTCAGTTCGGGTCATGATCTCGTGGTCATGATCTCGGGGTGGTGAGATCGAACCCCGAGGTGGGCTCTGTGCTCAGCGGGGAGTCTTCTGAAGATTCTCTCTCCCTCTCCCTCTGCCCCACCCCCTGCTGTCTCTCTCTCTTTCTCTCTCTCTCTCTAATAGATAAATAAATCTTAAAAAAAATCTTTCTACACTCAGAAGTTCCCTGTCAAACTCTCCTACTTCATTACATGGAACTTATTTCAGGCTAACCCCTAAGCTCTGCAGATACCGACTGGCCTCTTTCAGTTTCCCAAGTTCACCAACATGTTCAAGCCTGAGGGCCTTTGTACGTGCTATTTCTCTGTAGTAAATATCCTCCCTCCCCCTTCTTCTCCTCAATTTTCATAGTTTAGAACTTCTCAGCATAAATGTCAAGGTCACTAGATCATTGGGGATTGTAAGCACTTCAATAGCTTATTGGTTTCATTGTTTTATCCTTGCGGTATATACCAATTATTATTTTTTTTTAAAGATTTTATTTATTTATTTGAGAGAGAGAGAATGAGAGAGAGCACATGAGAGTGGGGAGGGTCAGAGGGAGAAGCAGACTCCCTGCTGAGCAGGGAGCCCGATGCGGGACTCGATCCCGGGACTCCAGGATCATGACCTGAGCCGAAGGCAGTCGCTTAACCAACTGAGCCACCCAGGCGCCCTATACCAATTATCTTGTACCATGCTTGGAGCCCAAAAGGGCTCAGTTACTGCAAACACAAGCAAATGTGATCTGAGCTGTAAATACACTTGCACCCATAGACTCAAGAGAAAGGTGGGACTGTGAGGTTTCTGAGTTTGTATACTCAAGGTCAAACAAGGATGCCTTTAAACTTGATTCTATTTTGACCAATCAAGTTATTATTTTTTATCTCACAACAACAAAATATACTTACAGCTCTTTATAAAAAGCCTTTCTTGTTGAAAATGCTGCAGGAAAAACAACTTTGTATCTCAAATGTAAATAAAATTTCCTGGGCCCCAGACTCTCATCTTTTCCTTGAAAACAACTCTTTTCATATCATGATTTTTAAAAATCATGTACAAATGTTCTTTCATAGAAGAGTCAGAAGTCATCATGCAATAAATGGGCAGAATATGTGGGCAGAATATAGGATCTGAGTAATTTTTTTCAATCTAGGGAAAATTCAGAATAAGATATTGTTGGAGATATTTTTGTTTATTTCACACAAAAAGGCACTACTTACATTTAATAAATTTTTAAATTGTATACATGTTCCATAACATTTTCAATACCATTTTGCACATAAAAAAAAAAAAAACCTGTATGCTAATTTGGTTGACAATAAGGAAATTTCTGAGATAGTTTCTCAAGAAGGACCACACTTTTCAATTTAAGACTAAGTTAAGATGAAGGGCACCTGGGTGGCTCAGTCGGTTAAGCGTCTGCCTTTGACTCAGGTCATGTTCCCAGGATCCTGGGATCGAGCCCTGCAACAGGCTCCCTGCTCAGTGGGGAGACTGCTTCTCCCTCTGCCTCTTGCCCCTACTTGTGCACACGAGCTCCCTCTCTCTCTCTCTCGCTCACTCTGCTCTCTCTTTCTCTCAAATAAATAAAATCTTTTTTTTTAAGAAAGACTAAGTTAAGATGAATTCATAACAGAAGACATTTTTATATCCATCAACCAAGACTCTTTCATTGGAGAATACTCATTCAGTGTCTGTATCCCTCAATATAACATGCCAGATAGTTCCATTTCACACCCGAAAGAGTTTCTATGCTATTCTCTATGAGAGTTATTAACAAAACAATAGTTTGCATTAGGCAATTGTTTCCTGGTATGATAGATTTTTGGATGTCATCATTTCAAGAATGATCTCTTGAATAAACAAAAACAAAACAAAAATGAAACTGCTGACTTTCAGAGTCAGTGCCATTTTTCTGTAGGATAAATAATGATTTAAGAGGAAATAATTTTAAAATGAGCTCCATGTACTCCAGACACCTATTTTCTACTACTTACTGAACTAATTCCACCTCAAATTTGACATGACCAGAATCTAAAAATAAAGTACATTCCATTTAAAATCTGCTTCTCTTCAGGTGTACCCTATCTTAAATGAAAGCACCCTTTACTAAACCTCTCCTATCAGATTCTTCAAGTCGTCTGGGATTTCTCTCCCTCCCATCATTTACTCAAGCCTCAATCTCAAAAGATTCTACTAGCCAAAAGTTTTTATGTCAAATGCCCTTATTCCAGTCCAAAGCATAGTATTTTCATGACTAGACAATCATTATGACCTCCTAACTGGTCTCTTTGCATCCTCACTCAGCCTGGTGAGCCTCCAGTCCCCATTCAGGTATCCTCTGTTCCTACTCAAGTCCCTTTTCCACATGGGAGTCATAATGATCTTCAAAAAAATAAAGATGATCATGTCAATCCATTTGACTAAACCTCACCAGCGGTTCCCTATTTCTCTTGAAATAAAATCCAAAATGGTAAACAATCTGTAGGATGCTACATGAAGTAGTCTGTTTATCCCTCAAGACCCATGTCAATTTACTCAACTTTCCCTACTCCAGCCATGCTTGCCTTTCGTTCCCGAAATGTACTTGCTCCTTTACATCTCAGGTCCTTAATATGTGCATGTCTTATAAAGCAGAATATATCTCACCACCACCCCTAATATAAACTAGAAAAGTGTATCTCATATCCTTATTTCATGATCAATTTTCATCTTCAAATGAATTCATGACCACCAGAAACTTGGCTATACGTGAAAGTTTTTGTTTGCTTGGTTCACATGATCACAAAATAGTGTAAAGTTGCCAAAAGACTAAATGTGTTGCCTCTTAGATTAAAAATACATTGAGGCCTCCCTCATCCTAAAAGAGAAAATACATCTCCATAAAACGAAAGTTACCTCCTTTCAATATGAAAATCATTCTTCTCAAACAAGTAGTATATTTTCAATACATTATTTTCTCACCCATTTCCCATTTATCCCTATATATTGCCTTCTAATCACATTAATGTTTTTTGTGAGTTCACTGTTTTGTTCTAAATATAAAAGTTTCACATTATAAAATAGTAACTTTCACTAGAAAAAAGTTTTAAAAATTACCCATAACTATATCACAGACATACATTCAATTATTTGAAGACCATCTCCAAAAAGTACTCATCTGTGAGAGGCTCTTTCTGTCTTACATTGTATCTCTATCTTACATTCTTATTCAATATACCTTATCCTAAAAATAATACTACAAATAGTATTTTATAATCTATTTTCAAAATTCTTCAATAGGTCACATTTTTCTACTTGTATTTATAAAAATACTTCAATATTTTGATGCCTGTACAATTTCCTATTCACCACTCTGTCATAACTTACTTAACTCTATTTTTGTAGGGAATATTTAGGATGTATCCCATGTACACATTTATGCAAATTTAAGACACATGCCCATTTTAAATTTTAGTTCATATTGCCTATATAATCTCCAATATACTTCTAAGAATTTACTTATTCTCCCACCAGTAGTGTATGGGAACTTCCATTTTTGCCAATAATGGAATAAGTGACGACTGTGGGTTTGTTCTCAGCCCCCTACCCAAACTTCTGTAACAATCTTATGGGTTTTGTCATCTCCCGCTTCTCTCCTACTCACCTTTGAAACAACTGAATTCAGAATCCACTTTGAAATCCTTTCTTATAAGGCTCTAAGTCAATTAAATTACATTCACCACCAACAAAAGATGCAGATGCCTCTCAACACTATCTGCCTACTGGAACCTCAAAACTATTTTAAAATAGTGGTGTAGGTAAAATCTACATTGAAATGAATCAAACGTATTTATCCTGAATATTGTGTTCCATAATTTGAAATGTCTCATCAACAAAAGACCCTAAGTTAATGCTTGGAAATCTATGTTATTTATAAACAAATATACTTATTTGGAAGCTCCCCCAAATAATGCATTCTTTTTTTTTATTATGTTATGTTAATCACCATACATTACATCATTAGTTTTTGATGTAGTGTTCCATGATTCATTGTTTGCATATAACACCCAGGGCTCCATTCAATATGTGCCCTCTTTAATATCCATCACCAGGTTAACCCATCCCTCCACCCCCTCCCTTCTAGAACCCTCAGTTTGTTTCTCAGAGTCCATAGTCTCTCATGGTTCATCTCCCCCTCCGATTTGCACCCCCTTCATTATTCCCTTCCTGCTACCTTCTTTTTTTTTTGATATATATTATTTGTTTCTATTCCAAAACTTGATTTAAAAGATATCACTTTGAAATGAAGGGGGGGTAGACAAACCATGAGAGACGATGGACTCTGAAAAACAAACTGAGGGTTCTAGAGGGGAGGGGGGTGGGAGGATGGGTTAGCCTGGTGATGGGTATTGAGGAGGGCACGTTCTGCATGGAGCACTGGGTGTTACACACAAACAATGAATCATGGAACACTACATCTAAAACTAATGATGTAATGTATGGGGATTAACATAACAATAAAAAATTAAAAAAAAAAGATATCGCTTTGAAATTTGTAATACAAATTACTAGTGGGGGAAATCCCCTAGGCTAGGCCTTCCTATATAATTGAATATGTGAAAGTACACCTAAAACAGTAAAACAGAGTTCTGGGTTTGGGGTTCTGGAAATAGTAGACCACATTGTACAATGAATGAAAGAAAACAGGAGGGGAAAAGATGAAAGGAAAAGGGAGAAGTAGAGAGAGAAAAGATGCTGGGACAGAATTCTTAAGTATGTCTTTTTGGGTTTGCTTTCATCCATTGCCTATCAAGCCCTGTTTAATCTGGCTCCCACACTACTGTCTAACATCATCTCCCACTGCTGCTCTTTCTACTGCTCTCTCTACTCAAACCACACAAGCCATATTTTTCTATTTCTTGATCAGGCCAAGTTCGTCCTTCCCTTTGTGCTTCTTCTGTCTGCAGTTCTTTGATCCAGATCATCATATATATTGATCTGTTTATGATTAGTTTAGGTATCAGCTCAAATATCACTGCTTCATAGAGACCTTCCCTTCAATTATGAAGAACTGCTAAAATCCAGATTCATACTCTATCAATTGTATCATGATCATTCATAATCATATTATTAAAAATGTGCTATTTTCTATCTTACCACATTAGAATGTAAGCTCTGTAAAACATAGCATTGTCTCTTTTTCACCCTAAACTTCCCAGTGACTAAGAGAGTACTTTCTAACTGCCCATAGCAGTTGTCAGTGATTCTTCCTGGAATTCACTGGGATTAGAATTTGTCTCAAAGTGGCAGAAAACTGAAAATAACAGAGGCTAAGAACAATGGAAATTTCCTTGTCTCTCAAACAAGAAGACACAGTTGAGAGCCAGTAGAGTGGTCCCATGAACATCAGAGACATAGAAAATTCATATTATTGATTTGTCTTCAACATGTGACTTCCTTTTGTAGTCCAAATGGCTATACCAGCCATCATATTTCCATTCCAAGTAGCAGTGAAGAAGGATGAGGAAGATGGAAGAAAAAGATCATGATTTATCTTCCTGGAACTTCACACATGAATTCTGATTCTGGCCCAATTGTTAGAACAAGGCCATACAGCATATCCAGCTGCAGTGGAGGGTGAGAAATGTACATTTTACTTTGTAAAACTAGGGGCTAAGCTAAAAGTCAGTGATTCTACTTCCATAAAAGAGGACAGATCTTGGGGTGAAACTGGTCATCTCTGCTTAATTTACTCATGGTTGAATAAACAACATTCTGTAACACTTTTCTCACAGTGAAGATGCTCCGGATGCCCACTCTTCATAAGTTATCAATTAAAGCCCATTCCACACTTCTGCCTTTGGATTAAACATTTAATATGAATATATTTTCCCTCTTCCACCCCTAACCAATAATTCATATAGCATAGCTGATATCAAATATGTGCTCTAAAGATAGATATCTGCCAAAATTTTTCACATTAATGTGTAGACTGGTAACTCCATATATTAGCAGGGAGATAACTATATTATATAGCATGTAATTGGTAAACAGTTAATACACTGTAAGAAGTGAGTTGAAAATAACAAAACAGCACATAGCAGGAGATTTTGGGGGGAAGCCTCACTTGGGTCCCTTCCTGGGCTTTGCTTGGGATTCTTCCTTTGTCACTCTTTCCAAGTTGTTATATTTTTAAAAACAGCTTTATTATGATATAAATCACATACCACACAATCCATCCATTTAAAGTGTATATGTCAAAGTTCTTTTTTTTTTCCTGGTATATTCACACAGTTTTGCAATGATCACAGTTTTATTTAAAACATTTTTGTTATCCTCCAAAGAAATCCTATATCCATTAGCAGTTATTCCCAATTTCTCCTTCACCCACATGCTCTCGTCCCTAGGCAACCATAAATCTATATTCTGTCTGTATAGATCTGCCTATTCTAGACATTTCATAAATGGAATCATATGTTATATGGTCTTCTGCGGCTGGCTTCTTTCACTCAGTACAATATTTCCAAGGTTCAGCCATGCTGTAGTATATATTAGTAAGTCTTTACGTTAATATTGCTCAAAAATACTCCATTTAGTCAATATACCACTTTTGTTTATGTACTTTTTTTTTTTTTTAATGTACTCTTAACAGTTATTTGAGTTTCTTCCTCCTGGCTATTATGAATAATGCTGTTATGTATATCCATGCACAAGTTTTCATATGGATGTATATTTTCATTTCTCTTAGGTTATAACACAGGAGTGGAATTGCTGGGTCATATGGTAACTTGGTGTTTATAATTTAGAGGAACTGCCAAACTGTTTTTAGAAGTAGCAGCACCACTTCACTTTCCCATCAGGGTGATGGGGATTAAAGAGGGCACTTGCTGGGATGAGCACTGGGTGTTATATGGAAGTGATGGATCACTAAATTCTATTCCTGAAACGAATAGTACACTATATGTTAACTTGCTGGAATTTAAATAAAAACTTGAAACAAACAAAAAAAACCCAAGCACATGAGGATTCATATTTCTCCACATGCTCACCAACATTAGTTTTTTGTCACAGTTATTAAAACCATCTGAGTGAATGCAAAGTTGTACCTCGCGGTGGTTTTGATTTACATTTCCCTAATAGCCAATGATGCTAAACGTCTTTCTGGTGTTTTTCTTTGAGAAATGTAGACCTTCTTAGATCTTCTTTAGAGACATGTATATCCAGATCCTTTGCCCATTTAAAAAAGTCAATTATTTAACTTTTAAAATTTTGTTGTAATTGTTTACAAATATTCTGGATACAAGTTCTTCGTCATATATACGAATGCAATTATTTTTTCTGATTTTGTGGGTTGTCTTACCATTTTCTTGATAGTATCATCTGAAATGCAAAAGTTTTTTTTTTCTTATGAAATTGAATTTATTTTTTCTTTTGATGTCTGTACCTCTGGTGTCATATCTAACATACTACTGACTAATCCAGGGTTAAGAAGATTTACTCACATTTTATTCTAAGACTTTTATAGTTTTAGCTCTTTTATTCAGTTCTATAGTCCATTTTGAGTTAATTTTTTTTTAATTTATTTGACATAGAGAGGCACAGTGAGAGAGGGAACACAGGCAGGGGGAGTGGGAGAGGGAGAAGCCGGCTTCCCGCTGAGCAGGGAGCCCGATGCGGGGCTGGACCCCAGGACCCTGGGACCATGACCTGAGCTGAAGGCAGACGCTTAACGACCGAGCCACCCAGGCATCCCTGAGTTAATTTTTGTATATTATGTGAAGTAGAGGTCCAACTTCATTCTTGTGCATGTGGATCTTCAATGGTCCCATCATTATTTGCTGAAAAGATGATTCTTTTCCATTTTTATAATCGTGGCCTCTCTCTTCACTCTAATAAGTCACTCAATGAGTCAGAAACAGTCACTACCAATAGGAAGCAAGGCTGGAGCATATGTTTGTGTGGGAGGAAAATTTTGGGAGAATTAATTTACATTTAATCAAGAAAACTCAAGTCATATAACCACCATTTGTGGGTAAGAAAAAATGGACATATACACTGCATTTATAAGCTCTGTTTTATTACATATATTTTGAAAAAGTATATATTTAATACTAAATACTGAAATGTTTAATACCAGGAAAACATTTGCAAATATTTTTAAGAAATTTTTACTTAACATATAGTTTATCTTCGGTGAACAGAATTATTTCAGCCTCATTACAAGAAAAAAAAAAGAATCAAAGGGTATTAAAGTGCTTTAGTGATTTGGAAATTAGCTTTTATGACCTTTGGCAATATATTATAGGAATCATTAAAGTGATGTACACTATTTCAAGTGCATAAACAAAAGGCAAATTCTTGAATTGTTTGTTAAGTTTCTACTTACGAATATTCACTGTAGAAACTTACTAAATGTCAAGAATTAAAAGGATATAAGAGTCAAAAAGAGTTAAACCTCTGATTAAATTTTGGTTTTAGAAATGAGAAAACATTAGACACTTTGACATTAAAGTCGTGTTCAGGAGCTGGCTTTTTTACTGTCTCATGGGAGCTGAATGTTACATTTTAAGGAATTTTGCAAGCCTACTATTAAACATAGCCCTTGTAAGAATTAAATTATATAAACTTACCATTAAATAAATTATATTAAAGCACCTGTAATAATATGTTCAAAAACCCACCACTTCCTAATGATTTTACTACTATATTTTACTCCTCCCTATGCTTGTGAGGTTCTTCACGTCTCTGTATCTGGGTAGTAAAAATGCTATGTTATGGTATTCCACTACACATCTCTTCCAAAATCCACTCTCAGCAGTGTCATGTTGGTAGTATGAATTTGGATATGGCTGAAATATTTACATCACAGAAATCAGCAAACACTACAAATCAGAGCTTGTCTTTTTTTTTTTCTTCAGTAAGCTGGTCATTAAAATTTTACTAGCACACTACACACACACACAGGTATAGAGACAGGCATGGGTAGTGGATATAGAAATAGATATAGATTTATAGAGATAGGTAAATATAGATATTGATATAGATCTAAATATATAAATTCAGCTATCTATACCAGCAAGACAAGTAAATGAAAACTGAAAACTGAAAATTTGTCAGCACGAGTGAAGAAAATGTGGCATATACATATAATGGAATATTATTCAGCCATAAAAAGAAGGAAATCCTGACATATGTCGCAGCATGAATAAACCTTGAGAATATTATGCTAAGTGAAATAAGTCAACTGCAGAAGGGCATAGATTTCATGATTCCACTTATATGAGACATCTAAGTTCATCTAACTCATAGAAACAGAAAAGGGAATGGTGGCTGCCAGGGGCTGGGGGGAGAGGGAAATGGGTCATGCTGTTTAATAGGTATAAATATTCAGATAAGCAAGTTCTACAGATCATTTGTAGAGTACTGTGTTTATAGTTAACAATACTGTACTGCATACTTAAAAATGTGTTAAGAGTGCAGATCTCATGTTCTCTATTTTTACAGGAAAAATAACAGTAATAATAAGCAAAGTAAAAATAAAGTCTATTCTAAACAAATTGAGAAATGAGCCTAGAGAATGACCATGAGAGCTATGGTAACACACAATAAACAGACCACATCTACAGATGTCTACAGAGGGCTGTTGTGAAATTAATTTATTGGACATTGACTGCGTAACTGATTACTTCCTACCACTTTCTGTGCTAGACAAAACAATGAGTCAGAAGCAGTCACTACCAATAGGAAGTTCAAATTCCACAAATGGACATGGAATTTTATAAACCATATAACAAGAGAAATCTATGATGGATGAACTAGTATTTTTTTTAACATTAAAAAAACCTCTTTATTGAAGAACAACTTATATATTACAAACTCTCTTGTTTTCAGTGTACAACTAAATGATTTTTAGTAAATTTGTATAGTCATACAACCATTGCTATAATCTAGTTTTACATCATCCCAGAAAGATCTCTTATGCCCATTTCCATTAATCCCTGATTTCACTCTCAGCTCCAAATGACCACTAATATCTTTCTGTCTCAATAGATTTGCCTTTTCTGGGCACTGTGTATAAATGTAATGCAATTCAGTTCTTAGCATAATGTTTTTGAGGCTCATCCATGTTATAGCATGTAGCGTTTTTTTTTCCTTTTTATTGCCAAATAACATCCCATTTCAGCATTACTTTTTCAATCTGTTTTGCTAGGGCTAAAATATATACTTTTTTCCTGTTGATGAGAGATTGATGTATGCAGGATGATTAACCAAGCAGGGTACAAAATTTATATAAAGTATGATATCAATTCTATAAAAGACTGCACTTTATACTGAGGTCGAATATTTATTCACACCACTCCCAAATGTGTGAAGAATAATAACTGATCTCAACTTCTTTATGAGACCCCTTCTTGCAGGGTAGTGAAGAAAGATGAAAACTTTTCAATTAAAAGTATCTTAGGCACTTTCATTTCAAAATGATCTCATTTTGGATTATCTCTATCTGTTTAGGGGGGTAAAATACCAACTCCAGTCTCTGCTGGAGGTCAGGTAACCTCCTTCAATGGAAGGATGGAATGACTGGTTAGCCTACAGGTTCTGACACCCTTCAGGGTCCTCATTACCCTTTGCAATTTCATCTCATCCTTCTACCTCCCCAAGGTACAAGGCAGTACTATCCAATAAAAATAATATGCAAATCACACATATAATTTAAAATTTTCTCGTAGCCACACTAAAAAGTGACAAGTGGAATTCTTTTTAAAGATGTATTTATTTTAGAGAGAGAGCAAGAGAGCAAAACAGCGTGGACTCCGGGAAACAACCTGAGGGTTACAGAAGGGAGGGGGATGGGGGGACAGGGTAACTGGTGATGGGCATTAAGGAGGGCACATGTGGTGATGAACACTGGGTGTTATATGCAGCTAATGAATCTAATGATGAACACTACATCAAAAACTAATGATGTACTATATGTTGGCTCTAAAAATAAAATGCTTAAGAATAAACCTACTTTTAAAAAGAATAAATCTATTAATAAATGATGATAAAATTAAAAAAAAAAAGAATGCTCAGTAAAGGGGTACCTGGCTGGCTCAGTCAGAAGAGCATGCAAGTCCTGATCTCAGGGTTTTGAGCTTGAGCGCCACCTTGGGTGTAGAGATTACTTAAAAATAAAATCTTAGGGGTACCTGGATGGCTTAGTTGGTTAAGTGTCTGGTTCTTGATTTCGGCTCGGGTCATGATCTCGGCTCGGGTCATGATCTCAGGGTCGTAAGATCACATCCCACTTCAGGCTCTGTGCTGTTAGGTGTGGAGCGTGCTTAAGATTCTCCCTCTCCCTCTGCCTCTCCCTGTGAACTAGTATTTATATTGACCATCTACTGCATGACAAATAAGCTACTAGAAAACTTATTTGCATCATCCCAAGTTAATTCTATATGAATTCTCATATTCAAGTATCATTGCCCCATTTTGCATATCAGACCCAGAGAAATTAAATAACATCACAATAACCACAATAGATTATATGCCTATTCTGCTATTAACTTCTGTCCATGTCACTCATTTTCTTTCATAACCTTCTTGGCATCTCTCTTAGGAATAACTTCTGCTATGAAAGGTGTTACATATAAATTACATTAAAGCAACATTACTCTTTTGGGGGTGCTTAAGCAGCACAAAATTAATATCTTACAGCTTCATAGATCAGAAGTCAGACGTGCATCTCAGTAGGCAAGGTTATTCTAAGTTAGGCACCGCAATTACCCAGCAAAGTAAACCTACCAGCACCAAATAGGAAGGCTTTTGCAGATGACAAAGGTAAGAGAAAAATCATGCTAAAAGCCACGTCTACTTGGTTATTAGGTAATACATTATTGGTGAGTCCTCCTACTTGAAATCACTGCCCAAATGAAGCAAAATGAGAAAATAAATAGGTAGCTTCCTAAATTCAGAGAACAGAGAAGGAAGTATAACCTTTTTTTCAAGTAAAAGTTAAATCTCATAATAACCTCTTCAGAACTATTTACATATTTGAAATTACGTCTTCTGGGATGCACTGTAGAATATAGTTAAATAAGACAAAAAACAAAAAAGACTTTAAAACATAATATGAATTCCATTTTTATTATCATAGGAGAATATAGAATATGGGATGTCTAAAAGATACCAGATGTTCTGATTTGTCAATTATCATTACATTTCAGATAATAGAGAATTTATATTTTTTGAGTATCTTCCAGACTGAGCACTCTGGCGTATAATTTATGTTATAAAGAGATGATTGCTATATCATAAAGTCAGACCCAATGATGTTTTTCAAATACATAATAATTGGAGAGATCCAATTAGTTGATTTAATATAACATATACACACATATTCTAACCATTAAAGGAAGACAAAGAAATGCCTTTAGTTCCTATTTAAAATTTTTGGCCAAAAAAATTAGTTTAATCCTTGAGAAATCCCTGAATCTAAACTTACATAAGCTTATATTCACTTTGGCTTTTTTAACATTTAAAAAATTGTTTTACCAATTTATCATTCTAGAAAGGGTGGCTGAATAGTTTAATGGTTATGAATAACAGCTCCAAAGTGCCAATACCTGGGATCAAAACACTGAATGTTTTGGGTAATATCTCCATGCTTCAGTTTTCATCTCTGTATATGTGTGGCATAAAGTCATAATGTCTATTTCATGAGGAGTTTGACACATTTTAAGAGTTCATTATTATGTGCAATTTATAAATAAACCAAATTGACAATACATACCAAATTGTGAAATACACAGGGACAAACATAATAAAATAAAAATTAAAAAAAAAATACAGGGACATATGAGTTGACATCATTATTTTTGTTACCTTTTTTCAAAAAAATGCCTTAAGTAAGAGAACATAAAGGAGTAGACATTCTCCTTTTGGGTTCATCAGTCACATTAATCCCTGTTCATGTTTTGAAATGAAAAGATTAAGTCTCATTATAGTTTAAAAAATATAACTTTAAATAATATTAATAACATGCCATCACAGCAGCTACAAAAAGGCAAACTAGTGGCGGGAAGGAAAGATGGCAGAGGAGTAGGGGAGCCTATTTCAACTGGTCCCTGGAATTGAGCTGGATATCTACCAGACCACTCTGAGCACCCAGGAAACCAGCCTGAGATGTAAGAAGATCTGGATCTCTATAAACAGAATATAGCAGGCGGTTGGTTTTGAGGTATGAATTGGGGAGCCCTGATTCTGCGGGCAGATATCGGAGAATAAACGGCAGCAGGAGGGAGCCTGGCCGTGGGGATCCTACACCGCCGGTGAGCGACAGCCTTGCGTGCTGGGGACAGGGCACAAACTCGCAGACCGGTAGCACCGGGAAAGGACTTTAGGGCAGCCCCCGGGGCGGGAAACCCAGAGCAGCGGGGTCGCGCCTGTGAACTGCAGCCCCCGGGATGGAAACCCGGAGGGGCAAGGTCGTGCGGGCAAACTGGGAGCGGCTGGCGGTTTTAGAAGCACAAAGGGCAGAGACGTGCCCCAACCTGGAGGCAGGACTGGGGGCACTGCGGAGGGGCGCACAACCCAGGACGCTGCAGTTTATAGCAGCACGGACAGAAATGGAGACAGTGTGGCCTGAAGAGCTCACTGAAGAACAGACTGTGATCTCTCTGCTATGAGGTAGAGGGCTAGACACAGTCTCTTCTGCTCTGACTTGCGGAAGAGACGCGGAAAGCCACCAGGGAAAGCTGCCAGAGAACAAAACCCCCAAAGACTGATTCCCGCTGAGCCCATCCCCCACTACAGGGGAGCAGGGCAACTCTGCCCAAACAGGGCTGCCTGAGTAACAGTGCGGCAGGCCCCTCCCCCAGAAGACAGGCTGGGGAAACAAGAGGCCAGCAACCCTAAGGTCCCAAGAAAACAGGTGCATCTTGCTTGGATTCTGGTCAATAATTTGGACTCTA
>NC_138385.1:81187392-81213745 GCF_054177405.1 Leptonychotes weddellii | reverse complement strand
TATGTGCTCTGGTAAACGCTGTGAATTGTGCAAGACTGTTGAATCTCAGATCTGTACCTCTGAAACAAATAATGCAAAATATGTTGAGAAAAAAAAAAAAAGAAGAAGATAGCAAGAGGGGAAGAATGAAGGGGGGGAAATCGGAGGGGTAGATGAACCATGAGAGATGATGGACTCTGTAAAACAAACTGAGGGTTCTAGAGGGGAGGGTGTGGGAGGATGGGTTAGCCTGGTGATGGGTATTGAGGAGGGCACGTTCTGCATGGAGCACTGGGTGTTATGCACAAACAATGAATCATGGAACACTACATCTAAAACTAATGATGTAATGTATGGGGATTAACATAACAATAAAAAATTTAAAAAAAAATAACACAGCAAAGAACAACCTTGCCCATGTTATTTAATCATGTTTTTGGGGAAGAGCCTCAGAAGACAAATTGCTGGGTCAAAGGATCAAATATGCTCTTTATGCATATTGGCAAACTGCTTTCAAAAACCATTAGACTGATTTATAATCCCACCAACAAGAAAAGGTCCATCCACCTCACGGACTCCCCTGCTTTACTGACCATTTCCAATTTGAGAGGCAACAAAACAAAACAAAACAGCTACTTACTATAGTTCTACTAATTGTTTGAACATATGTTCATATTTATTAGGCACTTATGTTTCTTTTTTGTGAGCTATTTGTTCTCTCCAATTTTTCTACAATGATATTATTGTACATTTTTACATTTACATTGTGTGGTAAATAAAACAAGCCAAAATAAAGCAAAGACAAAAGTGAATTTCAACTAAGAATCATGGTTTCAACAACTTGCAAGATTAAAATGATAAAATAATGCCAACTTTCAAATAGAACATCTGGTTTACCACTGTCTTCTGGGTAATCCACATGTGGGATAAGAAGAACTGCAAATGGATTATGTAGATAACTAATATGCTTTTGTAGTATCTGGGTATTTATCATTTTAAATTGATTTGATGTCCTTTGTTCCCTCTCTTTTCAATTCATTTTTAAAACTGTGTTAACTATTTTCCCATTAAATCAGTGAATTCTTCTATAATTATTTATTACAAATACTAATAAATACCTTTTGAATTTATGCATAAATTCTAGTATATATTTAGTATATGTAATATTTTACATCAGATCATTTATAAAGGGCACCAAAAATAGTAAAATCAGCTCTCCATCAATTAAAAATCTATATGTCATTTAGTAGAAAAAACAAGATAGGATCAGAAGTTCATTTGCATACTCACCTAAGTTCCTACAGGTATGTGTTCCAAAGTTTTCTCTTCTCATTTAATCCTAGGTTATAAAGAAAATCTCAGCCTCCAAGTGACATTACGGAGCCTTTGTTTCTCTTCCAGGGTGAAAAGTATGAAATCTTAGCAATAATTTAAGAAAATACCATATTTGCCATCTCTGGGGGGATAAACATCTCCTGCTGGAAAGTTTGTGCACAGAGGTAAATTGCAGAAGTCTGTGCCCAAAAATAGCTTCTGTGGACTTGAAAAATATGAAAGGGAATTTAGTCAGGAAGAGAGAGAGAGTAGCTCTTTTTGGACTACAGTACAAACACATTTTCTAAAAACGAGGCCCTGGGGATCATAATCAAGTAGCCTGTGCCACGTACAATGGATAGGTACTTCTGACTGGCCCTTTTTAGCTATGAGGCAAGACATGGAATTGGAATGAGAGAGCTAACAAAAAGGCCATAGAGACTAATATCCAGCTTAACCTTTCTCCCCATGCAGAAATCTCCTTTACCAGAGTTGTGATGGCTGGTCATTTAACTCCTGCCTGAACACTTAACAGGCTAAGGAACTCTTGCTTTGTACTATGTGTGCTCCATTCGTTTCAACAATTTTTCAGTGCATTTCCTTACTGAGGTCTGGGGGTACACAAAAGAAAAAGACGTGCTTTTGGACCTCACAGAGCTTCCAGTTTGTAACAGAAGAGAAATACAGAAACTATTTAATATGCTGTAGGGTCACAAGAGACATGAACGTGTGAAGTTTGAGCTAAAACAAGGAGTAACTAAGTAGGCCTGCCATTTGCAGAAAGTTTTCTAGAGGCAGCACTATTTGACTGAGGAGTACGTGGGGGATTCCCATAGGGAGAATGCTAGAAGCAGGGCTGTGGCAAGTGTGGCGGCCATACAGGTGGGAGGGAAAATGGCACAGATATCTGAACACTCCAAGAATGTTCGGGTGGAAGGTGAGAGAGTCCATGTGCCTGGATCAAAGGAATATGCTGTAATGCCGGAAAATGAGGCCAGAGAAGTAAGCTGGGGCAAACAATGACAAGTCTTGAGTAGCTCTAAACCATGGGATTCAGACTCTGTCTCTATGTTACTGAGGGCAGAAGCAAAGACTAGATATGAAGAGGACAGACTATGGTGCCAGACCGCCTAAGTCTGAATGTGCCACTGAAGAGCGAATTGCTTTGGACCAGTTGCTTATGCCTTCTATACCTCAGTTACCTGAAAAATGGGGATAACAATACTATTTGGTTCATTGGATTATTATGGAAATTATCTGATACAATTTTTGTAAAGGACCCAAGACAGTATCTTTTAAATAATAGCACCTATTAAATAAATGTCAAGTGCAGATTGGAGCAGAAAGATTCTAGATGATGAGTCCTGAAATGCAGTAGTGGCAAAAGAGCTAGAGAAGGGCAGAATGCATGCTCACTCTAACTGTAGCCATGTTCTATATGAGACAGTTCTTTCTTATGCCAAATTAAATCTCTTCCCCTTCATGCAAAGTACTCAAGTTCTCTTTGTGGATCCTAGTTTTCTGCCTGTCACCTAATAGACACATAAGTAATAAAAATTCAGATGTTATAACAATAAAAAATTTAAAAAATCAGATGTTATAATGTCTTGTAGATTATACATTTTCTTTTAATTTAAAAAAAAAAAACATTCTACGATGAAAGAGTTTGACATTTAACTCATGGACAGTCCTCAACAAGAGACCAAGATGAGAAATGCTATTGAGTACTCAGGTTCAGACAGTCAGCAGGCAGCACAGAGAACAGAGCCTCCAGCAGCAGGGCAGAGTCACTGGTAGAAATTCAAGAAATACAAGAACAAAAGTCTTTTACAGTTTAAGAATCTCATTTGCTTCAAATTTCTTTCTCCAATATCCTTCCCAAACTCTAATATTCTGGACAGACACCAAATTTTTAGGTATAATTTAAAAAACTGTGAGACACCACCGAAACACAGATCCAAATGTAATCCAGCACAAAATCAAGTTGGGCTTAATTACAGTACTAGAAAACGTATGTATAAAGTGCATGTCTATGCAGTCATGTCTCTGATACCTCCACCAAACAACAGTTGATGTATCCTGTCATTTATTGTGAATGTGCCATGAACTGCCAGCTACTTAGGACATTCAGCAAACCATTATTTCTGGAACTTTATGCAGACATTATTCTAAAAGCTAACACTTCAGTAGTCTGAATAGCACAATGTTTCCCCACATTGCCTTCCTACATGGCCCTATGCCCCTCCCCTAACTCCTACCCTAGTTCCTGTGCAACAGTGACCTTTTCCAAATAAGGATCACATTCCAAGGTCACAAGCACGTACCTAAATCTTCCAGTATTTGGAAAAGTTCTGAGATTTTAAAAGACAAAATTCTTCTAAGAGTCAATTATGAAGAGTTCTATTTTATTTTACTTTTAAAAAAAATTTATTTATTTATTTGACAGAGAGAGAGAGAGAGACAATAGGCAGGAGGAGCAGGAGAGGGAGAAGCAGGCTCCCCAGTGAGCAGGGAGCCGGATGTGGGGCTCGATCTCAGGACCCTGGGATCATGACTGGAGCCAAAGGCAGATGCTTAACTGGCTGAGCCACCCAGGCGCCCTGAAGCGTTCTATTTTAAATAATAATTTTTTAAAAACCTGGCTTTAAAGGAAAATGTGAATTAAACTCTACTATTCTGAGGCAAATAGAGTCCCTGGTTATAAAATCCTTTAAAAATATTTAAAATATTAATAGAGTCCCTGGGTGGCTCAGTCGGTTAAGAATCTGACTCTTGGTTTCGGCTCAGGTCATGATCTCAGGGTTGTGAGATCGAGCCCCGTGTTGGGCTTTGCGCTGGGCGTTGAGCCTGCTTAAGATTCTCTCTCCGCCTCTCTCTCTGTCCCTTTCCCCTAGTTGAGCTCTCTCTAATAAATAAATAAATGAAAGCTTAAAAAAAAAGAAAGCAATGAAGTAAAAACAATTTAAAAAATATTTCAACAAGGTGCTCCTTAAAGGAAAAGTCTAGTATTTATTTCAGGAAAATTTACGACGATCTGTTTACAGAACAAGATATTCAAGGTTCTTACTAACTGCATCTTCAACAGTTCCAATTTAGAAATCCTTTTCTTGCTATTTTTTTCATTATGGCCTTTCTATAAATGGTGAGCAAGCATACTTATAGAAATTAGTCATAACTACTCCATGAAATGCTCTGTTGTTCCTTAGAACTGGGGGAAGGTTCATGATATGTTAATTTTGGAAATTCTCAGACTTTATTAAATGCTATGAGACCATTACATGTAGCTTAGTCTCACAGCAGGGGTATCTAGACAGTCTGCTATCCAGGAGGAGGACATCAGCCACTGCAGACTATTATTAGCTTAAAAGAATTGAATTATCTTTAATGTAAACAAACATGTGGAACCACACAGTAAACATTTTATAGACAAGAAGACAAATCTAATGACATTCATTTGGCCTTTGTAGAAGATGCATTTGGGGCATTTTTCATTTTATAAAGGAGAACTGAATCCAAACATTGTTCGTAAGGGAAAACTAAAGCTCTAAAAGTACATAAGAGAGCCAAGTCAGACTTTTTAATATTTATATGTTCTTTTAGGGAAATTGTTCTGGGTCTTGCAGATGATTAATAATACCTGCTGCATTTGCATAATTCATGGCTTTAAATAATTAACAGGATTATAATTATATTCATAATTCTTTATCAATTGAAGTTAATAACTTTGGTCTGTTGTAATGTGCTATGTTATTGAACTAAAATCTGTACTTCAAAACAATGATTCTAGTTAATATGAGCAACACACATTACATATCTAAACCTTTCTTTATATACCCCAATGATAAATGAGTATATAGTGTAAATCCCTCAATATTCAATGAGAAGAATAAAGGCATTTGAACATCTGGAAATTTGTCTATTTTAAAAGTATAAATATAAATATCTGTATCTATAGAGATCTGTCTATATCTGTAATAAATATATGGAGATATAAAGTATGCATCCTTTTTTTTGCAAAAAAGATGATATATTTCTTATTTCAGGATAAGTGATAGGTAAGAAACAGCATATGTTTTTTTATTTAAAAATTGTAAGAATATACAAGAAGCAACAGTTTGTATACAATCTACCAGTAGATGGGTCACTCACTGACCTTTGGTGAAAAGGCATATTTACCTCAAGACTTGAGCAATTTGTTAAAGAGGAATATTCTTTTTTTTTTTTTAAATACGTGTATACAGAGTGACTAAATTATTATACTAAAATCCAAATACAGAAATAGAAAGCCTTCAATTTCTATCTTCCATTTCTACTTCCACCAATAATAAAGTCTAGAAGTATTTAGTGTGATGTTTTGATTTATTCATTCATTAGCTATAATGGCCCCATCCATGACTGGAATTAAAAAGCAAAATGTGTTTTAAATTTAGAATATGTAGGGGTGCCCAGCTGGCTCAGCTGGAAAAGTGTGCGACTCTTGATCTCAGGGTTGTGAGTTCGAGCCCCACCCTGGGTATAGAGATTACTTAAAAATAAATCGTTAAAAAAATTTAGAACATGGAATGAAAATTAGCGTGTGCTCCTTGGGGAAACAAAGCTGAAACTAAGGTATCTGTTTGTACTCAAAAGAGGTAGGAGTTAAATAACAACAGAAATCTTCCACATAACTCAGTTTCCTTTCAAATAACTTATAATATACCTTGAATGTTTCTTTAAAACAATATTATTAAAAAGATATTTTGAAAAGAAAAATAATTTACTCTGTGTAAACTGTATTTAAAAATGCATGGAGCCTATTTTAGCTGCCTAATGGTTCTATAATATTTTTGTTGAAGTGACTTCATAAGTACAAAAGCCTTAATTGCTTGTTACAAAAGACTGAATATTTTATATCAATGTATTAAATTAAAAAAATGTGACCTGCCATAACCACAATTGTCCAGTAGATTGGAGATAATCTGAGTCAAATTACCAACCATTATTATGTTCTGCAAGAACACATAAGGTCTATAATAACATTGAATCAGTGATTAAATATTTTCCTCCTTCCCAGAGAAGCTCACTACTTTAAAAATGGATTACAATACAGAGAATATCACCTAAATTATTCATTTTAATTAAGTCATTTCCTGATTTTTCTCTTAGCAGACACAGTGAATTAAGAAATTATCCATGTAAGTTTTGCATCCTAAGTATGCTCTAATTCTGTAAAAATGGATTATTCCATTCTCTGTCTCCAAATTGGTAAACCACATAAAGTCAAGTCCTAAAAAAGATCGTAAATCTAGGTTTATTGTTTTAATGTAGTTCATATTTTAATTCAAAGACCTCGAGATGTTTTAAAATGTTCTAATATATTTACTGGTGTAATACTGACAATATCTAGCATGGGGTTTGGAGAGACTGAGGGCAAGGAGACGGACTTCCATGCTGTTTCCTATACTGAAAAAATAAAGTAGAAATGATTTTGAAGAGTGACAGGGAAATGAAGGGAACTTTGCTGCTCAAAATGATGCAAAGGTCACAAAGACTTTGTACCCCACCAATATAAACCTTTATAATGTTTTAAATATACATATATAAATTTTTATATATATACATATCTAACACGCAGATATACATACACTTAATATTTTATGTGCATATATACACATATAAACACATACCTTCATATATATATATATATACATACACACATACATACATATACATACTAGAGACACACACACACACACATAGAGGGGGAGAGAGAGAGCATGAGCAAGTGCGCATGCATGAGCAAGCTTGCTTGCTTTCTGTTTCCCCATGGTTATTCCTGGGAGGGTTGCAGTCAAGGTAATCTAGTAGGGTGATATAAAATGAGATGTTGGTCAATTTGAGAAAGCTTTGGAAGTAATATATTTTAATTGTATAAAACTTATACTGAACTAGCAAATGGAATGATGGCATGTCTATTAAACTAAATACTGTGTTTAAATGACATATGAATGTCTGAGTCAGAATTTTTTATCTGGTGTGTGTGTGTGTGTGTGTGTGTGTGCTCATGGTTTTCTGAATGGTAGAGGGAATTTCTTCAAAGCATTTTTTTGTGAAGAGATAGAAGTTTCTGCAATTTACCAATGCCACTAGTTACTGGGCACCCACTCCAATACACAGGGCTCTGTTTAGACACATACATATAAAAAAGACACAGATATAAAAAGATAAATACAGAACGAGAGACATTTGCCATGTGTCAAATGCTGCAGGGAGTCGGAGGTTAGGGATTCTATCACTTCTGTGGCTAGCATAATAAAAAGAGAATGAAGATAATAAAAATGAGATGCAAAACAGATGGCTAAGATAACTACTCAACAGGAAAAGTGGAGAAAAACGTTAAGGAAGAAGACCATGTAAGATGAGAAATAAGATGATGAGAAAATGAGAAGAAGGAGAACAAGTTTTTCTATCAAAAAAAAGGATTCATTCGTCACAGAACCTGTATGACATTCATTTCAGAAACAGAAATGTGTCACTTCAGCATCATGACATTCCTGATCCATGTGGTACAATATTTATATAATGGAATAAAAAATAAAAGAATAAATAACATATAGTTGGGGACTTAACTAGCATGTGACTTCACTGATTTCTTATAAATCTAAATACAGCTAAATGATGAACCTGGGAAATTTGAAAGCCTCTGTGGATTTTCAGTACTGTTTCAAGTGTAGACCCTACATTGTGCATGTGGCTCAGGAGTAAGGATGACAACCAAATACAGTCATTCTTGTTATTCGCAGTAGTTATGTTCTATAAAGGAATTGCAAACATCGATTCAGTGAATACTGGCCTCAGTACCTACCCTAGGGGAAATACAGCATTAGGTTCCTGTGAGCCTCTGCTCACATTTTTTACAAATCGATCAATACATAATCTTATTTTATGTGTGCTTCTGTTTACAGACACCTTATTTAATAAATAGTTGATTCATTAACACCGAACACACAGCCAACAGCATAACCTCATGCCTGAACAAAGCTCATCTCACACATATATTTTCTTTGTAAGCCACATCACAGCCTTCTCGCACTTAGGAACACGAGACAGCACTTCACCACCGCGCTTGGCAGCCATTTTACACAGCAAAATCAACAACAAAAAGCACAAAAATGTGGCAAATATGGCACTAAATAGACCGTGAAAAGGACACACACGGGAGCTGAAATGAGAAGGCGGAGCATCCCTCTGACCTCATCTGGGAGTGTGCGTGTCAGGTGACTCAAATTTTTGGATACTAGGTTCATATCTGAATGACGGCATAAGTGCCATGAGGGATCCTGGGTTTACAAATCAATTTTAGCAAGTCACAAAATTCACAAATGTGGAGCCCATGAATAATGAAACTGTCTGTATAAGCATTCAGTGTACTTCTTGACTAGACCCTTTTTGTAAAACACTATACTGTTTTTTGTTGCAAATGGTTAATGTTCTCTTCACCCCTTTTAGTTATGTCATTTGTGCAGAAAACTAAATTATAGACCTACGTATGTTGTTGACTTTCTCTAATTACCCTTTCGCATGATCTGAATAGATTAACTGCTGGGCCAAATTGTATACCAAGCTTTTAATATCCAGGCTTTATCAAGCATCATGGTTAAGAAATACTGTTAGTTAAGCTGTACTGAAATTTTAAGCAAAAGATTTAAAAACTGTTCAATCTACCAAGTAACTAGAATAAGAAAAATGCACAAGATAATTTCAAGAGCTTTCCTGTTACCAACTGAAGAACTGTATTATTAATTCCACCACATACAGAACTACTTAAAACTTCAGTGTCTTCTTGTTAAGCAAAGTAGATGTAAGAAAAATGCAAAAGAATGTAATAAATGCAGCAAATGCAAAGCTGAATTTCTAAAATGTGGAGCTTGCAAATGGACTGTAGGTGCAATTTACTTTGAAGTAGGTATAAAATCCAAATTTTAATAGCAACTGTCACCCTGTATACTAAAACCTGTTCATCAATGAAATGAAAAACCTAGATATCCATCTGCCTTGATGATGTTTACCACGAATTTCATAATCCCAAGTCAAACCCAATGTATTCTATTCACAAATTTGTTAGCTGTCATGGGAGGAAGATAGATCTGAATGTGGTGTGTTTTATATGTGTGTGCAAGCAAGTGTGCAAGTAAATGTGTCTCAATGTGTGTTTGTTGACTTGAGGGTAAGATGTGCAAGTAGTAAGATGAGCATTAATAAAGTTCATTTTAAATTACCCAAAGATATACATCTGTATGTAAACACACATGTCAAACACAAATGTATATATTTTCATGTACACATTTATATTCTACCATGTTGTCTTCCTATTGTTTATATTACAGACTATTACGAACTTAGTGGCTTTCCTATAGTTCTAGAGGTCAGAAATCTGACACTGGGCTAAAAAGTGTCACTAAGGCTGTGTTCATTTTGGAGGCTATAGAAGGGAATTCTTTTCCTTGCCTTTTTCACCTTCTGGAAGCTGCCTGCATCCATTCCATTGGTTTATGGCTCTTTTCCTCATCTTCAAGGCCATCAGCATAGCATCTTCCAATCTACATGTCACATCACTCTGATGCTCCGCTCTTCATTCTCCCATCTCCTTCTCTGACTCTTTTAAGAATCTTGGTGATCTTACTGGGCCCATCCGGAACATGCAGGATAATCTCTCCATTTCAAGATCTTTAACTTAATCACATCCACAAAGTCCCCTTTGCCACTAGGCAGTAAAAAATTAACTCAGTAGGCCTGGGTTGTTCAAACTCTACACATTCCAAAGAAAGTTCTAACTCCTAACTGGTTTCTGGGAGATCACTCGTAAGCCCTGGTGATACCCTGTCTGATTAAAAATGCCCTTGTTTACCTCAGGCCTTGGGCCACAGTACAATTTATACTAACAGTGTGATTTATAGTGTGGCCCTTAGGCCACACGCTAGTATGACTTCCGGGGAGACTAGACACTTAGGAACTCAAGTTAGCCACATGAGTATTCCACGCCCACATTACCATCCCCGATACAATCTTGGAAAGCCAAGACATGGGTAAAGTCTTGTCAGAAATACTTTCTGTGTGCCACCACATATCACCACTGGGAGAATTAAGCGTTGTCCCCATGACTCCAGTGGGAGAGGATAACTGGAAGCTGGCACCTGGTCTCTCCCAGACTCTGCCTTATGCACCTTTTGCTTTTGTTGATTTTAGTGTTTATCCTTTTGCCTTAAAAAACGGTGGCCATGAGTATATCTGTTCTTCTGAATTCTGTGAGTCCTTCTAGTGAATCACAGAACCTGACGGTGGTCTTAAGGACCCTCAAACACAGCCACCTAAGATAAAATATTCACAGGTTGCTGGGATTAGGACATGGACCTCTTTGGGTGGCCATTATTATGCCTACCACACTACATAGACACATGACTATTCTGTACAAACATCCTCATTTTCCTTGAGTGGAAGACTAGTTTTTAGAAATATTATCACAAGAGTTTGGACAAGTATGATCCTTTATTGAGTCAAGACTAGGTTTTCTCCAGAAATATCTACCAACTGTTTTATAATATGCTAACTTTTACAAACTACCCTTTCCTCTACATAGAATGAAAATACAAAGCAAATTTACAAGAAAAAACAAGGTCATATTATTTTTACATTAGTTATCAATAAATGACTATGCAATCAACCTTTGCCTAGCAATAGACAATGAAAAAATATACTCAGCTTTCATCTATGAGAACAGGTAAGAAGGAATGAAAAGCTCTATTAACCACCAGTGACTGCAAAACAGCTACTCAAAAAACCAAATCCCCCCATATCGGTATCTTCAAAGGCATGAAAAGTATTAATGTAAATTGTAACTAAAAAAGATGAAATGCTGAGATAAGAGATGAGTGTGTCTCCAAGAGGAACTTTCTGCATTTCTAGAAATCAGATCAAACCTGACCATTATTTTTTAACCTTCTGGAAAGAGAAAATATTGTATCTGGTTTATTAAACTGTACCTGATTTCAGAGGCAAGGCTTAATGCTGAAGGATGAGATGACTTATAAATTTTGCCCTACAGTTGTGATTTCATGCTTGAAGTTGTCACTCTCTGAAACTTTCCAGTAGTTTCAAGACAAACAGCAACCACTAGGCCAGAATATTCGCAAACAGATGGCAAGGAAAGTAGGGAGAAAAAAATGACATGAAACAATACCCACTACTGATGTCAATGTCACTGACAAGTGAAAAGGGTCCAGGAAAATATATCGTGTGTGAACTATAGGGGCTGGGGAAAAATGGGGTGATAAGAAAACGTGCACACACACTCTTTCTCTATAATGATTATTGGGGACAAAGAAACAAGGTATCAATCGACACAATAACACAGTTTCCTTACGCTGCATTCAACTGACTGTATCTAATCTCGGGTAACTTCAAGAAGTCAGGAGTGTATAGGGGCGCCTGGGTGGCTCAGTCGGTTAAGCGTCTGCCTTCGGCTCAGGTCATGATCCCAGGGTCCTGGGATCGAGCCCCACATCGGGCTCCCTGGCTGGTGGGAAGCCTGCTTCTCCCTCTCCCACTCTCCCTGCTTGTGTTCCCTCTCTCGCTGTGTCTCTCTCTGTCAAATAAATAAACAAAATCTTAAAAAAAAAAAAAAAAGAATTAAAAAAAAAGAAGTCAGGAGTGTATAAAGCAGGGTGATATAACAATCGATAAACATGTGACATTTTAAGCTTTCTCTCTGAGCTTTGACAACGACATTCTTTTTTACTTGGTGGGAGGGGCTCACACAAAGATAGCCATCTAATCAAATATTTAAGTCACTACAGAAATCAAAGCCACACACACATGTCCACATGCACACACTTACACACACGTGCACACACACACACACACCTACACAACCTTGTGCAAAAGAGAAAAAAAAACACTGAACATTGGGCTACGAAAACATTGGGCTGCTTTCACAGAAATAAATCCACGAAAGTCTTGTAAGGGTCGATGGAAACCTCAAAATATTTTAAAAATTCAAATGAATTCTATCCTGACTTGCAATCCAGTTTCCATTCATGGTTTGTCTCATTTATATGTCCTCTGACATCCTTTGCATTCTCAAAAAAGTAAAGCATTTCTCACATTTAGAAACCCTGTCATGGTGCTGTAGTGATGCTTTTTCAGAAGATTTCTTACAGGTGCCCGAGCTTTTGGCAATTCACTCTTACATAAATATTGGCCATGAGGAAAAAAATAACAGCATCTTACAATTATATCTAAGACAAAAATACCAATCCTTTCATTCCAATGAATAAAACAGAGTCATGGTGCTTTTTCATTCCAGTTAATATGACTTGCTGTTGACTTCATGTCTCCATTGTCCACTGATTATAACAGTAATTTCAACAAATAGCATGGCTTTCACATGTCTGGATAACTAGAGTCTTTAATTTCTGCTTTGAAGCTGGATACATTCAATAGGGGAATCACTTGAAGGATAAAATTACCTTATAGGCCCAATAACAGTCATACTATTGCAGCTGGTACTGCAACTGAACACTGTATATCTAAACTCTCTCTCATTCTCGCCCTTTCCACATTCTTCTGTCCCTCTCCCTAATTTAATCTCTGTTCCAACTTTGTGAGATAACTGTAGATCCACATGAAGCCCTAAGAAATAACTGAGAGATAACAATATACCCTTCACCCAGTGTCCCCCATAGTAACATCTGTAGTGCAATATCACAATAAAGAAGTTAACAGTGATAGAATCCACTAGCCTTATTCATTCATTCATTTATCTGAACTCTTCTGTGTGTTTTTGTGTTAGTGTATTTAGTTCTGTGCAGTTTTATCACATGTATAGATCTGTATGGCTGCCACCACAGTTAAGGTAGAGAATATTTCTTTAAAAAAAAAAAAGATTTTATTTATTTATTTGAGAGAGAGAGCACAAGCAGGGGGGGAGGTAGAGGGAGAAGCAGACACCCTGCTGAGCAGGGAGCCTGATATGGGGCTCGATCCCAGGACCACCTGAGATCATGACCTGAGCTGAAGGCAGACACTTAACGACCGAGCCACCCAGGCATCCCGGTACAGAATATTTCTATCATGGGACCCACCTCCTGTCCTTTTAAAGACACAGTCCCCCTCTCACCCACCCTCCATAACCCCCAGTAGCAACAACTGTGATCTCTAGAACCACCATTTTGTCATATTAAGACTGCCCTATAAATGCAATAATATGGTATGTGACCTTTTGAGATGAACTTTTTATCTTCAACTAATTCCCTCGAGATCCATCCAAGTTATTACATATGGTAAGACTTCTTTTTATGCTGAACAGGATTCCACGGTACAGATGTACCAGCTTGTTGCATGATTCACTCATTGAACAAAATTTCGTTTGCTGCCAGGTTCTGGCCACTGTACATAAAGGCGCTATGGACATTAATGTACAGGTTTCCACGTGAACACACATTTTCATTTCTCTGGGATGAATGCTCAAGAGTTTAATTTCTGGGTCATATGTTAAGCTCACATTTGGTTTCACAATGCGATTATACTCTTTTCCAGAGTGGCTGTAACCACTGAGTATTCCTACCAGCTACACATGAGTGATCTAGTTCTTCTGCATTCTTGTTAGCATTGCTGCCATCACTATCTTTAATTTTAGACATTCTGATAGGCGTGTGGTGATACCTCATTGTTTTTATTTTTAAAATTGTATGTCTTTAATGGCAGTGATGTTGAATCATTTGCCATGTGCTCATTTGCCATCTGTGTATGTCTATTCATGTGTTTTGCCCATTTTCTAATTGGACTTTTTTTGGTGTGTGTGTGTGTTATAATGTTGTGAGAGGTCTTTTTATAGTGTAGGTAAAAATATTTTTGCAGATATATGGTTTGTATATGTGTTTTCACATTCTGTAGCTTTATTTTTTACCCTCTTAACAGATGAAAATGACATCTTTCCTCCATCAAATTCCTTTTATATCAATGTCAAAAATCAGTTAGGCATATTTAGGTCTATTTCTGGACTTTCTATTCCATTCCATCAATCTGTATTTATCACACCAACAATATCACACTGTCGTGATTACTGTACCTATATAGTATGTCTTAATATTGAGTAGAGGGATTCCTCCCACTTTTTTCTTTTTAAAGTACTCAATCTATAGATCAATTTGGAAAGAACTGACACATCTTTACTATGTTGTGTCTCCTAATCCATGAAAGTGTTATGTCTCTGAAATTATTCAGGTCTTGATTTCTTCTGTCAACATTTTGTGATTTTTCAAGATACAGATCCTATACATATTTTGTTAGATTTCTACCTAAATACTTAATTTTCTTTGGATTAGATGTAAATAAAATTGTAATTCTAACTCTTAAAATTTTTTTAAGATTACCTAAAAGTTAAAATTTCATGCTCCTTTTAGCAATAATGGAAGAAAATAAGTAATACATACATTTTTTAGATTGTTTTTTTCTTCCTTTAAGTGGCGTTAAGCCTCACAATCAAAAATAAACCTTCATACTGATTTGAAAACATTAAGAGCTCTAATTGCTCTTAAAGTGGTAATATTGCTCTTTTATAGGAACCCATGTTCTAAAAGAAGACTGGCCATAAGAATTCTTTAGATTTTAATCATTAACTGTTTATTACCACATATAAAATCCTCTCATGCTGCAAACACTGTCATGTTTTTCTGTAAGTTAAGAATTTTATCTTTATTTTGTTTCTACTCTTACATTTTAGAAAACAGCAGTGTTTAAAAGTAACAACTTCCCCAGACAGTGATATTTCCAGCAATATTTATTCAGATTCCCGTACACTCTCACAACTTACATCTACAATTTAATAAAATATGTGCTATTTAACTATACCAAACAGATGATTGAAAGAGAAAGTTTTTTAGTCCTGAAATTAAGAGTTATGTTTCATATCAATCCTTCTTCCATTACTCTGTTAGCTTAAATGCATACTAAATGGCATTTGCAAAATTAATCATAATGTTGTCTAGGCAGACATAGCACTTAATAGAGCCCAATGTCTCAGTAGGAAAGGAGTCTGCCTGGTTTCAGCCAAATTTATTTGATTTAGAGTTAGGTAACTTTGATTAAATATAGAAAAATTTATACCCATAGTTAACTCCCCAGTTGTCTATTTCTTTGCAGTCCAGTCCATTACTAACAGTATAAAAATCACATGGGATTACTAAGAGTGCCACAGAAGAGAACTTTTTCACTTTTCTGATTTCAGTAGGGGAGCATATAGATTTTATATTACAAAATCATCAGTCTATTTTCCTTAAATTTCACTATGTTTTATGTATCTTGGCCTTGCTGTGTTGATCAAGTGGAGTGATATTGTGCCATACAGGCCCTTTTGACCCCCCACTTAATCAGCACACTAAGAGTACAGCTATCAGTTAGAAGTGTAAGAAATTACCATTTTCTAGAACACCCAGAAATAAACCCACAATTATATGGTCAATTAATCTTCAACAAAGGAGGAAGAATATCCAATGGGAAAAAAGTCTCTTCAACAAATGGCATTGGGAAAACTGGACAGCTACATGCGAAAGAATGAAACTAGACCACTTTCTTACACTGTACATGAAAATAAACTCAAAATGGATTAAAGATGTAACTGTCAGATCTGAAACCATAAGAATCCTAGAAGAGAGCACAGGCAGTAATTTCTCTCATGGGGTCATAGCAACTTTTTTTTCTAGATGTCTCCTGAAGCAAAGGAAACAAAAGCAAAATAAACTATTGGGACTACATCAAAATAAAAAGCTTCTGCCCAGCGAAGGAAACAATCAACAAAACTAAAAGACAACCTATGGAATGAGAGAAGATATTTACACATGATATATCCAATAAAGGGTTAGTATATCCAAAATATGTAAATAATTTATACAACTCCACACCAAAACCCACAAATAATCCACTTAAAAATGGGCAGTAGACATGAACAGACATTTCTCCCAAGAAGACTTCCAGATGGCAAACAGACACATGAAAAGATGCTCAACATCACTGATCATCAGGGAAATGCAAATCAAAACTACAATGAGATATCATCTCACACCTATCAGGATGGTTAATATCAACAACACAAGAAACAACAAGTATTGGTGAGGATATAGAGAGAAAGGAACATCTGTACACTGCTGATGGGAATGCAAATGGGCAGCCAATGTGGAAAACAGTATGGAGGTTCCTCAAAAAATTTAAAGTATGACTACCTTACGATTGGGTAATTGCACTACTGGGTATTTGTCCAAAGAAAACAAAAACACTAATTTAAAAGGATATATGGATCCTTAGGCTTATTGCAGCATTATTTACAATAGCCAAATTATGGAAGCAACCCAAGTGTCCACTGATAGATGAATGGATAAAGAAGAGGTGGTATATGTACACAATGGAATAGTATTCAGCCATAAAAAAGAAATCTTGCCATTTGCAATGACATGGATGGAGCTACAGAGTATTATGCCAAGTGAAGTAAATCAGTGAAAGAAAGACAAATGCTGAATGATTTCACTCATATGTAGAATTTAAGAAACAAAACAAATGAACAAGGGGGGGGGGAAGAGAGCAAGAGGCAAACCAAGGAACAGACTCTTAACTATAGAGAACAAACTGATGGTAACCAGAGGGGAAGTGGATGGGGGGTGGGTGGGTGAAATAGGTGATGGGGATTAAGAGTACACTTATTGTGATGAGCACTGAGTAATATATAGAATTTTTGAATCACTATATTATACACCTGAAACTAATATAACACTGTACGTTGACTATACTGAAACTAAAATTAAAACTTCAGTAGTCAAAAAAAACCCAAGAAAATGTGGTATTTACATTCAATGGAATATTATTCAGCCATAAAAAAGAATGAAATCTTTCCATTTGCAACAACATGCGTGGAGCTAGAGAGTATAATGCTAAGTGAGATATGCCAGAGGAAGACAAACACCATATGATTTCACTCTTATGTGGAATTTAAGAAAACAAATGAACAAAGGAAAACAAAAAGAGACAAACCAAAAAACAAACTCCTAACTATAGAGAACAAATGGCTGGTTACCAGAGGGGAGGTGGCCGGGAGATGGGTTAATGAGGTGATGGGGATTAAGAGTACACTAATCTTGATGGACACTGAGTAATACCTGGAATGTTTATCAGTAGATTGTACACCTGAAATGAATAAAACACTGTAAGTTAACTACACTGTAATTAAAATTTTATTTTTTTAATTTTTTAAAGATTGATTTACTTATTTGAGAAAGAGTGAGTGAGTGGGGCGGGGGAGAAGGAGAGAGGGAATCTCAACCAGACTCCCCACTGAGCGTGCAGCCTGATGTGGGGCTTGATCTCACGACCCATAAGATCATGACCTGAGCCAAAATCAAGAGTTGGACACTTAATTGACTGAGCCACCCAGGCACCCCATAATTAAAATTAAAAAAAAAAACAGATTAATAATGGAGAAAAAAAATTATAATTTTCAGGTCAAGAATGATCAAATAGCCATTTCATATGGTTCAACTTATATATTTATCTTAGATAGCTTATATATATATATACACACACATATATATATATATGCATATATCTACGTATATATATACATATATATACATAGATATATGCATATATATATATATATATATATGGAGAGAGAGAGAGGTGAATGAAATAATTAGTGTCTGTGTGATTAGATGAATTAAGGAAACATGTGTCCAGAGGCGTGAGGTTCTCTGGACACAATTATTCTACTGAACAATTGCTTTATGTTGGTATATACATTTGATTAGCTGATTTAAAGTTTTTAAAAAGAATTTTAGGAGCTTAGAGAGTAGATATTTACACATGTACTTCCCAGTCTTAATCATATTCTCTCAAGAATTAGAGAATTGGCCTTACTCTCTTCGCAAATCTAATGATTCTCTCCTCAACACTCTGTTATCCACAGAACACTCCCAATACATTATCCTAGTTTGACTTACCATATGTTATACAGTGGTAGTTAATTCGCAGTGAGCACTATCAAAAAGAATATCAATGCATCCATAATCAGAAAAAGGAAGGGAAATGATAATGAACAGATAGTCATAAGCGTAATGTATGTAGGAATACGGGACAAAATTGCATAAGTTGAGTTGAACCTCCTTCCTACACCCACACACAGACACACACAGTGGATGTGTCTAAAAATGCCTAGAGAGACAGGAAAGAAAAATTCAGAGTCATCCTCCCCTTGCTCTGAACATCCCTGAGATCTATCATTCTTTTTTTAGTATTTACCACATTCTACCTGCTATTATAGTTATCCATTATGAGGAATCATCATCATTATCACCTTCATCATCATCATCTTTCCTAACATCACAGAGAGAACAGATGTGAATCATATGGAAGACAAGTATTATAAAAAAATGGGACCTGCACTCAGATAAGAAAACCTTCAACCTTTTCCCTCTATTAAAATCTGACAAGCTGACTTAAACGGGTAGTGTGTTCATAATGGTTTCTTTCGTCCTTTCAATCTCCCCAGCTAATTACATCATAATATTCTCATCAAGGTGAGGACAGAGAATTGCTGGGGGTCACTTATAGGCCCTCCGTGAACAATAATCTAGAATAGAAAAGTAAGAAAATGTGTATTTCACCATTTTCCATGTGCAAACACAGTCAATTATAATTTTTGGTGAATGGGTGAGAGAGAGTTCAAAGACTGAATGGAATTAAAAACCATCCAGTGCTATACATGGCAGGACCAGGAGCCTCTCTTGCAGCTCTCATGATACTGTAAAAACACAGGAAAATAGCCACACAGGGGAGTAATAGGACCTGTATTTCTCGGTGCTTATAAAACCTCAGTGAAAGCTTTCCCCTAAGTTCGGCTTGAACGAAGAAGGATGGGGCCTGATTGTTAGGGCATGACGGACACCATGTGCCAACGATTCCACTACATTATTTCCTTTCGAAATTCTGCATCTTTTTCCACACTGATGTTTTGTTTTACCATGATGTCAGGGACCAGGGCCACAAGAGCAGGAGAAAGAGGATTCGAAGGGGAAGGGGGAGTGGTGATATATCATGGCAGTCATATACTCTGAGTGTGACATTTCTCTTCTAATCATTGTCAGCTTCAAGGGCAGAAATCATCTCTGATTAATCTTTCCAAAAGCTTTCAATGCTCAGCATAAGACAGGTACTATGATAGTTGAATTTAAAGAAATCTTTCAATGGAAATGTGGACCTCTTAGAAAATTTAGCCTTTAGCATTATCCCATGTAGTTCTCCGCCCCACCCCCACCCCCACCCCCGGTGGTCTCAGACATCCTATCTTTGCCAGCTTTATGCAGCATTATTTGTGCTGCTGGATACATTCCTATACTCAGTCTCACTTGGTATATTCAGGTTTTACCAGTTTAAAGTTAGCTGTTTCCAGGTTGTAGTTAAGTAGGTAAGTAAAGCAATTTCTAGATTGATAGGGTTGGAAGCAGTCACTGATAATTATCTAATACAGTAGCTTTCTTCAAGGTCTAAGGGTATGATTGCGCTGCCTGTAGGGCAGAAGTGGAAGCCGGTGGGAGTTAATTTCCCTTCTCACTTTTCATCTAGAATGCCTACATTTTCAACTCATTTTGTTGTTGTTGTTGTTATTGTTGTTGGTGGACTTCCACATACAATTTCTTTTAGAGAATGTTTTCTGAATATTAAAAAATATGAAATCGGATCTAATCTATTATAGAGATGGCAAAAATATGGAATATCCACTTTCATTCCCATTGCATATATGCTAGTATACATGACATTAAACAATGACATCTTTTCCCACTAGTTTTGGACAAACACAGCCCAAAATTTTGTCACAGCACTTCTGGAAACTACTATTAAGCAACCGTACATGGTGTGATGGTAGCGTTTTCTCCTTTCCATTAATTTTTTGTCTTTTACCATATATGACCAGATGCCTCCCTTTTTCAGATGAAAAGACAAGGCCCAGAACAGTAATGACTACTGCCAGATGACAAATGGCAAAACTGCTGTGTTACTTCTAAGGTTCCTTAATTCCCAAATTTATGCATCTTTTGATAATTGCCCTTATTATTTTCCCAAATACACTTACTTGACAAAAATGGATGAAAAATTAGATCAGAGGTGAAACTACTGATAATAGGTTTCCTTGGGCTGGATTTTCCCAAAAGTAGACCCTGAGAAGAGGATTTGAATGCAAATAATGTATTTCAGAGGTGATCCCAGGAAGTGCAGTAAAGAAGTAGATGACAAGAAAATGAAGCCAGCACAGTGTAAGCTGATGAGCTCATTGGCCTTAATGAGGCTTAATACCACTTGGGACCTCTAGGAGACAGAATTGTCTCACGTGAGAGACAAGAAAGATGGTGTATTTGCTATTGCTTCTCACCTATTCCATGTCATGGGCAATTCCAAATGATCTTACCTCCAGGACAATCTCAGGCAGTCCCAAAGCAGATGGAAACCATGAGACAAAGAACCAAGTTGTAGTATGAAGTTGGAGGCAATATATGGGAATGGTGGTTTCCCAGAATAGAGGGGAAAGCATCAAGACCCCCTGTTACAAGGGCCTAGTAATTGTGCATGCATTGTTAGAAGTATGTCACTTTAATTCCTTTCAAAAGAATGAAATAAACTTTCAGTTTGGTTGACATGATACTGTACTTGAAATCAAAACAAACTGAGGGTTCTAGAGGGGAGGAGGGTGGGAGGATGTGTTAGCCTGGTGATGGGTATTAAAGAGGGCATGTTCTGCATGGAGCACTGCGTGTTATACATAAACAATGAATCGTGGAACACTACATCAAAAACTAATGATGTGATGTATGGTGATTAACATAATAATAAAAAAATTATAGACTTAATCATTATTAGAATGTTAGCTAATTTATTATTAATTATATTGTATTTGTAGTAGAATGAGCCTTAATGCGTACAAATTTTTCTCAACCTTCAGAGAAGGTCCCATTTTACATTTGAAATGTTTCTGATAAAAATGGGCTACTCCTTCAATTAAAAATACCAGCAAATCCATCTGGTTGGAAAAGGTTTCCACCTGGATCCACTGCTGATGTGTCCCATATTGGCTGACACCAGCACACTGACTGACATAGTGATGGAGGTCATTGGTCTCTACCATGACCAATCCTCTCACTTTTCCCACGTAGTTTAGACCAGCATTTATTCCCTAGCTCTGCTACATTAAAGGTTGTAAAGATTTTCCTTTGATTCATCTGGACACAAATGATTATCCAGAGGCATTATTTTTTAAAAAATGGAAAACAAGCAATCATTCCTTTAATATGCAATCAGAGGTTTTGAATGCATTCCTGCTAGAGATTATGGCTACACATTCCCTTACCTTTCATCCAACCCACTGTTGTATCCAAGGTCAATGTTTATTCATAGACTACACAACAAGTGTCATCACATTTGTTTTGTAAACGTAGTCACAATATTTGATTTTCCTGAACAATACAATAAAATGTATCTATACATTTGGTTACTATAACTCTATAAATGATTTGGTTACTATAACTCTACAAATGACTGTTTCATTCCCTAATAAATACTGTAATGTGCACAAATGAATTCTGTCAATGTATTTCTTAAACACAGTGCACTAAATTCCACTACGTGTGAAAAGGACTGTATATAAATATCCATAAAGAATGAATCATGGAACAGGACATCAAAAACTAATGATGTAATGTATGGTGACTAACATAATAAAATTAAAAAAAAGAATGAATAGAAATTCTATGAAAAGCATCAAATTAAATAAATAAATATGCGTAGCTCCTGGCCTGTGGCTTTTTGTCACAGGGAACTGTAAAGAATGGATAAATTTTGGAACCACTGTGCGACACATTCATGCATCTTTAAAATTCTTCCCTCCATAGAGATGATTTTACAGATCATAAAAAACTAAATGTGTCCACCCCTTCATTAATTCCCTAATATCACAATGCTGTGTATTAGAGCAAGGGGGGTGTGAACATCCCACATCACTGGACACATCCACTGAATTCTTACTCCCTTTGCAGCTGCCAGGAGCTTGTGACGTGGCCGACTGTCCAGATGTGGACCTGAGGTTTTGGCTATAAACCAATCACACATTAGTTCTGCTGTGCTACCGCTGGCCTTGTATATCCCCTACTTTCCAAACTCAAATCCTTTCAAGTGTGGGACTCTCATTTCCTGATGAAAATTCCGTGGGGAGATGGAATTGGAGATATACTTTTAGCTGCAGGAATACTTTACAACAGCCATGATATACAGCACAGCTGGGGGACTGGCACAGTCCATCATTTCCTGTGAGTGACAGAAGAAGGAATCAAGAGGCACCTGGGTGGCTCAGTTGGTTAAGTCTCTGTCTTCGGCTCACATCATGATCCTGGAATCCCAGGATCGAGCCCCATGTTGGGCTCCCCGAGGGGTCTGCTTCTCTCTCTCCCTCTGCTGCTCCCTGCTTGGGCTCTCTCTCTCTCTCTCTCACTCACTCTCTCTCTCAAATAAATAAGTTAAATCTTAAAAAAGAAGAAGGAATCAAATGACCACATTTTCACTGTGTTTTACATTCCTTTATGCCTGAACTTGTTTACCTCAGTCTTAACTGTCATTTTACTCTTCTGTGACCCTACTTGATCATTTCATTAAATTATTTTTATTGGTTTCTTAGTGGATAATTTGAGTGAATGTGTAAATCACAAAGGAAATAAGCTTTAAAGTACTGTGTTCTATACGTTCCCAATACGTAGGAAAACTATTATACTAGCAAAACTAAATATGCCAACTTCCACCAGCACGGAATACACCAAAACCATAACTTGGCTTGACTTATCTATTAAGGACACTGGAATGAAGGAGGGTGAAATAAAAATAATGCTCTCATAGGATTGAAAGAAATCTTATTACCTCTGGCTGTGTAATTCACACCACCTATAAGTAAAATTTGAGTCACTCTTTCCCCAGGTGCTTTGCAAAGGATAAAGCATGAAAGGAGAACTCACAGTCTTCAGGCACCAATAATCTATATAAATAAACAACATGAAAAGTATAGCAGAGATAGCTAAGCACTGACACAGATATGAGAAGGATGTTACATGAGTATACACAGGGGTACATGATTCATCCAAAACTGAAGAGGCACCATCGACTCTATCCAGGTGCAACAAGTGAACATGTGGGAGTAAGAATCGCTTTAGAGTGTGACGTGGGGTCAACATACCCGAAGGCACAAGGCAGGGAAGTGTGTGCCATTCAGACAACTATTCATAAGACTAGGGTAAGGCAGGGCACCTGGGTGGCTCAGATGGTTAAGCCTCTGCCTTCGGTTCAGGTCATGATCTCCAGGTCCTGGGATGGAGCCCCATGTCGGGCGGGGAGCCTGCTTCTCCCTCTCCCTCTGCCTCTCCCCCTGCTTGTGCTCTGGCTCTCTCTCTCAAATGAATAAATAAAATTTTTAAAAAACAAACAAACAAACAGGGTAAGGCATTCATATTGTGGCTGAAAAATCAGACCTGACAAAAAAGCAGGAAAACTGTGGTAAGGGGCCTTTTCTTCCGTACAAATTATTTGAATTAGATCCTAAAAGCAAAGGGGAGCCACCTGTGGATTTAAGCATGGGAGTCACATATTAAATTTGGCTTTTGAGAGATATGAGCCTAGCAGCCTCTGTGAAGTGTAAACGGGAGAGACCCAAGACCTGCAGGTACATTAGGAAGCTATCATGGTATTCAAAGTGAGCTACCTGGATCTGAACTCAGGCAGCGACTGCAGGTGGTCTGGAAAGCAGAAAGCGAAGTTCACAGAAACCTAAAATACAAAGAGACCTGGATCTGAATGAAGAGAAAATCATACTTCTTACTATAGTTACTGCATATGGTTGTTATGTGAATACAATAAACATCAAAGTGTTTTGTTCATTGTAAAGCTCTCTACACTTGAGCAATTACTACTACCAAATGCCTATGAATTAGAGATCTTGGGTGTAAAGCCATCCCTCTTTGTTCAGACCCAGTAAAATAATCACAAAATTATTGTTTAAATGTGCTTCTCACATTCAAGACAAAAAGAACATGCTAGGGAACTCATGTAGGTTCAAATTTCTGGATGGAGGCACCAGTATGTGTCCACTCTGTGTGAAACCAGGGAGGTGTAGCAAGGAAAAAGCACACTGATTCTCAGCCTTCTGTAGAAAGTTCTTCCATGAACAGGAACAAGAAATACTTGGAAGTAAAATCTAGGTGAGAAATAATCACATCCTAGAATAAACTGCTCAAAAGAATTGAAATCGAAGACTCTTAAAATAGGTCTGGCCTCTTAACGGAAGAAAATTCAGCTAAAAGGTTGTCTATGGATATGAACCTACCTGTCAGTATTTAGGTTGTTCCATTATCAAGAGTTCAGTTCACTCAACGAAATTAATAAAGTCAACACCAAAAAAGCGACAGCTCTGATTACCACTTTGAAAAAGAACACAAACATGAAATATTTTAATGAGATTAGAAGACTAGGAACATCCATGAGACCTACTTCAGAAGCAGTAGAAGCAGGTGGTGCCCCAAACCTCGATTGTCATGTCAGTTTCCTTCCAAGCATGTAGAGTGTAATCATGCACAGAGTGCGATGTTTGAAATTTGATAAATTTGGTTCAATTTCCAGCTGTCTCACAAGTAGCTTAAAGTCATTGAGGCTCACTTTCTAGATCAGTAACATGGCGATAACAAAACATGTTGGGGTTGTTCAAAATACTATCTAAAATAATGCATGGAAAGTACCAAGTACTGCCTCTAGAATAAACATTTTTTCAATAAACATTAGGTATTATTGTATTAGCAATGATGTTTTGCAACCTAAGTTTACTCTCATTTGAAAGAAAAGCATTCGAAAAATAACGTTCTTATTAATCCACCATGGAAAAACCGGACTTTCTTGAATTTGAACCAAATATTGAATGAGAAGATAGAAGTTATAAGAATAAATATGAGGACAAGCTGAATGCAATAATAAAAATATGAAAGAGGACAAATAAAATCTGATACCAAAAAGAAATCAAAGTTTAAATTTTACATGGCCATGCTATTCAACAGTTGGGTACTTGGGGATATTTCTGTTCAGAGAATCAATGAGATGAATCATGCATCACTGTACTTGCTATTAAAATAACTGTATCATGCATTTCTTGGCCTTTCTAGACAAACAAGGAGTTTGAGTCACCATATTAGAAGGGACTAAAGACTCTACATGGTTTAATAGAAGAAGTCATACTTCGGTGTTCAGAGACTTTGGTTCTATTTCTGGTCTTACTCCTAACTACAAGAAGTTTTAAGCAAGTGACTTCATCTCTATAGGCCCCAGTTTCCTCAGTCAAATAAAGAGACTGGACTAAGTATTCTTTAAGAGTCTATGGGCTTTAAATTCTAGGCTTCTGTAAAATGCATCTATCTAGATGCATGCAATAAACACAGTGTTCACATTCAGAAAAAATAAAGAACTCCACATCAATAAAAAAAAACAACACATGGCATCTCAACAGAAAATTAAGGATGAGTCTACAACACTCCGCATACTAAAGATAATATCCACATGACCATCAAACACTTCAAAGGGCTCTCCAACTCATTAGTCATTAGAAAAAAGGAAAATCAAAGGACAATGAGATACTACAGCACAACAACCAGATAGCTAAAATTAGACAGTGGTAATACTAATTATTGGCAACAATATCCAAAACTTTCATAAACTGATGGTTAATAAGTTGGCTTACCCACATTAAAAAACTACTTAGCATTATCAACTAAAGGCAGGTACTTGGCTATTTGGTGACCCAACAATTTCGCTTCTTGATATTCACAGAACAGAAGTGCATGTATATGTGTAAAACATACAACAATGTTCAGAGTAGCATTGTTTTTAGAGGCCCCGAGTGTAATCAATCCACATATCCATCAAGAGTAAATGGAGCTTCCATGCTCATGGATTGGAAGAACAAATATTG
>NC_138385.1:81147360-81186892 GCF_054177405.1 Leptonychotes weddellii | reverse complement strand
GTAGCCTGGTGGTGGGTGTTGAGGAGGGCACATTCTGCATGGAGCACTGGGTGTTATGCACAAACAATGAATCATGGAACACTTCATCTAAAACTAATGATGTAATGTATGGGGATTAACATAAGAAAAAAAAAAAGAGTAAATGGAGCAAGCAAATTATGGTACATTCATGTGATGACATACTATTCAACCCTGAAAATGACTGAATCACAACTACAAGCAACATAATAGATAAATCTCACAAACATGATGAGAAACAGAAGTCTGACACAACAGAGGACATACTACACATTCCGAATAAAATAAATTTTAGAAATGGCCTATTTATGGTATGTCAGAAGTCAGTATGACACTTTTCATTGGGCGAATATTGACTGAGAAAGGGTGAGACTGAGGTTTGGGGATGCTGGTAATATCATTTTCTCACTTTGAATAATCACTGGGATGTTCTCACTCTGTGAAAATTCTTTAAGTTGGACACTTACTGATTTGTGCACTTTTATTTGTGTTATATATCAATAAAAGAGCTTTATAAACCAAGGCACCCAGAAATGCTTTCACCTACAAAGGAAAATTGGTCCAATAAAGAATGTTGGGAGGAAATTTTCCTTGACTTTACCCTATATTCCTTGCCATACCTTATATATAAATTACTTGAGTCAGAGACAGAGAGAGATGCACATACATGCATGAATGTGTGTATGCACGTGCACACACACAATTCTATTGTATGAAGAGGGAAGAGGTGTACCGGGAAAGAGTAAGGAAGAGGAAGGATGGAGGAAACACTTTCTAGACTATTCCATCATTCAGAAAATATCCTTATCTTTTATTCCAAATTCTAATGCAAACATGTCTTTTTAAGTTCCTAGGAGTCAGGAGTGAAGGTGAAGGCCAGTTAAATGGGATGCTGCCCAAGTTGGATGAGACCTTCGTGATTTAATGCTATCTCCTCATGTTACAGGTCTATGTAACACTAGACCTATCCTATATAAAATGACATCCTGTGTAAAAAGCCCTCCTGTATAATCTCTGAGGTATAATTCTGTGATGAATGTAAACACAGGTGAAATATTTTCAGGTAGCTTTTTTTTTTTAAGATTTTATTTATTTATTTGACAGAGAGAGACACATCAAGAGAGGGAACACAAGCAGGGGGAGTGGGAGAGGGAGAAGCAGGCCTCCCGCTGAGCAGGGAGCCCAACGTGGGGCTCGATCCCAGGACCCCGGGATCATGACCTGAGCCGAAGGCAGACACTTAACTGACTGAGCCACCCAGGCGCCCCTTCAGGTAGCTTCTGATTAAAGATGCATATAAACTGAGATAAAACAATATGATTATTTCTCTAAAGACAGCAAATGGAAGAGCTCCCAAGGATAGATGTACATAGCCTACCAAGAGAAATAATTGTTGGCTTTCGTTTATAAACCTCCTGAGAGAAAGTTTGTATGGCCAGGTTCACCTAGGTTGAAAAAGGTGCAGTATCATTATCTGCCACTGACTTTTACAACAGTGTAAAACTCTACCTTTTAAATCTGATTTCAGTGAAGACAGGCAATGGCTGGTAGGCATGCTCCTCCTTATTTCCAGTGAAACTTTATGCTACTTCACTGTCTACTTTGAATTACTAATAATTTTTCACTGAATTTGTGTTCTTTCCCTTCAGCTATCATTTTCATCTTTGATGGACTTGCCATTTCTTCTCCATCACTCAAATAAGGAACCCTGGAAGCCTCTAGAGCTCATTCCCAAGCTGGCTTTTCTGTCTGGATTCACAGCTGCCGCTGCCTTCTAGTTAGCTGTCACCATAGATATTTTTTCTGTCCTCGTCCACGTAAAGCACATTCATATCTAAATTCCTTAGAGGCCATATCTTAGTCATCTTGCCCTAGCACAGAACCTGACAGAATTTATTAATACACATTTGTTGGATGAATGGAAAGGAACAGAAACGTGTCACTTCAGTTAGTGGCCTCTAATCATGTTCTGGATGACCTAACGGAGAAATGGGCCACCAGAGCCAGCCCATGAACGGGTCAGCAGGTAAAGAGAGATGAACCTGAGATTCCTACTCACTGCATTTACATTTCTATCACAGGCAGCCTTTGACTCAATATCCTCTTTATCGTACTTGTCACAGAACATAAATTAAGTCCTACAACTTGCCTAAAACCCATCAAATTTCAGGTTAACATTAGCGTCATTTTCCATAATCCAGCTTAGTTAGTGCTGTAATGCATAATTCCACCCATAATATGTAAGACAGAGACGTGTGCTAGTAAAATCAGAATATGATGGTCCTTCAGATGGTAACTACACTAATTGTCGTGAGCATTTGGTAATGTATTGAACTGTTGAATCACTATGCTGTACACCTGAAACTAATATTCATCAACTACACTGCAATTTTAAAAAAGAGAATATGATGGTCCTTATGTTTTATCCTGGGAGCATTACAATCAATTGTGACAATGCCATTAGCAGAGCAGATTGATGCTGCTGAGGCTTCCGCACCCCCCCCCCCACTTTTTCTTCCTTGGTATTTGTATTTGTCTCCAGATTGACAGACAATGACAATATTATTTGGGAACTTTGGTAGGCACCATTTACCTTCTAGTGTATATGGATAGTGATTCATCTTTCTGCGCTATCCAACACTGCACTTCAGCCATCCCCCCACTTCCTGCGTAAACGTCTGTCCAGAAGATTACCTCTTCATCTTTACTTTCTACAGTACTTTTGTCCAGACAATCTTTTTGCCCACTTGTATATTCCCTGCAGTGCACTTTGGACTCTGTAAACCCAAAACCCAACAAAATTAGCTTTGAGGAGGCCAGTCATGCTAGACATACACTGGGAATGTCTTACCTTTCAAATTAAAGTCACATTGCCAAAAGCAGTGCATATGTGTAGTATCTCAAGTCGCCATGTGTTTATTCAGAAACCCCAATTTCTTTTGCAATTACTGCTATGGTTCAAAATGTATAGAGTTACAAAGAAGGTTTCCTTTCAAAAAATTTGTTTTCCAAAATTATCAAAGAAGCCACCGCAACCTTACAGCTAACTCTATTTTTTTTTCATTTCATATAAAGCCAGTGTGAACATGTCCTAAAAACATTTTTTATTAATATCTACAGAGTGAATTAAACTTGTGATGTTATATCTACACAGAGAATCTACACATTTCTTAAGGTTAAAAAAATAAGAAGACTTAATCTTTAAAGCTTTTAAGCACTATGACCTGGGAATAATAAACAATAAATATGTGTTAATTTATAAAATGTCATTTGAAGTGTACTTATCTCCAACTCCCCCAAATTCAAATTCTCCTTCAAAAAAAAAATTTTCCTTCAAGTTGTGATTCTTGGCTCACTTGCTATAATTTTATTATTTTTTTTTCCTTTGACCCTAACCTCTACTATAAGAAGATATCAGGGAAAATGAAACAGCAACACCTGTGTTAATGCAGAGACTACATTTAAGAGCTCCACAGTCAACCATCTCTGCCCTCTGGGACTTACATTTTCTCGTAGGACATCTAAATTACACAAATATTTTAAATACTTTTGGTTACTTGATAACACCTCGAAATATACTTTAAATCAAAGGGAAAGGAGAGTCCCATTTATCTCCTTTCTAAAACTAAACCACAGTGAGTTCTTATTTGCTAAACTAAAAGAGACGGAAAAAGTGAAATAAATGGAAAATCAATACTTTTGAATCTCTGGGGTGTTTTGCTTCTATTATTTTAATAAAAAACAAAACAAAACATGGAAAAACACAAAATCTTACCCAACACACTACAAAATGCACAATTTTCAAATAAGCAGTATGGTTGGTTTACTTACTAGTGGTCTTTAGTAGAAACAGACCTAAAAAGAATATCTTGGAAAGACTGTGTACTTTCCTGATTCCCTGAGAAGCTCAGTGATTATGAGGAATGCCAGCCAGAGCTCAATATTCTTACCCTTGGAATCAAGAAAAAGATCAAAATCTTTGATAGCAATAACCAGAACTAAATTTGCCAGGGGTAGAAGTCCTCCTCTTATCAATGTCAGGCAAGAAGCAACCTTTTCCTGCAAAGCGAAAAGCAAGTCAACTAAGAAAAAGATCAGTGTACCTACAATTACATAAAATTGACTGGATGGTTGGAAACAATACTTTTTAAGAATCTTCTCTCTCTCTCTTTTTTTAACTTTACTTACATGTTCGTTTCTATTTCATTCTAAGATACAGAGGAAATGAAATTGTTTTCACACACAAAACAGCTCCCTTGTGACAGTTTTTTCTCAGTTGTCTCTTTTGCCTTCCCTTAGCTTTATCCTCTTCCTTGGTGAGTCGCTCTCATCGCTCCATATCCCTAAACCAATAGGAAGAATTTCCTTCAGACCCTTAAGCCTCGTATCTGTTACCATAGAGACAGGCATCACAAGATAGCTGCTCAGCAACATCCTCATGGAAATAAAATAAGAATCCTATGGGTTTTACAGGAATTTCCAGTGCTCCCAGGGAGCAGAAATGATACCCTGCCCTGGGACAAAAAAATGCAGGGATTTTAGTTTCACAATCGTGGAATTGTGGAGACTGTCATTTCCAATGGTAAATCCAGAATCCCTTAATTTTATCCTTAGAACCTGATTATGATTTCTCATATGATTTGAAAAAAAAAATCCCTTCTCTTATATCCACGTGTTCAGGGAAATAAAAATATCTCACCGCTAACTTTTAACTCTAGCATGTCTTATCAATCATGTTCTAACAGCCTCAACTGTTCTTTCATATTGCAGCACACAGATTTTTATTTTGCTATTCTCCGATCCCCTTTAGACCATATTTGATCAAGAAAACCTTCATCTTTTCTAAAAGTTGACAACCTGTTCGGAATTCAGTAAGGCAAAAGCTGCTTGCAGAGTTTATAGACCTATGAAGAGGCAGAAGGATAGCTGCAAGAAGTGATTTCCACTCACTTTACCTTGTTTTCCATTGACTTCTGCATTTTGGGGAAGTCTACTGAAATCACAGACTATCTGAAGAGGAACCATAAAAATAACGGAATCTGAGCAAATAGATAAGCTCAGCAAAATCCATGAGACTAGGCAAAGCAGGTATAAGTCAGTGACTGCCGAGACCTCCAATTTTCTCCTGACATTAAATAAGAAACATTCCTCAGCAAGTCAAATCTCTCAATACAGTAACAGCCAAAATGGTCCCATCAGGAGCTCCTCAGCTGTAAATCTGAACCACTTTTCCAAGTCTGTAGTATTTCAACACTACGGGTGGTCGCAATTCCGTTTGTGGTCTTTGCATGATATTTAACTGTGACCTAGCTTGTTTCTGACACTCGACTTCATGAGCAAACAGTGAAGTTCTCGTACCATTTAGAGATGAGGCTAGCAAACTCTTGCTACCAAGGGCCAGACAGTGAATAGTTTTGGCTTTGTGGCCCCTATGGTCTCTGTCCTAACTACTTCATAGCTGTCAGCGCATGAAAACTGCCTTATGCCATATGTCAACAAATAGGTATGGCCATCTCCCACTAAAACTTTATTAATAGACATGGAAATTGAAAGTTCATGTCATTTTTATATGTCACAAAATATTACTTCTAAAAAACTCACTCAGAAATGTAAAAGCCATCCTCAGCTGGCTGGCCAAACAGAAAGAGGTATGGCACACGGGCCACAGTTGGCTGACTCCTAGCCTGGAGGATTCCAGAGGAGTTAGTAGAGACACACAATGAAAGACCTGGAAAGGGGAATACTTTTTTTCATGAAATGATTCGGATCACAGATTCTCAAAATTAGAAACTATATCAGAAATCTTCTTCTTCAATTCCTCTTTAGTGCAGGAAATCAACTCCTAGCTCTGAACACTTTTTGAACAAGGAGTACCGTACCTCACAAAGCAGTCATTTCTCTGCTTATACAATTAATTGGAAGACTATTTTTTTGTTCTTTCAGAGAGATACCAATGAGTCTAATCCCTCTTTTACATTATAGCCCATTTAATATTTGAAGAAAGTTCACCTTTTCCTTTTTCTTGTTCATTCAAGCATTCTTCAACTTTTCCCTTTTCTGGTACCTTCAATGCCCCTCAAACGTTGTAGTTCCTAGCACTTTCACCATCCAGACATTTTTCACTGAATACTCTACCAAATGTTAAAATCCCTGAGACCACGATGTTCCTCTAAAAAAAAAAAAAAAAAGTTCCTTCTAAAATGCATTCTTTTTTGTTTCCTTCCTAAAAGGATACATGCCCAACAACATCTCTGTTTTATTTTGTTTCGATGCCTATGAGACTATGACTGATATTGAAGCTAAGGCCAACAAAATCATTAAGTCTCTTTCAACAAATTATTGTTAAGCTTTAACTCTCGCCCATATTGTACTTGGATTGATTTTTGAAACTTAGTGCAGGATCTTATTCTGATTAAGATTCATCTTTTTGGTCTCATTGCATTTTCCAGGTGGTCATAATCCTTCAGTACTCGAATAATTCAATATATTTGTTCTCCCACTAAACTATTTTGATCTTCCTTCATGTTTTGGGTATTAATATTTCACAAACCAAGCAGGGCCAATGTCAGAATTACAGGGCACACTATGAGAAATTAGGTCCTAATCAGACAGAGCCAAATGAATAGAACTACATCATAGTCCTGAGAGAGGACGCTTCCTGGTTTACAATGATTCAATTAATGCACCAAAGGCAGAATAATTTAGTAATTTATCTTTCAGACATATCAAATGGGAAACATTTCTGCATCTTGACTAAATCATAAAAATCTTCAGCAAATCCCACAGTATAATCAAGATAACTAGCTAAATCACATACTGTTTCCTAGAACCTTGAAGAACTGTGGTCTACGTTACCCTTCCGCTCATTCTAAACCAGCTCATCTTCCTCAGAAATTTGTGCTTCTTCCCAGTGAGGGAAAAATACTGCTTATTTTTCTAAAAAAGATTCCAATTTGAGGGAATTTAATAGTTATTTACTATCCCCACCCTAATTATGGACTTCCTTCCTTCTGGCTCATTTTGGTGTGTTAACTCCAGGACCAATTTGAAATACTGTCATGGCACTCTCTTTTTAAATAGTTTCGATTCTTTTGTCAGATGTATGTGTGCATCTCTGGGTGTGTGTGCACATGCCTATGTGGTTTGTTTTTATTTGCTTTTTCCTTCCTCAGATTTAGATGACATAAGAATTGGACAATAATAGGAAGAAACAAGCTTCTCGGGAAAAAGATTTTAAAGAATTTTTTTCCATGTGGTCATTTTTATTGATGCAGAAACAGCATTTCACTAATATTCAACACATTTTCATGATAAAAGTCACTTGATAAACAAGGAATAGCAGGTGTATTGGTTAGCCAGAGCTGTCACCACAAAATGTCACAAACTGAGTGGCTTAAAGAACAGAAATTTATATTCTCAGTTTGGGAATATTTCTTAACTGATAGCGTCTCCCCTTGCTCATCTTTCTGGATGCAGGGATACATCCGAAGGTGGGCAACTCAATCACAAGTGGGCATTTTCACTGCACAGTGTTCCCATTAAAGAAGAACTCAGGGACATTACTGAGTTAAAAATAATGATGCTTAATTAGATTTTTACCTAAAAGAGACAAGTAGTTGCTACAGCTGCTTTGACAATATGAATGCCTTGGGAAAAACAATCTAGGTTTGTAGAGAACCGGGTGAAACCCACAGAGATTCGCAAGTAACCAGTTCCATATTAAAAAATATTTAAATGCTTATTATAGTCCATTTCACCTCTCCCATCCCTTTCACACACTCTTTCTGTTTGTATGTATTTCTTCCTCATTTTTTCCCCCCTGAACCTCTTCAGAAAACACAGAATTAAGCAACTGGGATTTGGAGACTTCACATGGTCCCATCACTTTGCATGCTAATCATGTTTCTGAGCTGGAAAGACTGGCCAGCATTTCCAAATCTTACAAAGGCATTTGTCAAGAAGGGTCGCCTGCTCTTCAGGTGTGTGGCCCAAAGTCTTTAAGATTTCATTAATAATCAACAGCTGGTGCCACCTAGTGTCTGCCCTTTCCATTCATCAGTGGAATCAAATACAGAGGACTTCCCAGTCACAAACGAAGCAGCCTGAACTACAAACAAAAAACCCACAGTTTGGGGAGTCCAGTAGCTGATTTAAATTACACTATCTTCATTGAAAGGAAAACCTTCTTTTTTTTAAGTAACTATGGTAACAGGAGTGTGAGGCTAACAGGAAGCTCGAATTTTTCTCACAGGAGACAATTCACAAAAGGAGAGTCCCACTAAATATGTAATGCAAAAGAGTTTTTCCAGACTTGAATTGTCACTTAAGATGGTTATAAAGTTGGGAAATAAAACTGATAGAAAGAACTGCATTTTAAACAAAAGTATAGACATAGCTGATTTTTGTCAACCAACCAAGAAATAACCCTCTATCATCTGGATGCAAAATTCTCTGCCAGTCTTTGAGCTTCCCAAAGATTAAACAAGTACTGTGACAGGCTGTAGAAAAGCACATACAGCACTCAGAAGTATGAACAGGAAATAATTAGGTTGTCCGAACCACACTATTTAAAATATGTTTGCTGCTAAAGCCATACATCCAGAAAGCTATTTTCTTTCATGCTCTATGTATGGATTATGGATTTTATATTCACCTACACTCATTTATGCTTCAAGGTTAAAAAGTACTCATCCAAATGTATGACTATCTTTCAAAACATAAGTTAGTAATTAATTTGGGTGAATCCAAGTAGTATAATTAGCCCATCAGTTTCTAAATGATTCACCACTACTTAAATACATGTTGGTTTAAGTCACTCTTTCTAAGAGAAATACGTAATTGAAAAACATGGACTAACATTCAGGGAAAAAAGTTACATAACAGCCAGTAGTGTTCCTTGACCAGACCGACTGGGATATTACAATTATTACAGAAAAGACACAGCACATATGAGCAATACCGTATACAACGAAAGGTCATACTAGATGTTCATACATGAAAGTCTATTAACTTGGATGATTTAGCTACTCAGGTTATTGGAGAGACTGGGCAGAGAGCTGAAAGATTCTGTATCATATAGATAATTAACAACCATGCTTTTCACACTCCAGAAAATCTATTTCTATATTATTTGACATGTGTTTTAAACAATCACTTGTTAAAAACAGCTTTGGATGTTTTATTATCGTGTTACCCTAGTGGTGATAAAAATTATTTCAATATGTTTGGTCCGATACATACTCACTGACATATCCCCATGACAGCGTCTGAAGACAGAATATGGAAACGATGCATAGTTTCCACAAAAAGCTCAAATTGTTCCCCTTTTCCCAAAAACTTTATTTTGGAGCCAGATACAGTCCAGGCTCATGCTTCATTTGTTTAAAAGTACTTATAAGTGTAATCCAGTGACTGTATGAGAAAGAAATATTGCAAAACAGCACAAGGGTGCTAAAAATTGTATGCAGGCAAAAGAGAATGTAAGACAAAACTCATTAAGGCTTCAACATAATTAAATAAATAAATGCTCCCATTTTCACCAATTTATCATTTTCTGTCGTTTTTCATTAACAGCTTTCAAAAAGCCCTATCTGAAACAAGCTGATACAGAGAAATTAAGAGCAGTAATCAAGCGAGAAATGATAGACCAGCTGGGTCGACATCAACTTGGCAAAACGTGAATACAGTTCAATAGCTGAAACAGATGCTGGAGTTGTTGAAAAACCCTGCAGGAGATATTGATGTATTTTCTTCATAGAATGCAGAATGACTGAATAAATGTCAAAAGCTAAAAACTGATGAGGAGAAAAGACTGACAGCCAAACTCCTTATAAAACAGGAACGAAGTGTAACAATTTCCAACCATTCCAAACATTCTATACATCCTCATTTCTCTCAATGTCTGAATATGCCAAGAGCTCAGTCAGTCCTTGTAAGTAAATGTCATGTAACTGAGCTGGGGTAGATTTCCCCCATAGATCCGCCCCCCAGCCCCCGGTCATCCTCCACCTGGAGAAACCCAGACTCTTGAAAAACACTTTATTCTAAAATCTCCTAACACGGATTTCTATCCCAGAAGTGCTTTCCTGAGGTTGGAGGCAAGCACACCACCCCCCGCAAATCTAACGCAGCACAAGGAAATGTTAAAATCCCTTCCGTAAAAGCAACACTGTTTGCAGAGTTTGAAGAGCTCGGCAACAAACCCCGGCTACCAACAGCTGCTTGTTCAAACATATGCTTTGTCATGGTCAGCTTCTAATTGGATTCATAATGATGTAATAGCTTTAATAATCCTACCTTCCATGCCCGCTGTTTTTCCTGTCACTCCATCACGCCAATAAGTTGGCTGCTGTAACAAATCAAGATAGTGCAAAACAGCATCTTTCTCCTGATTCTGTCATCCTCCTGAAAGCATTCTATTACTGCCGACTGCTGGGAACCAGAAAGTCTATTTGAATTCCAACAGCTCCCCTTTCGCATGATTCAAGTTAGGTTAGGTGGGCATGCCTAACATGATTCTCTCAGTCATTTATTATGCAGCTGCTACAACGTCGGTGTGGTAACCACTTGGACTATCTGATACGTCAGTCGAACAAAACCTACACCTCGGAGCCAACCCAGGAGCAGCGTTCTGCATTTAACGAGCATTCTTCCTGCCTAAAAAACCGTGCATCTGCAAATCACTTTCAGTATCTACTCGGTTCTCTGTACAGATGCAAAGCCTTTGGATTAACATCTTTTCGTAACTATACCAAGAGTCGAGTTCCTTTGCCACACATCCTATTATTCACAGAATTCCGGCTGATTTTCACTTATCTTCACAGCCTTTTAAGGGTAAAAACTCTCTTTTCTGATTGTACTTTTTGAAATGAGGATGCTGCATGCTCAGCTCCACATCTCTGCTTTATTATAAAATATAGCGTGCACTTTCTCAAATGGAATTTGCCCCTGTGATGCTATGGAAAATTTTCTAATAAGAGGATTTTTTTTTTCTAGAAAATATTTATTTTGCATATTGGAGACATTTAAACTGCTTCTGTTTGTTTCTCCCAGCAGTGGACTTTATACTTGATATTCTGACTTACGGAAATTGCTTTCTTTAGAAAGTAAGGAATTAAATTAGCTGACTCTCTAACATAACTTGTTTACCAAGTAAATAAGTCTCATGGCAGGAAAATGCATTTTGCGTTTTAAAGATACCCATGCAAGAGACAGTATTTTTTTTTTAAATTAAAATAAATATCACAGAGATGATGGCAATTGTATCTAAAAGTTCTAAGTATGCCTTTCTTGGGGGATTAATATTTATACTTTGAAACGACAAAACAAATATTTAAGTGTTTTCATGAGAAAAATACTTTAAAGGGGGGAATTGATGAAATCTCCTTTCCCTTTCAACCATCTATCAGATAGATATTCGGTTCTGTAGAAAAGCTACTGCCCAGCCCCACAAAAAAGTAAACATGTGGTCGAGACCTACATTATGAAAGTATAAGCAACAATTTATTTAGCATATGTGAGATATAGGCCAATGTGACTCTTCTGCAATAGTGTTTCCCTAAAGGGTGTTAAGTGGTGTGTATATAAACATTTTCGCTATTCTAACTCCACTTTAATTTTTTATTAACAAACACCAATCATCCCTACATATCAGGACATACATAATAATCAGTAACTTATGCTTTATAATGTTTAATTTATAAATGTCAGAAAAACAAACTGAGTCCACTTGAACCCACCAAAGGTTCTCTAAAACAATATACATGCAGTTCCATGTAATAATTGTGAAAATACTGGATTACAATTATAGTTATTTAAAAAAAAAGTCACTTTTGCGGTTAGTCTATCTATCTTAGTGGTTGTGAACAGCATAAATAAACATCATGTGGTTTTGTTTCTACCCTTAGCCTCTGCTTACCTCTGCAGCTTCACCTCTTGCCTTCACACTTTATTCCAGCCACAGTGAACTTCTTTTGGTTCTTCTAAAACACTGCGCTCCTACTGTCTCAGAGATATTGCATCTTTGTTTTTTTCTTTTTTTTTTTTTTTTTAAAGATTTTATTTATTTGACAGAGAGAGACACAGCGAGAGAGGGAACACAAGCAGGGGGAGTGGGAGAGGGAGAAGCAGGCTTCCCGCGGAGCAGGGAGCCCGATGCGAGGCTCGATCCCAGGACCCTGGGATCATGACCTGAGTCGAAGGCAGACGCTTAACGACTGAGCCACCCAGGCGCCCCTGCATCTTTGTTTTTTTAAAGATTTTATTTATTTATTTATTTATTTATTTGAGAGAGCATGCTCATGAGTGTTCTGGGGGTGGGGGGTATCACAGGGCGGGGGAGGAGCAGAGGGAGAGGGACAAGCAGACTCCTTGCTGAGTGCAGAGCCCCACATAGGGCTTGATCCCACAGCCGTGAGATCGGTGAGATCATGACCTGAGCCAAAATCAGGAGTCCGACGCTTAACCAACTGAGCCACCCAGGTGCCCCTGAGAAATTGCATCTTCTGTTTCACCTTTCCATAAGCTCCCCTCACTTTTGATTGCCTACCTTCCATCCAATCTTGTTATCAGCTTGGAACATAATTTGCTATGTGAGGCATTTTTCATCCCCTAGATAAAATTGTTTCCCTGCTATGCAACTTCATAGCACCTTTTACTTCGTCTTCATCATAATAATGGCAAACGCTTATACAACAGATGGTGGTAGGCACTGTTCTCACATATATAACACAAACACACACACACACACACACATATGTATATGTGTATTTATACACATGTATGTGTATATCTATCACTACCATATTGATACTTTCATTCAATCCTCATATTGAACCCATGAAGATAACAGTTTTACACACATTTACATGTGAAGCATCTGAGGCTCTGAGAAGTTGAATAACTTGGCAAGAGTCACATGACTTTAATTTTTTATATTTCCTGGTATACTACTAGTTCTCGAGACTGGATCACATGTGTCTCGTCCAATGTTAAATTCTAATGTCTGGTGCGCTCTTTGGAAATTGTATTCCATTCATCATTCAGTCAGTAGAACCTGCTTTGGGCAATGCACTGTAGTAAGCACTGGTCATATGGTGAAGATCAAAATGGATATGGATCCTATTTTCATGAAGCTTATGCACGAGGGCAAGACCTCTAAACTTAGCGTCCAAGCGTCCATGGATAGAATTCAGATATTAGCCTCTAACACAAGTGTAGCATTATTTTCACTTAAGTTTGTAGGTTACAAAGATAGTAACATTAGCAATACCTGCAATTTTGGGGCGCTAGTAAAGTCACAGATTTTCATCATTTTATAGATGCTGTATAAATCCCATGATTTTTTTTGCATTAATCAATACTTTGAAATTACATTGCTAAGTCTACCACTGTATTGTGTTATTTAATGTGTGAATAGGGAAGTATGTATACTATAACTTAAAATATTTAGAAAACTGTTTCAATACAACTGGTTTCTGTGTTATAATCTTCATTATTTTTTTTTGTATATTTAAATAGACTTCACATAAGCTGTGCCACCTGTCAAAGGCCTTAAGGTGTTAGGGCTTTAAGTTTCACCAGGTGTCAAAGGGGTCTATGCTATGACCTCCCGCCAAAGAGAACAGGAGAACATAGCACACTGGTTAATACCACTGGCTCCCAAGTCTGACAACTTGGGTTCAAAACAAAGATCCATGACTTAACACTAATGCACTATAGGGCAAGTTACTTATCCTCAGCGTACTCTTCTGTAAAATCGCAGTAATTCATGCTCTTAAGCATTCATGCTATGAGGATTAAATAAGAGAATGACAGTAAAATACTTAGTACAATGCCTGCCACCTTTTGAACTTTTAATGGCCGTTAGATATTATTAGGGAGAGGGCTAGATATGAAATTATTATGACAAATAAAAACGTGAAAGAGATATGAAGGATTTACAAGGACTTTTCGATTAGGAAGTGGAACTCTTACACATGACCAATGGAAATGTAAAATGGCCAAAACCACTTTCAAAACCAGTTGTGCGGTTTCTTAAAAAGGTAAACGTAGACATACTTTCAAGAGCCATCCTTTCCATTCTGACAGAAACGAAAGCATATGTCCATCAAAAAAGTTGAATATGGATATTCACAGGAGCTGTATTTGTAATGACCCCAACTTTAAACAATCCACATAGTCATCATGTGAATGAATGAAGACACTGTGGTGTATCTCTACAATATAGTACTACTTTGCCATGGAAAGGACAGGAGTCCTGACACACATACTGCCACGAATGAAGTGTGAAAGAATTATGGTCATTAAGAGAAGCCAGACAAAAAAGTATATACTGTACAATTTCACTGATACAACTGTAGAAAAGGCAATGAATCTGTACTGACAGTGAGCAGGTATGTGGTTGCCTAGTGAAGGCAGGGTTGAGGACAGGCAGGAGAGGTTACAAAGAGTCATGAGGACACTTTGAGATAATGGATATTTCTACTATTATGATAGTGGTGATGCTTTCGTGAAGCTTAAGAGATATCAAAACATATCATGTTGTACATTTTAAATACGTATGGTTTATTATATAACAATTATACTTCAAAAACTCTTATAAAATCCTCATTCTTATTAGACCTTAGATCATTCAGATAAATTCAAAAGTAGAAAATAATACACTATTATCACTTTCTTAAAAGTTAATCTATAAACTCCATAATAAAATACGTATGCTCTAAATAATTCTAACAACTGCGTATAATAATCTGGAGCATCCCAGGAAAATAATTTTCCCCACCAGCTACTATTTATAGCCCTTTATGCCATCACTGAACAACCTGGAAACGGACTTTTCTAGTAACAAAGAAGAATTTTGTCCTATTCAACATACTTTGTTTATTTACTGTGAGCAGATAAGCCAGTAAAACAAATAAACTATTAGGCTGGTTACAAAAGAGTAAGCTGCATAAAATCTAAGGTATGAATCAATATTACCTTGTTGCCATATAATTCCATCATACAGAAAACCTTGGCATAAGCTTCCTTTGTTAATGATTAAATGCTACAGGACCACATTTTACAAGTTATCCTCATTTCATAACAAAGGATATCATGTCAAACTCTAAGTATTTCGATGGAAATTCCCATTCCAATCCATGGAACAATAAAACACGTTCCCTCACTAAATTTCCCCATATGCTGTGCTAAAAGTGTTGAGGTGGTCAAAAATTTAGCTAGACCACTGAACTTTTACAATTTATTACCTCAGTGAAGTTACAGTTGGATCAATGAAAGGCAGAAAATCTTCTCATAATTTGAATCTAACACTGTCTCTGTCCCCAATCTAGATTAGCCAAAAGATATTAGATATTAAGATGTTCAACACACACACACACACACACGGGCACGCACATGCAAGATCATGTCATGGTCTCAAATCTCTCCAGTGGTTTCTCGTCATCCTCAGAACAAGAGTCCTTACTACAGCCTGCAAGACACTGAGTAATATGCCCCTCATACTTCTTTCTCCTGTCTTCTCCCATGCCTCTCCCTATATCTTTCCTTCTTTTTCTCTAATCACACTGACTGGCCTTATTTCTTTTCAAACATTGCAAACTTATTCCCACCTTGGGATATTTTCTTTAGTTGATCCTTCCAACCAGCAACTTCCTTACACAGATATTCCAAGGGTCACTCCTCTTCAGCCAAGCCTTTGTTCAATGTCATCTCAGCATAAATTCCTTTTTTCTATTTTTATTTTTAATTTTATTTTATGTTATGTCAGTCACCATACAATACATCATTAGTTTTTGATGTGGTGATCCACGATTCACTGTTTTTTTATAACACCCAGTGCTCCATGCAGTGCGTGCCCTCCTTAACCCCCATCACCAGGCTAGCCTGGTGATGGGCATAAATTCCTTTCTAAACATCTCTAAAATAACATTCCCTGACCTAAAGTCTTCTCTTTCACTTTGCCTTGCTTCACTTTTATTTACAGCACTTAAATCACCATTTGGCATCAAATTACTGATTTCAATAATTCATTCAAACATTAAGTACCTACTTTATTCTAGATACTTTGCTGGGTGCTGGGAATACTACTGTCCTCATAGAGTTACTAGTTTTGTGGAAAAGATAGATACTGGACAAATAACCAAATGTATGACTCATTTAAAAAGTGGGGTGAGAGCTACAAGCATAAACATAACATTTTTAGAAGCATATAACTGAGGAACAAATTTTATCAAAGAAAATTCTCTTTGAATATGGAACTAAAAGATTTCTGGTAATTATACGGATCAAGGGGTAAGAGTGGAGAGTACTACAGGCAGAGGGAATAAGGCAGGAAATCATTCAAAAACTGTAAAAAGTCCACATTGACAAGAATAAGGTGAAAGACAAAGAGACTGAAGCATGATGAACAGGACAGAGGTCTAAATACAGGCAAGGTTTAGATTATGAGGGATTCCTTGTCAGCTGTATTAAAGATCCTGGAATTTATTCTAAGCATATTGGAAAACCACTGAGAGGAAGTAAGTAAATTAGTTACATGATCAGACTGTAGGTCAAATATACAAGCCTGAATGTACTGGGGAGAACGGATTAAAATGAGGTGGTGATAATTCTAGAGGTACAGAGGGAGCTTGTTAAGAAGCAATTTCAGTGTATCAGGCAACATAATTTAACTAAAGAGCTAGCAAAAAAGACAGAAGCAGTGAGATTCCAGAGACATTTAAAAGGGAGAACTGATAGAACATGGTGATTGATTAGAAACAGAAGCATTCAGGGATATTTACTCCTTGAGTAATTTTCAACTTGAGCAACTGAGTGACTGATGGCAGTATTTTCTGGAAAAGCCAGGTTGATGATGGCTTGAGTATTGTTTCTGTTGAGTTTGAGAATCTTGGGAGACAGACATTCAAGCAGAGACATAAAGGAGGACACAGCTAGATATTAGGGTCTGAATTTCAAAATACATAAACATTTTAGATTTGTCAGCATGTGATGGTAAATAAAGCCATAGGTTTGAAAAAAGTTAGAGATGGAATAAGCCATGAAAAGAGACAAAAGCCTAGGATGGCACCATGAAGAATTTAACAATTAATGACTGGATGAAAAAGAATGACTATCAAGACTATCAGGATACTGAGAAGGAATGTTCAGAGATAAGGGGAAAAAAACCCCAATAACGAATAGAGTGTGGCATTCTGAAAGTTAAGAGGGTAGAATGTTGAAAGAAAGAAGTATTGTCAGCTTTATCAAATGTGATTGAGAGGGGCATCTGGGTGGCTCAGTTGATTAAGCATTCAACTCTTGGTTTCGGCTCAGGTCATGATCTCAGGGTTGTAAGATTGAGCCCCTTGTCGGGCTCCACGCTCAGCGTGGAGTCTGCGTGAGAGATCCTTTCTACATCTCCATCCCCCACTACCCCTACCCATTCTCTCTCTCTCTCTCTCTCTCCATCTCTCTCTCTTTTTCTAAAATAAATAAATAAAATCTTTTAAAAATATGATTGAGAGATGAAGTAAGATGACAACTAAAAAGTTCTAGGTTTACTTCCATATCCTGGCTCTTGTAAATAATGCTGCAGTGAACAGAGGAGTGCATACATCTTTTTGAATTAGTGTTTTCATTTTCTTTTGGTAAACAGCCAGTAGTGGAATTACTGGATTGTGTGTTTTTTCTGTTTTTTATTTTTATTTATTTATTTTTTGAGGAGCCTCCATACCATTTTCCACAGCATTGTTACCAATTTACATTCTCAGCAATAGTACATGAGGGTTCCCTTTTTTCCACGTTCTCTCCAACATTTGTTATTTCTTGTCCTTTTGATACTAGTCATTCTGACTGGTGTGAGGTAATATCTCAGTGTGGTTTTGATTTGCATTTCCCCTGATGATTGGTGATGTGGAGCATCTTTTCATGTGTCTGTTGGCCATCTGCATGCCTTCTTTGGAAAAACGTCTATTCAAGTCCTCTGCCCATGGTTTAGTTGAATTACTTGTAGGTTTTTTTTTTTTTTTTTTGGTGTTGAGTTGTATAAGCTTTTTCTCTATATAAATACATGTACATACACACATACACACACAATGGAATATTAGCCATAAAATAAGGATGAGATCTTTACATATGTGACAATATGGATAGACCGTGAGTATGCTAAATGAAGTAATTCAGACAGAGAAAGACAAATACCATGATTTCATTTATATGTGGAATCTAAGAAACCAAACACACAGAGAAAACAGACTCAGAAACAGAACGAACTGAAGGTTGTCAGAGGGAAGGGGATGGGAGACAGGCAAAATAGATGAAGGGGATTAAGAGATTCAAACTTGTGGTTATAAAATAAGTCATGGAGATGAAAAGTACGGTAGAGAGAGTACAGTTAATAATACTGTACTAACATTGTATGGTGACTACATTCACTGTGGTGAGCACTGAGAAAGGTATAGAATTCTTACATCACTAGTGTACCTAACTAACTAACATTATATGGCAACCATACTTCAATAAAATTCTTTCTTTCTTTCTTTCTTTCTTTGACAGAGACATACACAACGAGGGAGGGAACACAAGCAGGGGGAGTGGGAGAGGGAGAAGTAGGCTTCCCGCCAAGCAGGGAGCCCGATGTGGGACTCAATCCCAGGACCCTGGGATCATGACCTGAGCCAAAGGCAGACGCTTAACGCCTGAGCCACCCAGGCGCCCCAATAAAATTCTTTTAAAAAGAAGTTCTGAGCTTAACAACATCAAGAATATGGTGAGCTGAAAGTGAGCCATTTCAGGGGAATAAAGGTAGAAGGCAAATTAGATTAAGGTTGAAGAGTAAGTGAACCAATATATAGGAAGATAGCTAAAGGAGACTGTGCAGGCAAGTTTTTTGTTTTTTGTTTTTTTGTTTTTCCTGTTTCAGGTTTTAATTTTTCCCAACAATATACAAAGCTCATCATATTAACTATACCTAACATTCTAGACAATTTTCAAAACTTTAAGCAGCCAAATGTCTAAAAACACTGGCTGGTAAAGAAGAACAGATGTAATATTTTCTTACTGGATGATTACCCTTACTCCCTCCCACATACCTTTACTTCCACACTTCCTGGAGCTGGTATATCCCAGCCTCTCTATCAGTATGTTGTACCAGTTACTGAAAGAGAGGATTTAAAATATCCAATATGATTTCTGATTCCTCTAGGTTTCCACTTAATTGTCAATTTTGCTTTACTTATTTTGAAGATCCAATATTAGGTGTTTCCAAATTTTATATTCCTGCATATTCCTATTGATTTGACCCATTTTACCATTATGAAATGTCCTTTATCTCTCAAAATATTTCTTGCCTGAAAGTCCCCACTGTTTGATATTAATATAGCCATATCAATATTCTTTTGGATCGGTTTGCATGAATCCTGCAACCTATTTGTGTCATCATAATTAAGGTGATTTTCTTCCGAACACAGGGCTACATTTTCCCTCACTGTGACAATTTCTGTCTTTTAATCAAAGTGTTTAACATGCAGTCTACCATCCTGTTATTTTCTCTGTCTTATTTTTCCTTTATTTCTCTACTCTGCCTTTTTTGTTATTGTTAATTATTGTACTTCTACACATGGCAGATTTTACACAATTCATTGCCACTTTAAACAGTCAGTTGTGTTTTTACTTACCCATTTATTATTAGAGAAGTTTATTCATTCTTGCCCACCTGTTTTGTTTTTTGTTGTTGTTTTTCTATCCAGGGTAAGTTTTCTTCAGCCAGGAGAATGCCCCTTCGAATTTACACTGGTGATTAATGATCTCAGCTTTTTGAATGACTGAGACCACCTTTATTTTGCCTTCATTTTTTTTACACCTTTCTACTTTGAATGATTGTTGATTCACACGCAGTTGTAAGAAAGCATATAAAAAGATCCTGTGTACTCTATTTTTTTTTAAGATTTATTTATTTATTTGAGAGCAAGAGGTGGGGGGAGAGGGAGAGGAAGAGAGAGAATCCCAAGCAGACTCCCTGCTGAGTGTGGAGCCCAACACGGGACTCGATCTCACGACCCCGAGATAATGATCTGAGTCAAAATCAGGAGTCGGACGCTTAACAGACTGAGCCACCCAGGCGCCCTGATCTTGTGTACTCTTCACCTAGTTTTCCCCAAAGGAACCACCTTGCATATCTATAGCACAATATCATAAACAAGAAATTGACAGTGAGATAGTCTTACTCAGATTTCACCAGTTTTACAGGCACTTCTCTCTCTCTCTCTCCCCCGTGTGTATTTTGTTCAAGGAAATGTTGTGCACATGTGTGTTTCATGTGACCACCACTACAGTGAAGACACAGAACAGTTCCATCAGAAGAATTCTCCATGCTACCCTTTTACTTCCATAGCCACCGCTCTGCTAAATTTGTGACTTCTACAGAAATCAGGGGAAAAAAAGAGAACATAAGCCCAAAGGAAGAAAAAGGAAGAACATAATGAAGGGCAGAAACAAATGATATTGAAAACAGTCAACATAACAAGATAATTCTTTGAAAAAAAATAAATTTATAAACTTCTAGCAACAGTGACAGTAAAAAGAGAAGACACAAGTCATTAGTAATATATAGATCTCAAAGCCATTAGAAGGATACTAAAAGAATTCTATGAGTGACTTTATGCTCATAAATGCCACAACTTAAGTGAAACAATTCCTTAAAAAACAGAAGCTACCAAAATTCAACCAGGATGAAAGAGACAACATGAATAGTCCTGTGGACATTAAAGAAATTGAATGCATAATTTAAAAGCTACAGGAAAAGTAATCTCAAGGCCCAGATCATCTCACTGGAGAGATCTACCAAACATTTAAAGAATTAACACCAATTCCACAATCTTCAAGAAATCAGTAGAGGAACATTACTTCCAAACTCATTTTCTGAGGCCAATATCACCTTAACATCCAAAACTAGAAAAAAAAAAAAAAAAAGAGAAAAAACAAGAAAGCTACAGACTAGGGCACCTGGGTGGCTCAGTCGGTTAAGCGGTTGCCTTCGGCTCAGGTCATGATCCCAGAGTCCTGGGATCGAGTCCCGCATCGGGCTCCCTGCTCTGCGGGGAGCCTGCTTCTCCCTCTCCCTCTGCCTACTTGTGTTCTCTATCTCTCTGTCAAATAAATAATTAAAATCTTTAAAAAAAAAAAAAAAAGAAAGCTACAGACTAATATCTCCCATGAATATAGATGCAAATTACCTAACAAAATTTAGCGAGAATTCAGCAATATATAAAAAACAATTATACACCATTATCATTGAAATTATTATAAATTCACAAGAAGTTACCAAGATAATTCAGAGAGGTTCCCTGTATCCATCACCCAGTTTCTTGTAAGAGTTACTTCTTAAATATAGTACAATTTCAAAACCAGGAAATGAACATTGGAATAATGTGTATGTGTAGTTCTGTCATTTTATCACATACGTGGATTTAACACCACTGCAATCCAGATACTAAATCTCCATTATCACAAATATCTTCCACCGCACTATTCCTTTGTAGCCACCCCCATGCCATCTCTGCAAAATCTCTAACCCATGGCAATCATTAAATTATTTTCCATCTCTCTAACTCTGTAATTTCTACAATGTATATTAATGGAATCACAGTATGTAACTATATGAGGCAGGCTTCCCCCACACACACTCAGTGTAATATGCTAGATCCATCCGATTTATGTTTATCAGTAATTATTTTTTATTGCTGCGTAGTATTCCATGGTATGCATCTACCCATTTTGTTTAAACATTCACCTACTGTAACACATTTTGATTGCTTCCAGTTTTTGACTAGTACAAATAAAGCCACTACGGACAATCATACTTTTTTTGTGTGTAGATGTATCATTTCATTTCTCCGGGATCAATGCCCAAGAGTGCAATTGCTAACTCAAACAGCATTTGCATACATTTCATATTTCTTTTTAAGAAACTGTCAAAGAATTTTCCAAAGTGGCTGTACTATTTTACATTCTTATCACTAATGTACGACAGATCCAGTTTCTCTGCATCCTCTGTCAGTGTGTGGTACTTGCATTTAAAAAATTGTTTTATTTAGCTCTTTTGTTAGGTATGTAATGATATCTCATTGAGGTCTCAATATCCACTTCTCTGATGGTTAGTGGTGTTGAACACATTTTCATGTACTTATTGGCCATCCCTATATCCTCTTCAATGAAGTGTTGCTTCATGCCTTTTGCCCATTTTTTAATTGGACTGTTTTTCTTAAGTTTTAAGAGTTCTTCACATATTCTAACAGGTCTTTTTTTTTTCCCAATATATGGTTTACACATGTTTTCTCCATCTCTGGAGAGTTTTTATTTTCATCTTTTATAGAGTCTTTCACAAATCAATTTGTTTTATATTGTGATTAAGTCAAATTTACCAAGTTTTAAAATTGTTATGAATTATGTTTTTATGGCATGACTAAAAACTCTTCAATAAGCTCTGTATCCCAAAGACTTTCTCCTATGTCTTATTCCAAAGGTCTTCTAGTTTTACATTCACTTTGAAGTAATTGTTTAATCAAGTATGAGATTTAATTCTGGTTTCGTTTTTTTTCTGGTCTATGGGTATCCAGCTTCTCTAGCATCATTTGCTGAAAAGACCATCCTATTCCAATGAACTGCTTTCACAATTTTGTCAAAAATCAGTTGGCTGTACCTGTGTTAACTTTTTTAAAATTTATTACGTTCAATTAGCTGAGATGTCCTTCAACAGATAAATGGATAAAGAAGATGTGGTTCACATATACAATGGAATATTACTCAGCCATCAGAAAGGATGACCACCTACCATTTGCATTGACATGGATGGAACTGGAGGAGATTATGCTAACCTGTGTTAACTTTTTTATTCTCTATTCTATCCTTCCACAAACAGCAAACAATCTTAACATGACTATTTAATAAATCTTCAGTCAGACATAGTAATTCCTCCCACTGTATTCTTATTTGTCAAGATAGTTTTAGGAGTGAGTGTATTTCATCTAAATTGTCAAATGTATGATTTTTGAGTTTTTCATAGTATTCCCTCATTTTCCTACTGATGTTTTCAGGATCTTTAGTGGTATTCCTGATATTGGTAATTTGTATTTTTATTCTTTGTCAGGATTGCTAGAGGTTTGTGTTTTATTATTTATTCACCTTTGTATCATTTTTTGCTTCACTGAGTTCTTTTTTTGTTTTCACTTGCATTGTTTTTGCTCTTCTATTTCATTTCTCCTGCTTGCTTTGAGTTTATGGTGCTATTCTCTTTTCTCATTTCTTGATATGGGAGTTTAGATTATTGAGACTTGTCTTTTCAAATGTATCCATTTCATGCTATAATTTTCCCCTATAGCACAGCTTTAGCTGAACTACAAAATTTTCCATTTTTTATTACTTTCACTCAGTTCAATGTATTTTTTTTATTATGTTGTGTTAATCACCATACATTACATCATTAGTTTTTGATGTAGTATTCCATGATTCATTGCGTATAACACCCAGTGCTCCATTCAGTACGTGCCCTCTTTAATACCCATCACCAGGCTAACCCATCCCCCACCCTCCTCCCCTCTAGAACCCTCAGTTTATTTCTCAGAGTCCATAGTCTCTATTTTTCAAAATTTCTCTTCAGACTCCCTTCTAGACTCATGAATTATTTCAAAGTCTCTTGTTAGTGTCCACATGTTTGGAGATTTTCCTATCTTGGATAGTGATATCTAGTCTGACCAGAGAACACACTGCGTAGAATTTCAATTAAAAAAAAATGGTTGAGGTTGGTTTTATGGCCCAGAATAGTGTCTACCTTGTGGTGTATTCTGCAGTTGTTGAGTGTTCTGTAAATATTGAATGGATCCTGCTGGTTAATGGTGGTAAGCCCGATATACCTGAAGATCTTCTGTCTAGTTGATCAGTTACCACAAGAGGGGTTTGAAGTCTCCGACTCTAACCATGGATGTGTCTATTACTCCTTCCAGTTATTATTTCACCTATTTTGCAGCTCTGCTGTTTGGAGTAAACACATTAATAATTGATAACTCCTCCTGGTATACTGACCCTTTCGCCATTAAGTAAAGTTTGTCTCTGTTTTTGTAATTTTCTTTGTTCTGAAGTCGACTCTATTTGGTATTAGTTTAACCAGTCTTGCTTTAATATATACAAGTATATCTTTTTCTAACTTTTACTTCAACCTACCTATATCATTATAGTTTAAGCGAGTTCATCTAGATAACATATTGGAGGATCATCTTCTCTTCATCCACTCTGCCAATATCTGTAATTATCTTAATTAAGACTGTTTACACTTAAGTTAGTTGTTAATGTGTTATGGCTTAAGTTTGCCAACTTAACTACTCTTGTTTGTTTTCTCTGGTTCCGTTCCTCTGTTTTTCATTTCCTGCCTTCCTTTGGGTTACTTGAATAATTTTTAGTGTTTTGTTTACTATAGTGCTTTTTAATGTATCTCTGTACAATGTAATTAGTGGTTGTTCTAGGTAAAACAATATACATATATAACTTCACAATCTATTGGTTTTGCTTCCTTACTATTTCAAATGAAGTACAGATATTTTGCTTCCACTTAGGTTCCTTTACCACCCACACTTTGAAAATATAATTATCTTAACTGTTTCTTCTACACCTATTAAGCACCACATCAGGTGGTGGTGTACCCTTTGCTTCAACCATAAAATGCGATTTAAGAAATTAATGAGAAGGCTAGTCTATTATCCTTATTTTTATCTATTTCTATGTTCTTTTTTCCATTCTGACCTTCCAAGCCTTTTTGTTATTTCTTTTCTGTTTAAACAACTTCCTTCAGTCTATTCTTTAAGGGTAGGATTACTAACAACAAATTATCTTAGTTTTCCTTCAATGGAGAATGTTTTTATATCCCCTTTAATTCCTAAAGGGATTTCTTCCTTGTCATAGAAATACAGTCCATAATCTCTTCTGTTTGAATCCTTATGCTTTGGGTCCTATTAATAATTGTTTGTTCCCATCATATATTTAGTGCTGCAACAGTGTTAGCTGTATGAATTCATGTTCTTTCACTTTACTCATATAATCACTGCCTTAATTGACGCTCTGATAATGTTTCTTCTGTATACATTTTTTTTTACTTGGTTTTTCAAAGTAGGTACTTGAATATCCGTTCCTGAATTCCCTTATAAAAATTGGTATTTATGCATTAATCAAATAAGTACCCATTGAACACTTATGATATACTTTGGCACTTAGAAGATTAGTTCTGAAGAAAAAAAAAAAAACACTCCTGTCTTTTATATTACACTGTAGTCAAGAAGAACATAAAGAAACACACAAAACAGCTTATTAAAAATGGACAGCAAAATATAATTAATTTCCAAAATCACAGGTATTCCCTTTCCTCTTTTAAAGGCCCCTTTACATAAAAAAATCTATTCTAAATTTCCACCTGCACATCCTATGGGCAATATTACTATGAGAATACTATTTACTTGAGGAACCTATTTTATCTAATTCAAAGTTCCTTCTCATCATAATTTCATAAAATTTTTCTAAATTCAAAGAGATAAGATATATGTACTTTTGAGTACCAAGGTTCACTTAAGACCTAAAATATGATGCATAAATGCCACACCTAGTCAATAAACGTGACAAACCAAAGGCCCACAAATCCTGGCTCCCAGTGTTTTGGTCCTTCTTCTTCTTCTTCTTCTTTTTTTTTTTAGAGAGAGTGTGGAGTGTGAGCAGGCTGAGGGGCGCAGAGAGGCCAAGGGAGAGAGAGAATCTTAAGCAGACAACCAGCTGAGTGTGGAGTGTGACACGGGGCTTAATCCCAGGATCCTGAGATCATGACCTGAGCCAAAATCAAGAGTCAAACGCTTAACCAAATGAACTACCCAGGTACCCCTGTTTTGTTCTTTCTATCCAATCATTTTATCATCCTATTTCTCTGCCTCATTCCTCTAATCTCCCTCATTCCTCTAATCATTGTAAGGAGTAAAATTTATAAAACAACTATTACTCTAGGTTTATGGAGAATATTGTCTAAATCTACAGAATTTGATGACTGCCCTTATGATTATCATTAAATTGTGTCCAGAGCTAATTTTTCTCAATCACTTTTTCCCCTTTTAAAAATGTATTTTTAAAATTATATTTAAGTAATCTCTACACCCAACATGGGGCTCAAACTCACAACCCCACAATCAACAGTCAAATGCTCTACCAACTGAGCTACCTATGTGCCCCTCTATCTTTCTTATTAATTGGAAGAGAAGGCAATACTTCCTTCCCATCTGCAATGTCAACATTTGCCATCCCACCAATGGCCTGCTATTTGCTATGTCACATTCTGTCCTAATTTACTGGAGTATCAATAGTAACATCCTCCTTGTTTTATGTGGTCAGTCTATTGTCAACCTCTATTCTGCATGAAATGATATATCAGGGTCCTAGGGGCAAGACTTTTTCCTTGCATGTATTTACCCTGTCTTTTGCCTCTTTGTTTTTTTAAAGGCCATCATATAGGGTTTCCCCTTTCTGGCTCTACCACTAAGCACCTTCAGGCTAGTATTAATCTTTCTGGTTCCTGAAACTGGTCCAGTGTCAATTGGTCTTCTGATAGCCCCAGGCTGACAACTTTTAACCTAACTCCAAACTTAACTGACATTATTCTTTCATTTAGTTCTGGTCTCTGTGCCCTCAAATCTAATAAGGAACCTAACCAATTATTTCTACCAATAGTGGGGAAAGATTCTTGAGCCACAGATAACATCACTCTCAGGTAACATATAGCCAAGGTATTTGTAAGTACTCTTCTGGAGATGAAATCATCACTCTTCTTTTGTCAAACCTAAGAAATGATTCCAATGTTGGAAATTCAAGTTCTGCAGAAACGAGTAGCAATGCCATTATTACAAACAGGCCTACTAAGTATCTCTCAAATCATATAATGCATGTAACACCAACTCTGCCAATATTTTGGAATGCCCTGCCAAAAAGGGCAATTCATTTTGATTAACAATCCTTTTTTAAGCTTGAAATCCCTTTAAAAATCATCCAAAATTTCCTGGTAAATATTCAATTGCTTTATGTCTCACATGTTGGCTTATTCATTAAATCTGAATAAAAACACCTTTTTAAAGGTATTTATTCTTTGCAGAGCTTAAGAAAAAGTTTACTAACAATCACACTTCCCTAATACACAACAACAGATTAATCTATCCTAGGTTCAAAATAAGCACGGTTTTATTTCTTGAGTTGAGCCTGTCTGTTCAAATGTCATCTGTGAACCAGCAATAGCCAGGAATCAAAATCATGTGTGTCACTTAGATGAAAACAATTCACTTCTTTCTAATCTTTCAATATTTCAAAGAAGCTCAAAATACTTACTTGAAAGACATGTATATATTTTGGTTGAAGAGAACTTTCAGTTATTTTTTTTTCCCCCAACTTTCTTAGAATTGTAAAGAGCCCTTTTGTGATAGAGAACGGCAATTCTGGCCAAAGAAATAATCATAATCTCAAAGAAAGGAGCAAATTTACCACTAGCCATGAGCATTGTGCACCTAACAGTTATCATACCTTTCATTTAATAGATATAATTTATAAATGACAAAAATTGCCCTTATCTTCAGATCGATGATAAAAAATATAGTCATTATAAACATAGCATATAATTTTGACCAAGAAGGAATTTCTTTTGTGGATGTTTTTAGCAGTTGTAGCAACTCTAAATGTTATTATTTCTCTTTTGGGTGCTAAATGAAATTAGCAGATACCCAAAATCTTTTCTGCAACCCACAGCCATTAGTTTATTTTAACGGGGTTTACAGTTGTTATACACTGGGTCATTTAGCCGCAGACAATTTACTTTCTGGGGCCTCTTCTCCTACTTTTCGTCCCTTTCCTGCTTCCTTTGAGTTGAGTTGCTAACGATTAATTCACAGAGAAATAAGTTAATGCAGCAACTTTTGTGTTTCGTTCCAAATGCTCAAATAGCCTGTATAGGGTTCCTTAAATCTAAAGCAGCATCTCACAAATGAAAGACACTTTTAATCCCTCTTCACAAATGATGGATTTTTTCCCTCCCTCTTTTTCTTTTTAAATAATCACAAAGATAACACATTTTGGAGATTAAACTAAGACAGAGTGGTCAAATCTAAAACAAAACTTATGGAAAAATGTTTGTATGAACCATGTCCTTCAGTTAAAATCAAAACTAGTTCAAAATATCACCTTTCATTTTACCTTTGAAATAAGCTGAGCATTTGAATTCATAGGATTTCTCATCAATGTGATACTGTGGACATTATTCTCTATCAAAAGTGAAAGTGTTACTTCTATGAAACAGCCAATTTGTTTTTTGTAACTGTGATGTATGTGATAAATTAGACATTTTTCATTTTAAAAATCAGAGCCTAGATACTCAGCTTCAATGGCTTTGTCGTAGGAACCACAAATATATACTTATTGTATATGCTTCTCATTTCCCACACAGTGACAGCTCAATAAGTCCACGCATGGCTCAGTTACCCATTAGCGGAGATGGATCTATCTAGTCATTGGGTAACAGACCCCTTTGTACCAAGAATTCACTCTTTAAACAGAAAATCAAAGGATGTTACAAAAAAAGAGGACTAAGCTTTTAGATCATTTTGCTACATGAAGCTAGAATCAGAGGATATTAGAAAAAGAAGGAAATGACCTTCAGATCATCTCTTCCAACCCTTTCTATTTATGGATAAGAAAACAAGGCTTAAAAAGAAAAGGACAACCCACTAAAGAGGGGAATTAGTAACTGCGCTGAGACAAAAACTCTGAATGCCAGACCGATGCTCTTTCCCCTTTAGGAGCTTCTAAAGGCCATGCTCCTTTAAGGACTAGGGGTGTTAACAACTCTACTGGTTCCACGTTTCTGCACTCTTACTGCATTGCAGACCTTTTTAAATAGTCCTGTTGTCAATAAAATCTGCTCAAATTGTCCTATTTTGAGTGTGGCATCTGTTTTCTATTATAACCCTATGGATATATTCGCTCTTAGTTACAAATTTTGTGAGCTTAAATTTTTTATCTGTAAAAGAGATGATATAAATAGAAACCTCATAGAGCTGAAATGAAAGTTGAATGAGATAAAGTGTGCAAATGACTTAACAAAGTGCTTGACACATAGTGAACAGTCAATGTTAATTATCACTAGTGTGTGTACTATGTCTTATTCTTCTCCATAAGTAAAGATGTATAGGGAATTCTGATATCTAGCATGTTTGTGAGATATAATGTTGTGGGAATCTTAAAAGCTACTTGAGAAAACTATCCTATTATGTATTTCACAATTTTAATCAATAAATAGATATAGAAGATCTAATTTTAATGTATCCCCATTTCCTACAGTCAAACATCCAAGTGAAAGCTATTAATTAATAATCCAAAAATATTATAATATTACCATTTTCCATCTTGCACTATAAGTGAGGTACTGACTCAAGATCCATATCTCACCATCAATAAATATTTTCAGAAAGAAAACAGTATCTTAGGTGACACAGTACACATCACAGGATTCTGAAGCTAACCATTATCATCGTGATCACTTGAGAAATATATCACATATTGATATATACAAGGGGAATTATAATGTTTCCATTAGAAAGCCAAATGAACATTCTTTTGCCTTTTACACTCTTTAGAGACCTAATGTAGACTATGTAAGTATCTACTAAGTATTGTCTTTTCAGGAAATTCAGACATCCATTTAAGGGTGCTCTTTTCTTTCAATCAAAAGTTGACATGGATTTCACAGATTGATTTACATTTTGCTCAACCTGAAACTTTTAATGATGATTTAGCACATGCAACTTTGCTCCCTGTTTGTTAAATGAAATCAGAAAGGAATCTAGGTCCAAAAGACCACTATGGTTCCTTTAGGGTGAACCAGGGCTAAAATGAGCTTGAAATAACTCCTAGTTAGGGGAGAGTGGCATGAAAATAATATGACTGAATTAATTTAGCTTAAATCAGTATCTCTGGCAGACTCTGCTTACAGGATGTCCAGGGATGAAATAATACAGGAGTCTGTTGGTCGTATGCTGGAGTCTTGGCAAACAGTCATACCAGTGCTTATGCCGACTTTAAGAATACACAGTGTTTACTCCCTTTCTCATTCTCTGAAACGTTAATTTTGGTTTTTTTTTCCTTCTCTATGCCCAATTAGGAGATAATCATTAAGTTGAGAAAATTTTTTTTTAATTTTTCACATATTTCGATCCTTGCCAAAGCCCCAGTTAGTAGCTGTAAAAATTTAGCAACTTAATTTTAATTCCTTAATTTTATGGAAAAAGAGCAAAGAATTTTGAGCAAATATTCTCATTAAGAATCAAGTGGAAAATCTACTCTGAAAATTCAAATAAATGTCAAAGCCACTAATATTGAGACCCCAAGGAAAATTAATTTTACTTTGAAGAAGAGACATGAGTAATATTTCATTTTTAAAAAAGATTTATTTCTTTGAGAGATAGAGAGAGAGAATATGAGTGGGGGTAGAGGCAGAGGGAAAGCAGACTCCCCACTGAGCAGGGAGCTGGACACGGGGCTCAATCCCAGGACCCCGAGATCATGACATAAGCTGAAGGTAAATGCTTAACCCATTGAGCCACTCAGGTGCCCCGAGACATGAGTAATATTTTACAAAAATGTCAGGACAAAGCTAGACAAGTTCAGGGTTAAACAACACAAGCCACAAGGTGAAAGGTAATGCTCAGAGTTTCCATTAACAATGCTGCTAACCTCAAGTTGTAAAAACTACCTTTTATCCTTCCTGGATAGGATTTTATCATTCAAAGGTTTAAATATTTTTGGGGGGAATGGTGGTGAGAAAAATGAGACAGATATAGCATCTAACATATGGCTCTAGGTAGCAAGATATTTTGGAACATGTCAGACAAATATGAGCTCAGCTGGGCTCTTACAAGAATATTACTATGGATTAAGTACTTATGGTTTCCAAGCTCAGTTCCCTTACCTCTGTCATTTAACACAAACCCCCTTCAAGTGTTGTGAGTATTCATTTATTTGTCATTCATGCATCCATTTAAAATACTCCTTGTTTCTTGGGGCGCCTGGGTGGCTCAGATGGTTAAGCGTCTGCCTTCGGTTCAGGTCATGATCCCAGGGGGTCCTGGGATCCAGTCCCGCATTGGGCTCCTGGCTCAGCAGGGAGCCTGCTTCTCCCTTTCCCTCTCCTTCTGCCTCTCCCCCTGCTCTCTCTCTCTGTGTGTCTCAAATGAAAAAAATAAAAAAAGATCTTTAAAATACTTCTTGTTTCTTATGCGGCAAAGCTCTGCTCTAGGTACTATGGATTCAGCAGTAGAAAACCATGGTCTCAAACTTTCAGAGCTCACAATCTGTGGGAGATAGACACACCAACACACAGTAAAACAATGTGTGCTGAGTATTAGTAGAAGAGAAATATAAAAGCTATGATCATATGCAACAGACAGAAGCCTCGTTGGAGAAATTAAAGACATTAAGGGATAAATATAATAAGACTGCTAGATACCAGTCATTATATTATGTCAAAGAGGTGGATAGAAAGTTGTCTAGTAAAAATGTCAAAACAGTTAAGATAGAAGCAGCAACATTAGCAAAGGCATGTATGTTTGGGGATCTTTTTTATTTTTTTTTTAAGAGAGAGACAGAGAGAGAGGGAGTGGGACAGGGCAGAGATAGAGAGAATCCTAAGCAGGGTCCATGCTCACCATGGAGCCCAATGCCGGGCTCAATCTCACAACCTTGAGATCAAGAGCTGAAATCAAGACGTGGATGGACTGAGCCACCCAGGCGCCCCTGTTTGTGAATCTTTAAGATGTTTAAGTAGGTCTTGGGGTAAGATGAGATTGGAAATGAAATTGGGGAAATATCTTTAATGGTATAAATGCCAGACTAATGACTTTGGACTTCAATCTATATGCCCTGGTTTAAGTATGCCAAGGAGACTAGAAATCACAGGACAGAGAATATGGCATCTCTTCCTAAAGCATTCATTTTACTAGAAGGCATATAAAAATCAGCAACAGAATATAACATGATATTGACATGAGTTATAAAGGGAAAAAAATGAGGCAGATAAATATTTGACTGCTGGTACCAACTACAGTGTCCAAATTTATTCACTTTTATAATTAGGGGATTTAAAAGACAGTTATTTGTTCATTTATGGGCAGAGAATCATGAAAAAATTTAGTGAAGAGATACCTATCAAAACTGCAAATAATGAACATAAACAGGTTAATTTCCTAGCAATTTTTCTTAGGAAACATTTAGGTTTCTTAAATGTTTATTTTCAAACTAAGAAATCACTAGCTTTTAGTCTCACTACATGTTTACATAAAGTTCTCTCAAGAAAGTGACACACAAAAGAGAAATCTGTATTTTAGTAGTAGGACCTGGCATAATTTTTGGCACTCAGATGTCTGCCAGGGAATAATGTGCCTGGTTAACAGTTAATGGTTGCATTCCCAGAGAGGAAATCTGCATGCTTAGCTTTGAGTGAGAAGATATTCTGTTGCCTAATAAGAGATGTTTAAGTTAACTCCAATGCAGTGGTAAATAGATAGGAAAACAAAGTAAATTAATTACATTTTTTAAATAAAAGTTTTTCAGAAAGATTCAGTTCTTTAAATCTGCCAGAACTGAAAGCATCATTTGACTAAAAATAACAGAGAATTTTTAGTGTGGTTAATCTAATACACGCAGGTGTCTTTTTTCCCCTTATTTTATTTTCATTCCAGTTAGTTAACATACAGTATTATATTAGTTTCAGGTGTACAATAGAGTGATTCAGCCCTTCCAGACATCACCGAGTGCTCATCACAAGTGCACTCCTTTTGAATGGTGTGATTTCCTCAAGCATCTTGGAGATGACAAGGAGGTCTAAGTTCAATCTGTGATAGCCAACCTCTCCAGATATCTAGGCAATGCCAAGAAATCCAGGAGTCCATCTTTCAACCTGCTCTACTAGAATTCAGAATGCCATATAAGCATTCAAAGACTACATGAGGCTTGCCTTCCAAAGACACTGAGCTGGAAAGAACTTGCACAGTACTCCTTGAAGGATTTTCATGTATATTCACTTAGGGATTTGTTTTAATCACCATGGTACTGATTTATGTTTCATTATTTGGTTATGAATTTAAAATTGAGAGGTACTGAATTTAAAGAAAATGTTTTTTTTTTCCAATCAAAATCAATGTGTGTCAAAATAAGACCAAAAAATACAATGACTATATTTAAACAAATAATCTCCATTTTGACTTTGAGAGAATATAATTATTTTATTGGCATTTCATGATAATTTTAAATGAAATAAAATTACATTTGCAGTTATTAAAAAAGTCATCTGCATTTGCAAAATGAGTTTTACCATGAACTCTAGCAGTGTATATACACATCCATGGGAGAGGATACATTTTGTAGATAGCCAATTGTTTTTTTTTTTTTTTCCCCTAGTTTGGTTTCTTTGCTCCACACAAGTGTTTCCTTTACTCAGTAAAGTAGTGTCATTCATCAAATCAAATTTGGCCTCTGAGCTACAAAAGTCTTTTCAAACCCTTGGCAGAGAAAATCTTGAGAACCAAGTCATTTTATTTTCAAGAGCCATGCATACTGAATACAAAAGGCAATCCTGGACAGAAACTGGGCAGAAAACATATACACTAAATGACAGATTTAAAACAGATAAAAAAAGATTCAAACTAGCCTATCTCCTCAAATTAGATGAAAGTTGTGAGAGCTGAACAAAGGGTTCCTGAGCGAGGGCCTGGTGTCATTTCATCCCAGAATGATGAAAACTCCAGGTAGGTTTGGAATGATCTGGTAACAAAAGACTGTGATTCATGCTCTCGGTGAAGTCCAAGAAAGAAGCAGGTTCCACAGTGAATTTTTCATTCCTACGTGGCACAGGATTTGTGGAGTATAAGGATGGTATGGCACATATAAAGAAAGAGTGCCTGACAGCAAAGAGCATCTAGGGACACAGAGAATATCTCTCATCCCTTAATTTCCTCTGCCATCCGAAAGGGGGTGCAGACACGCCTTAGAGGGGAAGATATACTTTCCCCATCAACACAGCTGGCAATACAGTAAGGTCCCAACCATTCCCCATCTGTCTCACTACTGATCACCCGTCTCTCATAACCCAAGGACAGCTCTGGGGAGAAGGAACGAAGTAAAAACCACCAAAATGGCCACTCAAAACCTAAAAAGCACGAAGAGGAACAAAACCAAAAAAATTAATTGTCACAGTTCACCTGGGAGTGACTAGATTAAATTATCTGTGAAATGGAAGGAAAGGACCTAGAATAGAAATTGTTATACTGTAGAAACACTTTTTAGCATAACTGAGCTTGTTGCTAGGGCCAATTTTGCAATATACAGGGAAAGACTTGAAGATACACAATGGCTGTTTCAATCTTCCCTTTGATCTTGCAATTGCCTAAGCTTGCTTCTTTATAACAACTCTCTGACTTCTTCTTGACCCTATCAAAACTTCCATTCACCTCGTCCCTGAAGCATCTACTGTGAAGTAACTATAATAATATGATGAAAGTGATTCACACCAACTTCTGATAAGGCCGAATCTTAAGTAAAAGATAAAGAGAATGATGGATTTTAGAGCAATGGGTCTACACATTTTGGATGTCCAAGTGGAAATATATGTAACCAATGTTGTGGTTTAGAGTCTCTTTCATTTACCATGCCCACCCCCACATTCAAAGCATATCAGGAAGCATCATGCTACATTCAACTTTGCACATGGCCCTCTTCTCATACAAAACAAAGAGTAATTGTTGGGTAAAACTGAATTACAATCATGTATGTTGACTATGTATAATGTTATACCAGAACCCATCAAATATATGGTTATTTTACTATCTTAAAATTATATTCCACGTACAGATGGATAATTTGAATCTATGAATACTTTGAGATGTAATCTTATGTGTAAATAATGCCAAGAATAATACCTGCTTATATATTTTTGAAAATTAAATGAGATACACTTAGAAAAATCAGCTCAAAAACCTTGACTCTCTACCACAGATTTGGCTTTTTCATGCTCAGAAATAAATCTGTTTACATTTTTAATAGAACTGGATATATAAATAGGGCAAAGTAGTAGAATTAAGGGCTGCACGGTCCCAATATGTGGTGAGAAACTAGCTATGGCTGGGATACATAAGGTTTTGATGATTTAAACTACCATGTGAGAAGAGGTAGAGTGTTAAAATATAGTTAAGAAAAGCAATTCAAGAAAATATTAAGTATATTCAAAGGATCTGAAGAAGGAGGAGGAGGAGGAGAAATAATAGCTAAAGAAAGCCTTTGGACTTTCCAAGGTATGTAATTATATTGATTTTTCTCTCATAGGAAAAAAAATACCATCATAGTACTGGACTCGTTGCAGATTAGAGATCAGTCCTTGTCTTGATTTTATGAAGCATTGTGGGATTAATCTGGCTCTTTTCTACCCATCCGAGGCCCAAAGTTGTAAGGGTGGTAGGCCATTACTACCTCCTTCCAAAATTTTTAGAGAGGTCAAAGAATGGGTAGGATGACGTAATTATTAGTAAAAGCTGTGAATGTGTGGGTATTTCAAGAAGAAACATAGCCCTGAGTTCATGAGTTGCTATCTCATCTTCTCTCAGAGTCTCAGATATTGGGGATACTTTAAAGTTGCCAAACACTGTGGAACAGTGGGACAAAAAATGGATGTAGGGGGCACCTGGGTGGTGCAGTTGGTTAAGCATCTGACTTTTGGTTTTGGCTCAGGTATGGTCTCAGCGTCTTGAGATCAAGCCCTGCCTTGCGCTCTGTGCTTGAGATTCTCTCTCCCTCTCTTTGCCCTGCCCACTTGTTTTCTCTCTCTCTCTCTCTCAAATAAGTAAATAAATCTTAAAAAAAAAAAAAAACCATGGATATAGAAGTATAAATTCTGCCTCCAGCATTTTGTACCTATATGATCTTGGTGAGTTATTTTTTTCCACTCCTACTGTCAATTTCCTAAAGTGTAAAATGGGAAAACTAATATTTGGTATGTTTGTTGTGAAAATAACAGCCTTCAATATAGTACCAGGCACAAAATGAATGATTTGGGTTCTTTTTAATGAATGTGTTGAAAGAATATATATTAACTAAAATTTACTGGATGTTTGCCACATAATAGAACTCAGTAAATATGAAGGAAGTAAAGAATTAATAAACAAATGAATAAAATAATGAAAAAAGCGGAGGAGGAAGGTTTCTAATGCTATGTCATGAGAATTCTCTCTAGCCAGTTCTGTTCTCACCTTAATTGCTTATGAAGGACAGAAGCTGTGCCCAGACTACACATTTTCATAACTTCTTTAGAACATTCTATGTGGCTTTTAAGTTGAAGCTTAATAAGCACATCTGAGATGCTTTCGATCAGCACAGTTTTTATAATCCTTTCAACTGATGCCCTAAAGTATTTCACAGAATTTTATTTACTGGAACCATCTACAATTAAAATTAAGGAAAAGTGTGGTGTATATATACAATGGAATATTATGCAGCCATCAAAAGGAATGAAATCTTGCCATTTGCAACGACATGGATGGATCTGGAGGATATCATGCTGAGCCAAATAAGTCAGTCAGAGAAAGACATGTATCATATGCTTTCACTGATATGAGGAATTCTTAATCTCAGGAAACAAACTGAGGGTTGCTGGAGTGGTGGGGGGTGGGAGGGATGGGGTGGCTGGGTGATAGACATTTGGGGAGGGTATGTGCTATGGTGAGCGCTGTGAATTGTGCAAGACTGTTGAATCACAGATCTGTACCTCTGAAACAAAAAATACATTATATGTTAAAAAAAAAAAAGAAGAAGAAGAAGATAGCAGGAGGAGAAGAATGAAGGCGGGGGAATCAGAGGGGGAGACGAACCATGAGAGACTATGGACTCTGAGAAACAAACTGAGGGTTCTAGCGGGGAGGGGGTGGGAAGATGGGTTAGCCTGGTGATGGGTCTTAAAGAGGGCACGTTCTGCATGGAGCACTGGGTGATATACGCAAACAATGAATCATGGAACACTACATCAGAAACTAATGACATAATGTATGGTGACTAACATAATAATAAAAAAAATTAAATTAAATTAAGGAAAAGTCCCAGCAAAAGTTGCTACTTTACTGAAAACTTACAAGGTTTACTAACCCTACAAGTTTATTCAAGGTTTACAAGTGCTCTATATAAATAACTCTTGTCTTTTATGCAAGACAAAAATGATAGATATTTTTATTATAAATGTAAGGGATGTGCATAGTATAGGTGACACCAAATTCCTACTATCAATTTTAGGGCAAATCTTAGTGCCTTAGTAGGTACATGAAATACGCTACTGTGAAATGTACATAATATTAAAGAATGCTCTACCTGTGGAGAATACTTTTATGTAGCCATCATATATAGAAGAAAACATACTAAATATAATAAGCATTGAATTCATGACAAAACATCCAAGTTTCCTCAATTAAAAATTTCCTGAAGTGCATAACTTCTTTTAAAAGTACTTTTGGGGTGCCTGGGTAGCTCAGTTGGTTAAGCATCTGCCTTCGGCTCAGGTCATGATCCTGGAGTCCCGGGATCGAGTCCCGCATCGGGCTCCCTGCTCGGCAGCGAGTCTGCTTCTCCCTCTGACCCTCCTCCCTCTCATGCTCTCTATCATTCTCTATCAATAAATAAATAAAAATCTTTAAAAAAAAAAGTACCTTCAATATTAACTCAGCGACCACTTCCACGTTACATCTGTGGTCAACGCTATGCCTGTGGCAGCTGCCAAAAGTCACACAGAGGTAAGAGCTGTCACAGAAAGCTAAGGACTTAGGAAGCCCACCTCACCAGAGAGTCTACCTTTTAGGTCAAATGCCAAGTCAGACCAGTGCAAAGGACATAAACACTGGTGGGTCAGACAGGAATGTCTGTGTAAGCTTGAGTGTGTGTGTGTGTGTGTGTGTGTGTGTGTGTGTGAGTGAATGCATGTGTGCACATGTACCTTTTGCTAGTCAGAAAGCATTTGACAATTATTATCACAATTAACTTAGCTATGCACCTTTGGATATATAATTAAATTGAAAACTGTTTTCAGTGTCTCAAATTAATGCCTAAAGTCATGGAGTACTATTCCTACAGCTAAAGCTGGCACTGTCTAAGAAGGCTATTACAAGCCTCATCTCTTGGTCATAGAATGATCTAGGTTTTCAATTTAGAAAATAATCTCATTACGCTGGGAAGCTAAAATGACATTGATATTAAAGCACACACGCAGATGACAAGAATCTAGTTAGCAAGTGACATACTACATCACCAACTATTCATAAATTAAGTTTTCCATTATTTTAAAGAACAACTTGACCAAAGTTGAAAATTTCATCGCCTTAACTCTTACATTCATAGCATTTATTTTATTTTTTTAAAGATTTTATTTATTTGACAGAAAGAGAGAGCACAAGCAGGGGGAGTGGCAGGCAGAGGGAGAGGGAGAAGCAGGCTCCCTGCTAAGCAGGGAGCTTGATGTGGGGCTCGATCCCAGGACCCTGGGATCATGATCTGAGCTGAAGGCAGACACTTAACTGACTGAGACATCCAGGTGCCCCCATTCATAGCATTTAGATCACCAAGTAACTTTGGTGGTCATCCCCAGTATCAGCTATATCCTCTCTTCTTGCATGAATTCATCCATTTTTTTCAGAGGAACAGAGCAATTATTCTGTTATTTTCTAAAATTAATGGGAATAATTCAAGATTTAGTAATTTATGAAAATTTCTTGACACTTTTCTTTTTCCCTAAAGCCTACTGAAATAAGAACAATGCTTTCTTCACGCTGATGTTTAGAAATCTCAATTCTTCAAGAACTATCTGATAATTCACACCTCATACGGCTATGATATATAAAACGATACAGTGGCTGGCACGCAATAAATAGCAAAAACTTGATGTTTATTCTTGTTCATTGTAGTTATTACTTAAAATCTCTTATTTTGCATATAAAAATAGAATATAGAGAAGTTCAATCACTTATTCATGGTAATGACATTAAATATGCAAAGTCAAAACAAGAAGCAAGATACTCTGGCTCTCCATCCAGTGCTCCTTCCAAAACCCAGTAATTCCTCTCTAAGATACCCTAAGGAATAAGAATATCTAACCCTAAAATACAAATCAAAACCACAGTGAGATACCACCTCACACCAGTCAGAAAGGCTAAAATTAACAACTCAGGAAACAACAGATGTTGGCAAGGATGTGGAGAAAGGGGAACCCTCTTACACTGCTGGTGGGAATGCAAGCTGGTACAGCCACTCTGGAAAACAGTATGGAGGTTCCTCAAAAAGTTAAAAATAGAGCTACCCTATGACCCAGCAATTGCACTACTAGCTATCCACCAAAAGGATACAAACATAGCGATTTGGAGGGACACATGCACCCCAATGTTTATAGCAGCAA
>NC_138385.1:81115198-81147260 GCF_054177405.1 Leptonychotes weddellii | reverse complement strand
GACAATTATCATATGATTACACTCATATGTGGGATTTAAGAAACAAAACAGAGGATCATAGGGGAAGGGAGGGAAAAATAAGATGAAATCAGAGAGGGAGACAAACCATAAGAGACTCTTAAGTATAGGAGACAAACTGAGGGTCGCTGGAGGGGAGGTATGTGGGGGGATGGGGTAATTAGGTGATGGGCATTAGGAGGGCACTTGATGTAATGAGCACTGGGTATTATATGCAAGTGATAAATCACTGAACTCTACCTCTGAAACTAATAATATACTACGTTAATTAATTGAATTTAAATAAAATTTAAAAATATAGATAATGTGCAAAAAAGAATATCTAACCCTAAATAAACAACAAAAACAGTTATTGAAGTTATGCCATTAAAGAACTAATTTATTTCATATAATCTGAAGACATTAAATTTAAGACTCATAATTTTATCATAAACTATACATTAGGTGGTAACATCTATGAGTAATAATACATGTGACTTGTCATTAACAAACATCAGAATTTCAAAGTGACCTCCCTAAATGGATATAGAGAAAGCAGACAATCTGGCGGTTCCAGCAGGGGAGTATACCTATCAGTGGTCTTCATTTTCCTCCAAAAGGAATGATGTTCTCCTCTCCTCAATTGATTTAAGTCTGCTATCCAACCCCACCTGTGATCACAGTGTTCAGTTCACATGGCTGTCTAATAATTAACTGGCTGAAGGAAGGAAAAACATGGAAAAATACGGAAGGAAGGAGAAATGGCCATGTCAGAATAATTAGGACAGTCAGCGGTCCTACACAGATCATAACAAGATCATCCCAACTACTAAAATAAAAATGCTTTACCTTTCCTATTATCTCTGTCAGAAAGGGTTCTGCTATTTCCACAAAACTTAATAATCAATCAGCTAAGAGATATGAGAGATCTGTGCATTATATATAGACTAAGACAAAAGTTTGTGAAAATACAGAGGAAATCCGAGTAGATTATGTCCCCAAGAAGGTTTGGTGGTTCCCAAAGTATTCTTGCACAGTCTCCTCCAACCCTAATCCCCACAGTACCCAGATTATCTGGGAAGCAGACACCAAATTAGCACTATCTGCACTAGACATCAGCTATATTACGGCTACACAGCCTTTTGTGAGATGACCCAGGAACTTAACTCCCTTAAGTTTCAAACAGCTGATTCAGACTTGGAAGCTCCATATATGTTGGTTCAAGAAGGAATCCATTTTCATGGAAATATGGAAGCGATAACCATTACTGCCAGGCCTGCCTTGTCAACCAAACTGGCCTCAGCCATCACTGGGGTGGCACAGGTTGCCTCTAGAATGTCTCCATAAATGTACTGTTTTCCTTCAAGTAAGAGTATACCCAATTCAGGCACTGGGATCATGAGGCAGGGAGGGAAATAAGAACCTATAAGTCATGTCTGCCCTAAGTTAGATTCACGTGCACTGAAATGTCACAAATAGAGGCAACACTATTACAAAGTCATGTAGCAACACAGCCAAATGGCACAAGTTTATTTTAAGCACAGATCTTTTGGCAAGTGCTCAAATATGGATACCATGTATGATACTGCCGTACGCTAGGTATAAAGAAGTTCTTTAGTCAAGACAATGAGAGCAATCAAGAATAAGCACGCCCAAACATAAGGATTCTTCACAGAGATAAGCTCATATTTTAGCTTCTATAGTTGGATCATTCATGACAGATCATAAAATGGTTCCTGTCCAAAGATTCATGCATTTTGAGCCAATAATAATTGTTCATCTACCCCAGAAAAACATACAAGCTTTTATTATAACCCAAAATTTATGAGAAGTTATTATTTTTAACATATTTATAACATTAGGTTAGGCCTCTGAATTTAAGGGTTTCTCTCACCATGTACAGAATAACAAGGCTGTAATGAGCTTTAGTTATAGACTGGGGAATCCTATTATTTTTGTCCTGGGCAATTCCTGAAAAAAGTTGTGCCAAGATCGCAGTTGTTTTGGATGAAACAATTACAACTGGAGAAAGATCAAAGTCAACACCTTAAATGGAGCCCAGAATCTGATTGGCAACTGATCTGGATATAATTCACAGGTGTTACATGCTCTGTGCTTTTGGGCCTTCCATCTGTTCTGCATCATCCTGATTTTGACTAGTTAGCCCTTCAGTCAGTTCTTGCTAATACAATATTCCAAATTGGACACTGGGATCATAGGACCAAACTATCTGGCTTAAATAAACAAGACCAACATATCTAGGAAATATGAATAAGTGGTTATCAGTGTATAGCAATAAGCAGAAAGTATCTTAGCCTTTTGTTGCTTTTCAATGAAAAAGTTGCGTACTTGATATATGCAACATTGATTTTTAATCACGGTATACAGAACCTTGTACTGGGATATAATCGAGGTCTACCAAATGGTGATTTACACTGTGTTTGAACCCAGGCCTAATTCCAAAGCTTCAACAACATCATGTTTCAGGGAATAAAGGTAAAAAGAGATAATATAACTGTCCTTAAGTGTTTGGGGTCTAGTATAAGAATGTGGAAAAAGATAGCACATATATTCATACCTATATGTACAAAATAAAGGTAACTGCTAACGTATACCACCAAACAGAGTTATGGTGGTTCAAAGGAAAGGAAAAGGCTTTAATATCAGCTCAGGCAAGGTGAGATGGAGATATATTTCATTTAAGAGGGTGTGTTTAACAGGGTCTTAAATGAGAGATAATTTTAAGAGGTGATAATTTTTTTTTTAAAGAAAGAACTTTGAAAATGACAATCTACTTACTCGGAGGGAAGAACACAAATACACCAACACTGAAGTATTAACCTATTATAGTGCATTGGAGGGGCATGGGTGTTGTTCATTCCAAGTAGAACAACAAGAGAGAATGTCAGAAGAGTTCAGAGGCATGAAGATGGAAGCTCATTAGGATGTCAAGGAACTAAATTCCAAAGCAAGAAAATTTTACTTAAATATTACAGGCAATGGGGAGTCATTGAAGGTTGCTGAGCAGAAGGTTGATACTATTAGATCTACTCTTTGGAAAGACAGCTTTAATTCCAGTGAATATAATTAATAGGAATCAGAGATTATATAGGAAATTATCTATGTGACAATGTACAAGATTTTGAGGATGTAATACAGGTCGATGGCATTGGTTATGGCAAGAAGACAAGACAATATTGGGGCACCTGTCTGGCTCAGCCAAAAGAGCATGTGACTCTTGATCTTGGGGTTATGAGTTTGAGCCCATGTGCAGAGATTACAAAAAATAAATAAATAAAATTTTAAGGAAAAAAAGAAGACAATATTAAGGCAGATTCTATAGACTTTGGCAATTGAATTGGAGGCTGAAAGCAGAGATGCAGGGAAATTAGGATACAATGGGGCCCATGAGCCCCTATCTTGACTCCTGACACATCTATGAGTACTAAGAGTTACTTCTTCTGACTACAGTAATGATTAATACTGTCATACATCTCCCAGGAATGCTGAACTAGATGCAGCCCTTGTGAGAAACAAAGGAGGCCATCTCCTTCACAGTCCCGGGCCACCAAACACACCTAGTGCTGTCCAGGCTACTGGAGAGACACAGATCCTGAGAAATTGCCAAGGAACAAAAAATGAAAAAAATATGGATAGGATATAATTTTCAAGTAGTTATAATGTCTACAAAAAGAGAAGTCACAACGAAAAATGTCTGGAAATATAAAAAGAGATTATGTCATTTACATTTCCAGTAATATGATGTTGTGTCCATGTCAATGTGAATAAAAATGTTGGATGAAGATGGCTTAACTGAATTGTGACCATCATGAGTTATACCAAAATGTTTAGTTGTTCTTTTTCTTTTTGATATTTATGAAAATTGCACATTAATGACACTAGAGGAAATAAACATGTATGCATCAAAAGTTACATATCCTGCTCAAATACTCTTTAATGTGTCTTAACATTTACACCTACATGTGTCTCTGTATCTCCCGAATGCTATATTTATGGGTGAAAGAATAATTGTGCCCTTACCAGAAACACGGTCATGAGTATAAGCTTATTTCAGTGAAAGATGATAGAGTTTTGGCTAGAGTTTGATGAACTACTTGGGCATTCTAGGAGCAACAAACACTAGGAAATATGAGGCTTGAGTTGTGAAATGTCAAAGTCAGATATTTAAATTAATTTGTAGAGAAAAGTAGATGTAATCACTGTTGAAGATTGGAGAGTGAAGGAAAAAGAATTCACAGGCCAGAATATTGAGCTAAAATGACTGAACTCTCAACATTTGGTTGAGAGTAAAAGCTTTTGGAAATCAAATCATTTTTAGCCTTAATTCTGTAATTCTTGATCTTGATTCTGTAATGCTTGTTATCAAATGTGCCTGGTTCTGCCTTATGAAATTTGGTTGCAAAAACAAAATTCCAAGGAGCTTCCAAAGGACATGCCACAATATGGTCCAGCTGTTTGGAAAACACTACTTGATATAATCAGTGATTAACAGGAAATCATGCTAAAGAGGCCATATTTTGACTGAAGAGCTACAGGAACCTAATTATTTTTTCCCACAAAAAGACCAAACCTCAGTCTGGCAATTAATGTTCTATGTATATCAGCAGTTCACAGCTAGCAGTCTAATGAGCAGAATATCAAGACTGAGTACTACAGTACTTCAAATGTGCAAGCCACAAAAAGACAGGGATACATAATTTAAGAATTAGAGATCCTGAAATGAAAGCCAAAGATCCTCAACCGTGTGTGTGTGGAGACTTGTTTTTTTAATCATCTAAGATTTAATATAACTAAGGGAATAAGGTTGGAGATAAGGTACCCATCAGAAGACTGAGAGCACCTCTGCAAAAGCAAAGAATACTGGAGGACATGGTGGCAAAGGAAATAGGACAATTTGCAGACAAAAGAATTAATTTTCCTGATTACAAGGAAGGGGAGACAGTGAAAGGAACATTCCTCCACCCATTCATTTCTTTATCCATCCAATATATATTCATTCAGGATCTCTTAAGAGCCAGAGGCTGTGTTAGCACTCTGGTTACAACAGAGAACAAAACAAATTTCATGCTCTCAGGAAGCTTCTACTTCGGGGCAGGAAGCCATATTACAAATAAAAATATAGGGGCCAATTAGAGAGTGCTATGTTAGATAGGGTGGTCAGGAAAGCCCAATATGGGGAGTGATCTAAGTGAAATGAGAAAGGATGCCATATAAGCATCTGTGGAGGGAAGAAGGGTGATAATCCTCTACAGAAGAAAAATCGATGCAAAAACCCTCAGGTGGGACTATGCTTGGCATAGTTGGTCAAGATAGATCAAGAAGGCCAGTGAACTTGGAGGATAGTGAGTCGGGGAGAAATGGGACATGAGGTGGAACAAGGAGCCAAAGGCCAGACAAGGTAAGCTTCACAGGCATAGTTTAAGAACTTGAATTTTGTTGTAAGGCTGACAAGAAGCCATTAGGTAGACATAATCTGATACATGTCTTACAAGAATCTCTTTGGTTGCTGTGTTAACAGGCTGAAGAGGGATTCAAGTAGAAGCAGTAAAACAGGTTAAGAGGCTACTTCAGTTATCCAAGTGAGAGCAATGGAGGATTGAATTAGGATGAGACAATGAGTCAGACATCTTACAAGAATGGATCTCAAAGTGTGGCCCTGGCACCAACAGTAGCCATAAACTGATTACAGATGCAAAATCTAGAGTCCTGCTCCACCTACTGACTCAGAGACCTGGGCGTGGGACCCAGAAATCTGTGTGTTAACATGCAGCAGGTGAATCCAATGTATGCTCAGATTTGAGGATTACTGCCTCAGAAGTAGAGGTTCACCTAGTTCTGATAGGGGTTCTGAATAATTTTAGCAATTTTGTGTCACTAAGTAAATTAAATTATACATATTTTTGAACTGTAAAAAATTCTACCTTAGAAATGAGGGATTTGTTTATTCAATGAGAGTATTTAGAGCAATGGGAAATAGGAAAAATAATTCAAACATGGGGGTGTGTCAACCTAAGTACACATTGTCTCGGTACCTAAAGATTAAATTTCTGGCTCTAAATTCAGGCCATATTCTGATTTATTTCTAATACAGTATCAGGCCATTTAGTGCAAGCTCTAAATTGTCAACACTCTTTGATGCAAAAAAATAAAGCTGAATTTAATGATCTCATTATCAGTGATAAACAATTACTTTGCAGATTTTCAGACAAGCCATGTCTCCAATTTTTAAAAGACACTTGTTTCACCAGTGATGGGCATCTATATTAACAAAAACTGAAAACCCCAAATCAACATTAGTTGTAGATAATGAATGGGTGCCATAGTCTACATTGTAAAATTGAGAAGTGCCTAAAAACCTGAATATTTTAAGTTGCTATTTTGGGCTGAAAGCATAATCAGTCACAACAGAGACTTGATAAGCAAGAAGATTCTAGAAAGCTAACTACCAAAAATAAATCCATTGGGGAAAGCCTCTCAGATTTGATGGTCTGCATTTCTACTTGTGATTACACTTAAAACATATTTTAGAGAATCACTTTGCTGGAAGCAAAAAAACTTGAAGAGATAGAATTAAAAATGATTAATCTTAAAAAAACTTATTTTAAAACATATTCATTTGTGTGTGTATAAATGCATTTATTTATTTTTATTTTTATTTTTTTTAAAGATTTTTTATTTATTTATTTGACAGAGAGAGACACAGCGAGAGAGGGAACACAAGCAGGGGGAGTGGGAGAGGGAGAAGCAGGCTTCCCACAGAGCAGGGAGCCCGATGCGGGGCTCGATCCCAGGACCCTGGGATCATGACCTGAGCCGAAGGCAGACGCTTAACGACTGAGCCACCCAGGCGCCCTATAAATGCATTTATACACATGAAAAATGACTACAGATATAGAGGAGAAATGAACTCTCTAACTTTCAAGCCTAAATCGCTAGGAATTTTTTTTAATCTAGAAAAAGAAAACATCATTTGGTGACTAAAGACCATTGTAAGATTCATCAGTCACATGGAGTACAAGTATTTTAGATATTCACTGAAGATAGAATAAAAGGGACTGATGTCATGGGAGGCATGCATTGAAAACATGAGGAATCCAATATAACCAAACGGTGATTTCCAAAAAAACTGCAGTGAACATTCTAGGTAAGACTGTCCGATCATGTGGCATGTTCAGAGGTGAGGATACATGCCACAGGGCTTCAGCCATAGGGTGCTTTTGCTCCACAGTTACACCACACAAAACATAATGCTATAAGTTCTGGAGATCCCATGTACAGCAGAGTAAGTACAGTTAATAACATTGCATTGTATACTGGAAATTTGCTAAGATAGATCTTAAGTGCTCATGCTACACACACAAACAACTGACTTTGTAAGGTGATGGATATGTGAATTAACTTGTGTGTGGTCATCCTTTCACAATGTATCTCTATATCAAAACCATCAGTTTGAACACCTCTAATATACATAATTTTTGTCAATTAAACCTCAATCAAGCTGGAAAAAATAAACATCTCTACCACCCCACCCCCAAATACAATTCTCCTCACTGGAGTTCAACACTGTGGGATTCAGTTACAACCCCAATGGCGAGGGGACATACTGCTGTGCACCCCACAGTCTTTACATCGAAGGTATTGGCAACCCCTTGGGACAAGCAGCCCACAGGAACAGGAAGGATGGTTTGACATTAGAACCACCTGGCAGAACATAGTGTTTAAAAGGTGGGATTGCCAGGCGCCTGGGTGGCTCAGTTGGTTAAGCGACTGCCTTTGGCTCAGGTCATGATCCTGGAGTCCCTGTATCGAGTCCCGCATCAGGCTCCCTGCTCGGCAGTGAGTTTGCTTCTCCCTCTGACCCTCCTCCCTCTCATGTGCTCTCTCTCATTCTCTCTCTCTCAAATAAATAAAATCTTTAAAAAAAAAATAAAAGGTGGGATTGCCTCTCTTGTATGGTAATGCATATTGAGGTATACCTGGAAGACAAGGAAACACATTCAATGGCATAGAAGTTTCTGTTCACACATCTAATTTAGTTTTCCAAAGGAAGAACTAAAAGTCAGACAAAACACAACTGGTATATAAATTCCACAGCTCGATCTTCCCTTTTGGTCTTATTGTCTGTTACTTCTTTTCACTACTACCATCCACCACTTTCTTACTAGATTTTACGAGTCTTCTGTGTTATCAGATTGCAAACATGGTATCAAGACAGGTTGCTAAAACACTGGCGGGTCCAGAGGAGGAGAGAAAGAGCTATCACCAGAAGCTGTCTTTACCTTATCTGTGGCTGACAAGCAACCATCAAAATGGGGGATCACCCATGACGTATCCACTTCTGATATTGTTCCTCAGCAGAAAAAACACTTTTGGAGAACCTCAAGGGACCAAATGGTCTACCATCTTCAGCTTTTCAAAGACATTACCATACTTTATCATGATTTTGTACTGTTTTTCTGAAGGAACTTTAAAATTTTTCCATAATATAACCAATTAAATACAAATAGTCTGCTCTAGAATGTTACATTCTACATTTGTTTTAGCTTCTATGAAAATTTTAGACGTGAGAATATACTCATATTGATATTGATATCTTCATCTCTCCTCAAACTTCGTTAATCACCACTCACTGAATACACTCAGAGCTCTGTACATCCTCTGTTTCTCCACTCAAGCTTCTCCTGCAATTAATAATTGACATTATGAATATATTTTGTGCAAAGCCTGTGTTCAATATTTAAAGGAATTTAAAGGGAAGGAAAGAACATTACCTGAATAACTGCTGTGTATCACATGGGAGCAGTATTATAAGAGCCCCATTCAAAAGGATTAAAATATTCATTTTAGAGACAACAAAACTGAGATTTAAACGGGTTGCCAATATGTCACCGGGTTACTTGTCAATAGTCATACAATTAAAAAGTATTAAAATCAAGTTGCGGTATGAGGTCTGAGACTGAAGCCTCGATATTCTTGCTCTTTTCCATATTACCTATTCTATTTATTTCAAACAGGATACAGTCATAACAGCAAAGTCTCAAGAGCAGCCACTGTCCCTTGCTTCTGGTCTGTGTATCCACCCAGCACAATATATACTACATAATACAAACTCAAGTATTTAGTATAATTTGTTTTATTTATTTATTTAAGATTTTATTTATTTATTTATTTGAGGGAGAGAATGAGAGAGACAGCATGAGAGGGGGAAGGGTCAGAGGGAGAAGCAGACTCCCTGCTGAGCAGGGATCCCAATGTGGGACTCGATCCCGGGACTCCAGGATCATGACCTGAGCCGAAGGCAGATGCTTAACCAACTGAGCCACCCAGGTGTCCCATGTATTTACTATAATTTAACTCAAGATGAAATCTGCTCAAGGAATTTAGTCTCTTGAACAGTACATTTAGTAGGTGAATAATAATATAAAACAGCAGGCATTAAATACCAAGGGAAAGGCAATCTACATTAAAGGAACAGAGGAGAAGACTGAAATTTACTCTGATCTAGGGAGTAGGTCAGACAGGTAGGGCCCCTGATACCCCAGTTCGGATGGCCTTTTACCAGCTCTGGGCATACATGCTCCAGTTTCTGTATACATTGCTGCTAATGTGTCCCTTCGGTGATGTTCTTAGGATTCTACTTGGGCCCTGGAGAAGGAGAGCTAAAAGTACCTGGGAGGTTTCAATCCTGCACCTCCGAGAGGCCTCTAGCCAATGAGTGAATGACATGAGCAAGTGAACGTCCAGTTCCTTTACTTGCAGAAGACAGACTCCCAAGTGTAAGTGGTTTTCATTCCTCAGGCTAAGCCTGGGACTTCATCTGAGATTACACTCTTGCTTGGTTTCTTCTCTTTTCTATACTGATTGCCTCGCTTTGTTACTGAAGGTTGACAGAAGAGGGAGTGAACTAAAATACAGATTATTTTCGGTAAGAAAGCCAAAGCCTAATGTACAGGTTGCCTAGGAGTAGTGGTAAATAAGGTCAGCAAGAAAGTTAAAGAGAGACAGTGCTTCAATCCTGATTGAGGCATTGAATCCTCAATGCCTGAACGAGGCACTGAGGTCTTCACTGAATAAACGGAAGCCACTGAAGGTCAACACTAGCCCACAGATGAATCAAGTGAGCAGTTCTCTGCATTTCTACCTCTCTACTTTTTGTCTAGCAATTCTATTTGTTCTTCAAGATCATTTGTCATGTTTCTGTATGAGACTTGATATTTATCTTGATTCCACAACCTGAGAGGTCTTTTCCTTTCTCCACTCAGCAGAGAGAACTTCACCTTTTCTAACTCCTTATATCCCTATGGCCTTTCACATTGTAGATGTGAGCTTCTTCACTGAAGGGTCAAAATTCCATGACTATATCCCTGAAGCTTTTGGCACTGCCTTCCGTGTAGAGTGCTCAGTATTTGAATTACAAAGAAAGCTGAACATTAAACCCGAGATCTTATCAGATGTTACCTCCCCCCACCCTCAGGACTTTGACTGGAAGAGAAGAGCAGATGCTCAGAAATCAGTCTCTTCACATTTTCAAAATCATACAGGCATCTAGTTTGACATTCTTTGGAATGATAAGGTAATCCAGTCAACGGTTATCTGAATATCCTCTAAAATCCACAATCCTCTGGGGGTGGAGGACAGGGGGAAGCAGGGAGATGTGAAAGAGTATTTCACTGTTCTTTCCACTGTTGTAAAAATAATCTAATTTGGTGTCTCTAGTTAAAGCACTGATTAAAAAGTAAGAATAAAATAAATTAAATATGACTACTTTTTAATTATTCTGTACTATAATAGAAGGGGTCTTTTTATTTGCAAAGTCTACAAAAATTGGTCAGTAAATGAGATGATAAATTCTGGGACAAATCCCATCTAACTGCATTTAGATGACAAGTGGACTCAATGTTGAAGTTACTACTTAGGGGTGTAGGCAGCACATTTTCCTTAACTTATGCCACCAATAAACTATATTTCACTGTGTTTCCTTTGTACAGGAAAAAGTTCTTCAGAGTCACCTTGGTTGTGACTATTACAAGAAACATGTGGCAGTTTAAAATGACACTTTAAATAAATTTAATACTTTTCCCCTTTTCTCTCTTTTTTTGATTACTCTTCTGCCTTGCTATATTATCTTTATGCTAGGAAATTTAAATGTCATCTATAAAATTTTAAGAGGACACATTTTAGAAACAAGTATATCCATCTCTATCAGAAGGCACATAATACATCAATTTGAAATCATTAGGAGTTTTGCTCTGGTGAAAAATTTTAGTGAAATATATAACATTGATGATTGACACTAGGCCCTTAATATTTTCTTTTTATAAGCTTTCACATTAAAATATAGCTGGGAAATTATTTTAGTCTTAATACAAATACCTCTTTCATGAAGCCTTCTCTGGAAGAGATGATAGGTATGGTCAAATATTCCATGTGTTTCTGTACATTTCCCTGGACCTCCTTTATTCCTTTTCCTGTGACAATTTGGGACAAAGTTTAACAAATTGTGTAACTAGAAGGTGGAGGAGAGCCACCCACATGGCAATTAGACAAATCATACTTGATTATAGCAACCCACTGAATTTCAAGCCTGTGTTTATTTTGGCAGTTAACATTATTTATCTTAAATGATACCCAATTCTTGACAACATTCTTTAGAATGAAGCTCCTCATTTAGCGAGTCACCCTATTCCCCTTTCCTGTGTGATTTTCTCTAGAGGATTTATTACCATCTAATCTACCATAAATATCAGTTATTTTATTTTAAATAACTCTCAACTAGATAAAAAATGCAGTAAAACAGGAATGTACTTTTATGTCAGTTAAGCTTACTGATGTACCCCTAGTGATTTGCACTGCAAATGGAACAGTGGAGATACTCCACAGTTTCGTAACTTGAAGAAATTACATAATTTCTCAACCCTCAATTATACCACTTACCCTACATTATGAAAACAAAGTGAGAACACATGTAGAACTTCTAGTCTCACAGTTTGTATACATTCGATAAGAGTTAATGAACTGCAATCTCTATCAAAATTTCAAAGGCATTTTTTTTTTACAGAAATGTAAAAAACAATCTTAAATTTCATATAGAACCACCAAAGACCTTGAGTAGCCAAAGCAATCTGCAGACAGAAAAACAAAGCCAGAGGCATCTCACTACCTGATTTCAAATTACACTGCAAAGCTACTGTAATCAGAAGAGTATGGTACTGGCAGAAAAATAGATAATGAGAACAATGGAATACAATTGAGAGCCCCAAAATAAGCCTACTCATATGTGGTCCACTAATATTTGACAAGGGAACCAAAAATACTCACAGGGAAAAGGACAGTCTCTTCGATAAATGGTGTTAAAAAAAACCTGGATATTCACATGCAAAAGAATGAAACTGGACCCCTATCTTAAACTGCTCACAAAAGTGAACTCAAAATGGATTGCACATTTAAATGTAAGGCCGGAAACCATGTAACTCCTAGAAGAAAACATAAGGGGTAAAACTCCTTGGCACTGGTCTTGGCAATGGTTTTTGTTTGTTTGTTTGTTCTGTTTTTCCAATATAACATGAAGAGCACAAGCAACGAAAGCAAAAATAAAGAGCGACTACATCAAACTAACACACTACTGCACAGCAAAAACACAACAAAATGAAAAGAAAGCTGATATAATGGAAGAAAATTTTTACAAACCACATATCTGATAAGTAGTTAATATATAAGAAACCTATACAACTCAGTAGGAAAACAGATAAATAATACCATTAAAATGGGCAAATAACCTAGACATTAGTCCAAAAAAGATACTGAAATGGCCAACAGGTACATGAAAAGATGTTCAGTATCACTAATCATCAGGGAAATGAAAATCAAAACCACAATGAGATATCACCTCACATCTGTTAGAATGACTATTAAAAAACACAGGGGTTGTTAACAAGTGTTAGTTAAGGATGTAGAAGAAAAGGGAACGCTTCTTTACAGTTGGCCAAATGTAAATTGGTGCAGCCACTATGGAAAACAATATGGAGATTCCTTAAAACATTAAAGACCAAACTACCGTATGATCCAGCAATTCCACTATCTGCCCCTCCATGTTCACTGTAGCATTATTTACAACAGCCAAGACATGGAAACAACCAAGTGTCCATCAACAGATGAATGGATATAGAAAATCAATCATCTCTCCCTCTCTCTCTCTCTCTCTCTCTCTCTCTCTCACACACACACATACAAATGCATACACATTCTCCAATATATATTATATATTATACTGGAATCTTTAGCTATAAAAAAGGACGCCCTGTCATTTGCAACAACATGAATGAACCCTGAAGGAATTATACTAAGTGAAATAAAGTCAGAGAAAGACAAATACTGTATGATTTCACTTATGTGTGGAATCTGAAAACACTGAAGTCCTAGAAACAGATTAGACTGGTGGTAGCTAGGGTTTGGGGGTGAAGGAAGGGGGAAAAGGGAGAAGGTTCTCTAAGTATAAGAATTTCCAGTTATAAGATGAAGGAGTTCTAGGGAATTAATGTACAGCATGGTGACTATAGTTAACAATACTGTACTGTTTATGTGAAAGGTGCTAAGAGAGTAAATCTTAAAAGTTCTCACCACACACACAGAAATCTAAGTATGTAAGGTTATGGATATGTGAACTAACCTTACTGTGGTAATCATACAGCATACAGGCATATCAAATCATCACAGTGTAGTGTACACCTTAAACATTCAGAAGGCTACAGGTCAATTTTATCTCAATTAAATGGGGAAAAAGAATAAGAATCCCCCCTTTAAGGAAACCTCACCATCTAGCTATGAAATAAGTTCTATCATGAATTTTCTGAAGATTATCTTAAAAGGGGGGCACCTGGGTGGCTCAGCTGGTTAAGCCACTGCCTTCAGCTCAGGTCATGATTCCAGGGTCCTGGGATCGAGCCCCACGTCGGGCTCCCTGCTCAGTGGGGAGACTGCTTCTCCCTCTGCCTCTGCCCCTCCCCCTACTTGTGCTCTCTCTTTCTCTCTCTCTAATAAATAAATAAAATCAAGATTATCTTAGAAGAAATTTTGATCTATACCCCATGACAACTTAAAATTTTCCAATAAATAGTGCTCACTACTTTCTAATTATACCACTGTCCTTTAGAATTTGTCAAGATACACACACGCACACACGCACATATAAACACATGCGTATGTATGCATGCACATATATCATATACATAAAATCTAAAAATTAAAATGTAAAATTTCTAGGTTTCACCTAATGAGCCTGGAATTTCAATTCCCAAATATTATTAGAAGGACAAAGAAATGTAAATGCATGTTAAATAAACATTTGCCTTTCTCAGTTTAGGATAAAGGGGTGTGGAGTGGGAAATAGGTAGAGAAAAATTTGATATTATGACAGGTGCTGTTCAGAGTGCAATTCATATGCTCTAGAGTTATCTCTGTTCATTTGGTGTATCAAATGCAAGCAACATTTTGCCACTTTTCTAGTAGATGTCACTGCCTATCAAAAGATTTTTCTTGAAGAATGACTCAACCTAAAAAGAAAATCAAAGTAACTCAACATTATTTGCACAGACACCTAAAATCCATTCCTTTATGCTAAAATGCTCCCTGAGAAAATTTTTCCAACCCAGAAAATTCCTTCCAGACTAAACACTAATATCAATAATACGTTTTAACAAAAATTAGTCTATGATAAGGGGAAAATACTAACAAAAATGAAATCATTAAGCAGCATGGTTCTTTAAGAGGTTCTGAACTCCCAGCACAGAAATAAACTGTCTAAATTTACTCAAAGCAAAAACAAGTACACAGATATATAAATATTTTTTATTTTTTGACTTTTTACATATTTTATAAGGTTGAAGACAGAGCTCTACAGAGAACAAAAATAAACATTTATGACTCATACATTTGATTTCATGAAATGCCTTAAACTTTGCATTGTTATTTACAATTTATTTTAGGAGATAAGAAGTTAAAGCATCTTTACTTTCATTTAACTGTGGATGAAGGAGGTGGGAAAACAAAACAATGGGAATAAATAAAAGGTATGTAAGTGGAGAGACTGTTTGGTGGACTTTCAGTAAGGAAATAGAGGTGGAAAGGAGCCTATCTTATCCAGTTCCAATCACTTGCTTAGAAGATGAGCACAGATGGGGCGCCTGGGGGGCTCAGTCCGTTAAGCGTCTGCCTTCGGCTCAGGTCATGATCCCAGGGTCCTGGGACTGAGTCCCGCATTGGGCTCCCCGCTCCACAGGAAGCCTGCTTCTCCCTCTCCCTCTGCTTGCCGCTCACCCTGCTTGTACTCTCTCTCTCTGTCAAATAAATAAAATCTTAAAAAAAAAAAAAGATGAGCACAGATAAAAGAAGTTGATGATCGTATCAGAGACCCATATAAGTAAGTAGTATTTTCCCTGATTAATTACATCTTCCAATAATATATTTATGGCCTCACTGTTAGCCACAATAAAGATCTAAGAGATTCTACTATTCTTTTACTCATAGAATTCCAAATACGTTTTCCTAAGCCTTTCCTTTACTATAAAGAGGGAAACTGAGAACCAAAAGCTTCATATGACTGATATTTTTTATTTGAGATATAATTGACATATAACCCTGTATTATTTTCAGTGGTACAACATAATGATTCGATATCTATATAACATAGAACGGATTTTTATAAGGTTCTTGCTTTATTTTGATTTTACCTTCCAAGTGTTTTCAAAGACAATGTAACATCAGAAATTGAGCACCCAGCCAGCTGGAAGCATTCATGTGCCCTAGATTTCCTGGGAAGGAACTGTAGTGCCTGATTCATCTCCCTATTCACACATATCGAGTAGACCCACCCACTCCAGTATTAGCAATTCTTGCCAGTTTATATTTATTAAAATAATTATATCAATAAATGATAGGGAATGTTAGTGCTGGGGCATAGGACTAAGGTTTGCCATTTGCAACGACGTGGATGGAACTGGAGGGTATTATGCTGAGCGAAATAAGTCAATCAGAGAAAGATGTATCATATGATCTCACTGATATGAGGAATTCTTAATCTCAGGAAACAAACGGAGGGTTGCTGGAGTGGTGGAGGGTGGGAGGAATGGGGTGGCTGGGTGGTAGACATTGGGGAGGGTATGTGCTATGGTGAGGGTTGTGAATTGTGGAAGACTGTTGAATCACAGGCCTGTACCTCTGAAACAAATAATACATTATATGTTAAAAAAAAGAAGAAGATAGCAGGAAGGAAAGAATGAAGGGGGGGAAATCAGAGGGGGAGACGAACCATGAGAGACGATGGACTCTGAGAAACAAACTGAGGGCTCCAGAGGGGAGGGGGGTTGGGGGATGGGTTAGCCTGGTGATGGGTAATAAAGAGGGCACATTCTGCATGGAGCACTGAGTGTTATACGCAAACAATGAATCATGGAATACTACATCAAAAACTAATGATGTAATGTATGGTGATTAACATAACATAATAAAAAAATAAATAAATGTCACTGGATTCAACTAATGAATCGTTGAATACTACATCAAAAACTAATGATGTGCTATATGTTGGCTAACTAAACATAATAAATAAATAAATAAATGTCATTGTGTTTCATCTTTGCAGTAACTGCAAGTAACTCATTATTGCTATATTATAGATGAAGCTTCTGAGATACAGAGAGCTTTAGCAGCATACTGAAGGTCAGAATTACTAAGCAGCAACTGAGTTAGGTCTGACTTTAAACTCAGTGCTTTGTTTACAGTCTATAACTGTTGACTGAATACACAATTGTACATACAGTGATTCCGTATCGTCTTTGGTATTGTGTTAGCGCTTCCTGGCATTCTCTATCCATATCATTATTTGTAATATAAAATACATATTGTTGTGTTGAAAATGGAATACGGCAGTGCTGTTAAAACACGAGTCCCAGATTGACTCATCTGTGATTTAATAGGTATTTCCACATGAAGAACAAAGTAGGCCACGTCATGTTTAAAAAAAAATTCTGGGGGCGCCTGGGTGGCTCAGTCGTTAAGGGTCTGGCTTCAGCTCAGGTTATGATCTCAGGGTCCTGGGATCGAGCCCTGCATCGGGCTCTCTGCTTAGTGGGGAGCCTGCTTCTCCCTCTCCCACTCACCCTGCTTGTGTTCCCTCTACTACTGTGTCTCTCTCTGTCAAATAAATAAAATCTTTAAAAAAAAATTAAAAAATAAAATTAAAAAAATTATGTTATTGTGTGTGCTTCAAAGAGCCTACATACATTTTGTTCTACACTATCACTTCAGCAAAAACTACTCAAACAGACTCAAAGAAATGATGTTATGTGGTATCTTCATTAAATAGTACATGAATTAAAACATAGACAAAATTGGGGCCCTGGGTGGCTCAGTCAGTTGAGCGTCCTCCTCTTGATTTTGGCTCAGGTCATGATCTCAGGTTAATGAGATCGAGCCCCACATCAGCCTCCGTGCTCAACGTGGAGTCTGCTTGTGATTCTCTCTCTCCTTCTGCCCCTCCCCCTTAAATAAATAAAATCTAAAAAAAAAAGCATAGATAAAATTAATGTCCATTTTGCTTGAGGTTACTGTAAATGGTTTCACTGAAACCAAACATGTTTGATGAGGACACAGTAGTGACTCTCCCATGACCTCCAGCTTTCCTCTTCCCAGGACCACAACAGATAGATATAATCTTCCCACTCAGGTAAAGTTAGGTAAGACAGCATAATTTGCTTTGACCAACGAAATAGGTTGAATTTATTTACTTCATTCTCGATCTTACCCTTCCTGTCCCATGGCACTCATGGAAGTACATTTGATTCTGAGGTACATCCTTGAGCCTCTGTTTGGATGGTAGTTGCCCTTTACTGCTGCCAAGAGCCACATGGAGTTGATGTGAGGGAGAAGAAAATGTTGTCTTAAGGCACTAAAATGTGTCTGTTTGCAATTTTTATATAACAGATACACTTGACCTAGCAGGACCTCGTACCAGCACTGAGAAATTTATTTCAGTATCACGTATCAAGTGAAAATTTCAAGAGAATATTTAATAATGACAAAAACGGGCATGTATAATCCAGTTTCCATATAGATATTCAGTGATTACAGTTTTTTCTCAAGTCATATTCTAAATTATGTAAACATATTGGGAATATATTAAATATTACATCCAACAATATTGTAATTATATTAATCAGGGGGTTTCCTAGTTCTCCCCATATCCTTAAAGTGTTTAATATTTTATTTTTGCAATTTTAAATTTGTTACTACAAATTCTCTCAGCTGTGTCATAAAGATTTAAGATCAAGAGAGGGAGGACTCTCTGAGAAACATTATAAATATACATATATATACACATATATATAGTGTGTGTATGTATGTGTGTGTTAATTATTTACCAAAGAAAAACTCTGATAATGTGTTTAATACATTTATTACGGTAAAAAATAACAAATACCGAACAAATATTTATTTGGCCAAGATAAACTGTTAACCACCAGTTTTATCTGCAGAAACTTCATCACATCAATTGACAAAGAGTCAAGAAAAAAGACTACAGTAAAACAAAGCACAGTACATTTTGTATTGTGAAATACTATCTTGAATATTTAAAAGTCATTCTACGGTAGCAAATTACTTACTGATGCTTTCATTTATAAGGATCACTTATCAATATACTGAACTCTTTAAAAATCTTTTTAGATCAACACTCCAAACTACAAATAGCTTCAAATTCTAACTCATCTACATATGGAGAAGGAAGAAAAAATATTCATGGTAAAATAAAGCTAGTACCTGCTAGGTAACCCTGTAATGGGTTCCTGATTATTTTCCTCACACTAATGATGCCATGACCTCTCCTTATACATTGTACAAAAAGCCATTTGCTATAGAAAGGAATCATTGACTTGCTTCAACTGCCACCTCATAAGAATTAACCACAATCATGATGGTCCTATCATGTACACTGAAGGAAACAACCCATTTCTTGCCATGCAGTTGATTTCACTGCTTGAGAAAACTTCAATCAAATAACTGTCTCAGCCTAATAATTCCTTCATGACTGCATTACCAAATTAAAGTATTTCATTTCAAATGTCAAAATACATTCTAACAGGCAACATTTAAATTTTTTCTACATTAATAACTTGCCACCAATTTAGAAGTTAATTAAGAATGAATGTAATCTCTTATTAAAAATACCACTGAACAAAGTTAAGAGATTTTATCTTGCCTTTCTTAAATGTTACAATGATACTGGGTTGATGTTTATATATGGTGGCAAAGAATAATGGTTTTTGTTCAATTCTTATGTTCATTCCTTTTTTGAGCAGTTTATGATATACTTGGTCTCATCTATTTGATAAAGTATTATGAAACCTTAAGACAAGCTCATTTATTTTTGCCATATTACTGATTCTTTAATAACTTGACCCAAGAATAGCTACTAGGAATTACTGTGAGGCTGGAGAATTATTTCTCTATTTTTCCCTTTCCACTCCCTAGCAAATAAGCTCTTTTTTAACATGGCCAAGGATTCCTTGGGCAGCTACCCTTTCTTCCTCCCCCACCCCACCCGCCCCCTTATTTTGTCTATTTTCTAAATGAGAAGCACTTAGTTACCATGGCAACAAGCTTTACATAAAGAGGTCTAAGCACCTAGCTTATTCTAGCATTTGCTAATAAACATCGAATGAATAACAAAAGCAATACTCGGTCAGTCATATCTAAGGAAAATATATATTCCAAAACATATTCTACAAAGTCACACAAATGCAGGATGTAATTCAGGAGCAAATAAACGTAAAGTATTCAACTGAACATTAATTCTGAGTAAATCAGAGCCTTGTTATTTTTTTCTGTCATTATTTTTAGGTCTCCATAAATAAAAACAATGAGACTATACATCCTTGGAGGACACACAGGGGATAGATTTAAAATCACAGATGTCAATATTTGTTTATATGACTAAATCAATGAAGATATTAAAAGAAAATAAAGCAGTACTTTAGAGGTAGAGCTATGTTTTATTATAAACTGAGGAAAACTTTATTGTTTAATTGCAAAATCTAAGAACAATAGTTTGCAAAATATCTTTGAAAGCAACCAAAGCAGAACTACTTCAACTCAGCCTATATTTTGGTGTGTCAAGTTTTCAGAGTATCACTTATGTGATGAATGCAACGAGCCAACCACCGAGATCCTTCTTTGAGGAAGGACATTTTGCCCCAGCTTTCATTTATCATCCACTTCATGGAATATTTCTACTGTGCACAGACACATTTTTCAAGGTTACACCCTTCCTGGGTAAGCCCAAACCCGGAACCTAATGGAGGCAGGAGGTAGAAGGCAGGAGTGTAAAGTACTGGCCTTTTAGGTCCAATGTGCCTTGATCCTGCTTCTCCAGAGCTCCCCCATGGAGAAAGCTGAGGCCCAATGTTACAAACAACTGGACTTTTCCTGTTTCCTCCTGTTCCCTTCCACAGGGTTTGATCACCAGGCCATGCCTTAATAACTATTCTGCAAACTAACCTCTGCATCGAAGTTAGCTTCTGGAAGAACTAAGGGAATTAGGAGAAGCATAAGAAGGCAGTTGCAAGACCAATGCCATTATTGTCTATGATTATTTAAAAAGGCACCACAGACTATCTGAATCCTTTAGTAGCTAACATTGCCAAATATTAGGGTATGGGTCATAAAGGAAAACCTTACACACTCAGCCACACTGGCTTAGAAGGCTTATCTAAACTTGAAAGCTTAAAAATGATAACAAAACCACCACAGCAGAGAGCTGATGTGATGACAGTCACAGGACAGGTAAAGGTGCCTGGGCCACGAGGGTCACCCTTCCGGGTCTGTAGGACCCAAGCTACTGGGGCTAATGAGGCAGGGTGCCTCTCAATTCTGCTGGCTTATTTCTTTGCCTGCCAAGTCCTAACCCCTGGACTACTCATCCTTTTTTTTGCCTATTCTCTAACTTCCAAATGTAGGCAGATACACCAGAGATGTTGGCAGATGGTTGAGGTACAGGTGGAACACACCTGGGCCCCCTGCCGAACTTGCACCCCGCAGGCCCGCGGCATCCCTGACTCGTATCTGGAGGAGGCGACGGCTCCTGCCGCTGCTTACAGGACTGATGCCCGGGACATCTTCAGTGCTTAGGGTGAGAAATAGCTACCGAGCAGCTCACACAATGGACGCCTTCTCAAGCTGCCTTCCTGAGGTACTATCATATAAATGCGGTGATGAAAATGTGACCTGGAATCCACCAGCTCACGTACAAGAAGAGCAGCTGTTGTAAAGAGAATGCTTCTGATGCCAGTACAGTGATTTCTTTTGAAAGAGGATGCCCACTGACCCTCAACTTCCTAAGGAAGGTAGTACCTTACAGCATCTGTTAGGTTTTGTTTGTAAACTGTCAGACACAACAATTTCTCCCAACCCAAGTGCAAAAGGAATCAAGACAGTGGAATTCATACCTGACAAAAAAGGCAGACACAGATGAAGAACTACAGGCAAGTCAGAGGCAAGCAGACACAGACATGCATAATGTAACAATACAAAGTCCCTGAAGTAACTATCCAAGAATACCTTTCAGAGAACTTCAACAAAGAAGAAACACTGTAGGCAAGAAGAGATTTTCCCAACAACACCACCAAGGCCAAAGCCTACTCATTCCCCAGCAAGTCCACCTGGTTTTTTGTTTGTTTTTTTTTTTAATTTTTTTTAAAGATTTTATTTATTTGCGAGAGAGAGAATGAGAGACAGAGAGCATGAGAGGGAGGAGGGTCAGAGGGAGAAGCAGACTCGCTGCCGAGCAGGGAGCCCGATGTGGGACTCGATCCTGGGACTCCAGGATCATGACCTGAGCCGAAGGCAGATGCTTAACCAACTGAGCCACCCAGGCGCCCCACCTGGTTTTTAAGTATAGAATATGTGGCACAAATGGAACAGGGGTGACAACTGGTCATCGCCTCTGAGAAACACTGTAAGGATAACTGTCACATGTGCATTCAAAATCAATCCAAATGAGACCACTGATAATTCTCATTTTCAGACACAGGAACTCTGAAGTGAAAACATCACTCTTCTTACCTTTAGTTTTGGAATGGATGCAAGTTCTAGTCTGTTTTCCCTCTAAGGAATCCAGGTAAATAAGTTCTAGTCTGTTTTCCCTCTAAGGAATCCAGGTAAATACAACTTGATGTGACACCAGAGATGCCACTTCTAAAGCTTCCAATGACCCACGGACAGCCTTTCTTTCTTTCTTTTTTTTTTTTTTTTTTAAGATTTTTTTTTTGAATTGTTATTTGACAGAGAGAGACACAGCGAGAGAGGGAACACAAGCAGGGGGAGTGGGAGAGGGAGAAGCAGGCTTCCCGCGGAGCAGGGAGCCTGATGCGGGGCTCGATCCCAGGACCCTGTGATCATGACCTGAGCCGAAGGCAGACGCTTAACGACTGAGCCACCCAGGTGCTCCAACTGAGAGCCTTTCAAGCCACCAGTGGAAATTCTCCTAAGTATAATCCTGAGGAAGATGTTCAAACTCCAGATGCCTCTTCCATCAACATATTTAAAGTTTGGATGAAGCCAACTTCTTAAGTTTGAACGTGACAAGTTGGGTCTGTGGAACAATGACAATCAGATGAAAATAACATGCCATTGAGGTCACCCTTTCAGGAACTGTCCTCCTTGTCTTAGCTGCTTTGTCACCAGCAAGAACAGAAGTCATGCTGGGCATCAGACAATTTAGCATTTGAAAGTACGCTCCACAAAAAACAGCAGCTGCAAGAGGTTATGTTCATTCTCCCCGAGTCTGAACTAGAATTAAAATGGAAGCGTTCATTCTTGTAAACTTCTTTTCATGTCTGCTTTATCATATATGAAGTTCATCTTTTAGCATTTACTCTACACAAAAAGGTAACTATTCAAAGAGTGGTGTTAGTGTTACTAATGGGTTCAATATTACTATTTACCAAAGGAGAACTCTAGGGTAAGGCTGGGAGGGCTTCTCTAAACTGGCACTGATTCCTCTAGGATTTTATTTTTAAAGATTCTGGTATTAGGTTTCTTCATTCTTATTCATAGTTAAGCCCTCTTTCTTTATTAAAGATTTTATTTATTTATTTGAGAGAGTGAGCAAGAGAGAGAGCACGAGAGGGGGAAGGGTCAGAGGGAGAAGCAGACTCCCTGCTCAACAGGGAGCTGGATGCAGGGCTCTATCCCAGGACCTCAGGATCATGACCTGAGCGGAAGGCAGACGCTTAACTAACTGAGCCACCCAGGCGTCCCATATTTAAGCCTTCTAAAGGGAAGGTTTTCGATTCTAACACATAACTGTTGAAAGACAGCTAAGGGTTACACTGACTTGTTTAAGACATTCAAAGTAAGAGGAAAGAAAAATCTGAAACAAAAGTACACCAAAAGATGAAAATTGGAAATGCTTAAATGAAGCTTTAAAAATCAGGACAGGCATGGTCAAGGGCAAAGTTCAAGCACTGCAGAGTCAACTGGACTTATGCTTCCACATTTTTATGTTCTACCACTTAAAATCGGGCACTTCAAAAAAATATTGAAAATGAGTGCTATTGTTAACTCTTTTATAAAGTTGATTTTCAGTCTTCTGTTTGATGTCCAGGGTGATCATGCTTCTGTACTTGTGTACTAAATAAATTTCTTTGTGCTGATTTATCTACTTAAAGCTAGGTTGCGAATGTACACTTATAGGCTCAGTTCATACGCGCTGCACTGTTGGTAACAATGCTGACAAAAGTTTCTTGTTTGTCTAGAAGCCACAACAACCATACATGTCAATTATCACTGATCTACAGACCAGAAATTATGCAATGAGCTTTACATCTATTATCTTGGGTTATTTCCTTGTACTCTAAATACGTTTTTTGTCATTTTACAGATAAGGAAAAAAGTAGCATACATAGTTAGATGGCCAAGGAGTAGGATAACCTGAGTGTGAATCCTTATCATACTGCCCTTCAATGTTTGATACCTAGGTTTTTACCACCTTGCAGACTGCCTCTTTTGACATCAGAAAAGAATTTTAAATAAATATTTTTATACTGTTTCAAAATATACACCTAATAGTTCTGAGGTTCATATAGTTCCTATTCTCTTGGACTGCAGTAAGACTGTTTTCTCAGCATACAAAGCCCCCGCTTAGGCAAAGTCCATGATAGACCCCTCTTACTGCTCCTTTATCTTCCAGTGAAGTGTTTCTACCTACCTACAGAATTGCTCCTGTTTGCCATATGCCTCAGGCCCAATAGATCAGGTTCTACTTGGGTAGCATTTTCCCAGGCATTCCAAGTTTCTTATGTCTTACTGTCCTCCTGACTGAACTCTGGCTCGCTTCCTATTTTTCACCTCCATATCCTTCCCCAAGTATGATTTGTAGTGGAAGTAGAGATGAAATGAGTGCACAGAGCCCCCAACAACATGCATGATCCCCAAAGCTACAGTATCTTCTGTGTGACAGTCTACAAGTAAAGCCAAGAAAGGTTACCTTTTGTTAAAAAGAGGCATTTTAAAAATTAAAAAATGAGGTCAATTTTATTTTTGCTCATTTATTTATACATTTTTTATTCATCTAGGTCCATTTTTTGGACTGCACAGGCTGAAGAACTATGTGGTTTAGGATTATTTACTAATGTATCGTGAAGGCAATGCTAATCAATAATACAAGTGCCTTTTCTGAGCCAGTCTGCCCGCATATCTATCAATCTATTTATCATCTCTTTCATTTCTTCTGTTAATACTTCAGTGCTACGAGTAATGGTGGCAAACAGAGTTGAGAAGTCAGAATAGCATTTGTAGCAATAGCTGGTTGTGTCACTGAAGGATGGCTTATTCCACGTCTAAAATTTACAACTATACAACTGAGTTCTTCATTTCTAAAGGTGAGTCAAAAGTTTCCAAGACACAAAGAAAAAGAAATCACTTGCATGAAGGAATGAATTTTTTTCATCTCACAGTGCTTTAAAAAATAGAACTTAGAAACATACATGAAGATAAGCCTAAGTCTTTTCAACTAACCATGTTGGGAAAATGATATCCACATGCAAAAGAGTGAAGTTGGACCCTTACTATATATAATACACAAAAATTAACTCAAAATGGATCAAACACATAAATGTAACAGCTTGAGCTCTAAAACTCTTGGGAAACATACTGGAGAAGTTTCATGACATTGAATTTGGCAATGATTTTCGGAAATGATATCCAAAGCACAAGTAATAACCACACAAAAAAGATAGAATGGACTACATCAAAATCAAATATCACTATCAACAGAATGAAAATGTAATCCACACAATGGGATAAGATATTTTGAAGTCATGTATCAAATAAGGGGTTAATTTGCAGAATATATAAAGAACTCCAATGACTCAACAACAACCCAGCAACACAATTTGAAAATATGCAAAGGACTTCAAAAGATATTTGTTCAAAAAAGATATACAAATAGCCAATATGCACACAGAAAGTTTTCAACACCACTAATTACTTAGGAAAGTGAAAATGAAAACCACTATGAACTGCTACTTGACACCCTTTAGAATGGTTACTACCATCAGTGTGAATGTTTTTAATATTATGGACTATATACTCAAAATGATTAAAATGATAAATTTTATATTATGTGTCTTTACCACAATAAAAAGAAGCCTGAGATTTACATTTAAATATTCAAAAATTATATTTTAGAAATATATATTTGTATTATATACTTGACCCATAGGTGAAGAAGCCCAATGTTGGAATATACAATACTTTTGGTGACTTTATTTATTTACTTTATATATATATATATTTTTTTTTTTTTGAGAAAGAGAACATACATGAGCCAGGGGAGGGAGGCATGGGGGGAAAGGGGCAGAGGGAGAGGGAGAGAGAGACTCTTAAGTAGGCTCCATGCCCAGTGTGGAGCCTGATGTGGGGCTCGATCTCATGACCCTGAGATCACAACCTGAACTGAAATCAAAAACTAATGATGTATTGTATGGTGACTAATATAACATAATGAAAAAAGAAGAAGAAAAGAAAAAAGAAAAAAAAAGTCAGAGGCTTAATCGCCTAAGCCACCCAAGTGCTCCACTTTGGGTGACTTTATTTTTTTTAATTTTTTTTAAGATTTTATTTATTTGACAGAGAGAGAGACAGCAAGAGAGAGTGCCCCATTTGGGTGACTTTAAAAACAAGATTAGCGGGGCATCTGGGTGGCTCCATTGGTTAAACTTCTGCCTTCAGCTCAGGTCCTGATCTCAGGGTCCTGGGATCGAGGCCCGCATCCGGCTCCCTGCTGAGGGGGAGGGGAGTCTGCTTCTCCCTCTCCCTCTGCCTGTCTCCTCAGCTTGTGCTCTCTCCCCCCCTCTCTCTCTGAATAAAAATCTTAAAAAAAAAATAAGATTAGCATAAGTCTGACACAGAAAATAAGTTATAATTGAACTACATACAGAACTGTATCAAGATATAATCATCCATACATGCATGTACATATAATGTAAGTATATATATCATTAATAACTAATAGTAAATGTAATCTTTCAGGAATGAGTCAGGAGCATTCTTTGGAGTGGTAATAAGATCTGTGATGGGGGTCACTGTCCCCTTCCTGCTCAGATTCACATATGGAAAAGTCAAGAACTTAGTTTCTGAAATAGGCGAAATCAGCAAATGATAACAGAAGTAGGGAATCAGCACAAAATACGAGAAAAGAAAGGAAAGAGTTCGAAATAATTCAGGAAACACAAGGGAGAGAGAGGAAGAGGAAGGGAAGGACGGAGAGAGAGGGGAAAGGACTAGGGCAGCACAGTTTCAAGTTACTGTCACTGTCACACACATTTTTACTCTGCAACTTCAGTCCTTCGATTCTTTACTGGAGAGCAAAATTATTTCCTCTCCTGCTGTAGCTTCATCAATCTAAAACTGCAATGGTGCTCACCAATCAATTCTGATGATACCAATGTTTTGTGACACTTTAATTTAATCAGATCGCCGTAATTAAATTTTCCAAGTCATTAAATCACCTTTTACAAGGCATATTACTTTTATTTCAATTATTAATTCAATTTAATGAACATTTCAAGCTCTCTTTCCTGTATGTTTCCCTAAGCTATCATATATGCTCCCTTACACGCCACCAGTTCTTTTTAATTTCCAAAGAGCAATAGATTCAGGACATAAATGCTGTAAACAAATAAGTGGAGTTCAGCCTATCTTGGAACTTGTCCGTGATGAATGGTCATAGTAATGGAATAGATCTTAAAAAAATATTTAACAAACTAGAATGTGAGTAGATATGTAATGGTAAGGATAAAGAATCTAAGTGTTATTTCTGGTGCCAAGCATTTTAAATGACAATGAAACTAATAATTTCATATTGTAAATTTCAAATGTCAAAAGATGAAGAATAAGACAGAAGAGGCAGAAATAGGAGCAATTGCAGCTGCCACTCCCATAACATTTACTAGAAGAAATAACAGGAGATTTTCAAAAGCTAATCACAGAATGAGAAAGATACTTTTAAAGGTGACACCAAATGCAGAAACCATAAAGAAAGATCAATGTATTCAGATATATAAACAAGCTACTATTTTGCAGGATACAATCCACAATAAGCAAAAGCAAAAAAGACAAACTACAAGAATTGTATTTTTAACTCCCTTGTGGCAAATTGATAGTTTTCACCCAGAGCCAGATGCCCTTTTCTAGTGCATCAGTTTCTCTGTACACAAGGCTGCCAACCGAAGGCTGTATTTCTCAGAATCCTGAGCAGCTAGTTATGGCCTTAATCAAAGCTCTGACCAACAGGGTTTGACCTTTGATTCTTGCCCTTAAGAAAACTGTGGGTCAACTTCTTTGGACCTCTCCATTCTTCTTGATCTCTGGGAATATTAAGAATTAGTGTTGCCACCTTGGGCCAATAAGTGGAAGCCATATGTTCATCCACAGACTGTGTCTCTAATAGAATCATTAGAGAAAAAAAATACTTTTAGTTCATTTAAACCATTTTATTGGGCACCTGGGGTGGCTCAGTCGGTTAAGCATCTGCCTTTGGCTCAGGTCATGATCCTAGAGTCCTGGGATGGAGTCCCGCATTGGGCTCTCTGCTGAGCGGGGAGCCTGCTTCTCCCTCTCCCTCTGCTGTTCCCCCTGCTTGTACTCTCTCTCTCCCTCTTTGTCAAATAAATAAATAAAATCTTAAAAAAAAAATAAACCACTTTATTTGGGGGGTATTTTTGATATAGCAATGAAAGCTGTCCCCTAATAACACATTATTTTACAAAGCCATCATTTCCCTATTATATAGAAATCTCCTAAAATTAGAAAAACCCACAAGATTAACTATGCAACAGAAAAGTTAGCAAAGCAAACAGTTCCCGGGAAAGAAAATTAACAATAAATCTTAAACAGATAAAGAGTTCCTAGATATCTCATAAAAGTAAGGAATGAAAATTGAGATTCTACTGAAAAGGGCATTTTCAACTACCAGACTGGCAAAGATCTAAAAACTTGGTGAGGGTGCCTGGGTGGCTCAGTTGGTTAAGCGACTGCCTTCGGCTCAGGTCATGATCCTGGAGTCCCGGGATAGAGTCCCGCATCGGGCTCCCTGCTCAGCAGGGAGTCTGCTTCTCCCTCTGACCCTCTTCCCTCTCGTGCTCTCTGTCTCTCATTCTCTCTCTCAAATAAATAAATAAAAAAAAAAAAATTAAAAAAAAAAAATTTAAAAAATAAAAACTTGGTGACATGCTATGTGCATGGACATATGGGGAAAAAGGCACTCTAATGTCTCAGTGACTGAAGTATAAAACGCATACACACACACATACTCTTTGACCTAGCAAACTCACTTCTAAGAATTCATCATATAGATACACATGCACACATGTAAAATGGCATAATTGAAAGGCAATTTTTTTTGGCATTGTATTAGTAAAACATTAAAAGTGATTGAAATATCCATTGGTAAGAGACTGGCTAAATAAATTATGGCATGTCCAGATAATAAAATACTATCCTGTCCTAAGAAAGGTTGAAGGAGTCCCTTATGTACTGAGGTGGAATAACATCCAAGATATATTTAAGTGAAAAAAAAAGTGAATAATGTATATAATATAGTATAGCATTCATGTAAAATTAGGAAAGATATTAATTTAGATTGGATTATATTGTCAGAATACTGCTATTTTATAAAAGGATAGGAAAGCAACTGGTAACCTTATTTACCTCTGGAAAAGGGGACTAGGTGATTGGTTGATAGGAGGAGTTGAAGGGGCCATACCACCTACTTCTAACTTTTAAATTTTAAATCATGTGACTATATTAGTTATTCAAAACCAAAAAGAAGAATCATAGAATTAGTATAATTACATTTAATTTTTTTTGTATTTTTAACAAGATCAAAACTGTACGTGATGGAGCATATACTATCTATATTCCAAATACTGAAGATAAAATACACCAAAACACATCAGTCTGAATGTTGATGGCTTTCCTTTGTAAAGTAAGCTAATTAATGATGCTAAATGCAACAAAAAGTAAAGCAGTAAGAATGAACGATATTCTTAATATATTGTTTTAAACACATTAATATGAGAAAGAGATCCTTTATACGTTTCAAGAAACAAATGACTTTTCCAAGTGGGAGAAAACGGAGAGTAAATATATGAGAGTTCATGTCACCTATTTGTCCTCTGAATTTTCTCATCCTTATGTTACAATGTTGGCACGTAGTCTTGTCTTCAGGATTTAGAATTAAAAGTGTCTACTTATACAAATATCCATTGCAGTAATTATTATGTGTTAAAGATTAGATTTGTTCTATCATATTTATAAAGAATCCACAAAGCCCCATGAAGAATATTTAGAATTTTAAATATCCATATAACAAGTCACATAACTTTGTACTTAGGTAAACTAGAAATGTCTCCAAATTATACATATGGATTTTTAAAGTGTGATGCTTGGAAAATATACAACAACAGAACTCTTCAATATCTCAATAGGGGGTAGGATGGGATAAGTACATCCTACAATATAATAAGGCAAAATTATTATATCTTATGATCTTTCTCCATTTAAATGTCTTCAGTGGCAAAGGTCAATAAAGGAAACTCCCACAAACAATGCAAATTCTCAGGCCCCACTCCTGACCTACTGAATCAGAAACTCTAGGAGTGCTACTGAGAAATTTGTGTTTTGGCATTTTTGTTTTGGTTTTTCAGAAATCTATGTTTTTTAAAATGCCCTCCTGGTGACTGTGGATTGAGAACTACTGTTCTAACTTAATAGTAGGAATAGGAATCAATATTAAATATCACCATCTCAATATTAATTGCTGGTTTCAGACGAAACAATTTTACTTGAAAAAGTACTGCCACAGTTTTAAATATGAGGCATGAATTTAGATTATAGATCTATTAAATAAATTAATCATATATGACTTAAAATATCTTTGTGTTTTATATATTTTTATGCTAAATTCTTTTATCAAATCACAATAATAGGAAGTATTAATGAAGAAACAGTGACCTCCAATGAAAAATATCCAACAAGCATGCAAGCAATTATACTGACATTTCTGCTATCCTGTTTTGATTAGGAAGACACACTCCACTTAAGTTACCCTATTTTGCATATTTATCCCAATGCTTGTGAAGAGTCATCACCTTGGAGGTGGCAATAAGGCATTCAGGAGCCCTGAAACTTTCCAACACTACCTCAGTGTTTGAATCCCACACAGTTATAGCCCACATCTATCTTTTCAATAATAGTAATTTCAATACAACATCTCTTCTGTTCAAAAGACACAGTTGACTTTTTTTTTTTTTACTTTTAACATGCTTTTCACAAAAAAAAAGTATTATTTTTTTTTTAAGTTTAAATGATGGAGAATAAACACCAAGATATTATAGTATGCTATTTAAAATGGGCATAGGCATTTCAAAAATAGATATTTATCCGATTCCCGTTTTTGAAACTAAAGTACAACTAAAGTGTTCTCTCATTTCTATGCCTGTATTTTCCATTCTTTTTTTTGGGAGGGGGCGGATTTTCCATTTGAGTTATCCATCCCTTTCTTTTATTCTTCTTCGGTCTTCTTGCATTTTACACAGAATGGTGCTCTTCTTCCTATGTGAAATTCCTGATCCCTGGGCCAACCCACTCCTAGATTATGCTAAATCATTTTAAATGACTTCCTTAGTCACAGGTGTGGTCTTACTACTCTTGGGTTTTTAATGAGTTCCCAGTTATTTACTGAGTAAAGGTAATAATCATACATTTAAATCTGGAAAGGAATTTAAAGATTTTTTTTTCAGATAAGTCTGCCTCATTTTACCTAAAACTGAACACCTAGCTCATTTACAAAATTCCTGAAGGCAGTTCAACAAGTTAGCTTTGAGAGCCAGTATCCCAGGGCTTAGTCCACTACTCTCACCATGTAATACCATCTTAAATTTGAATTCAAGAAATTCTTTAATTTCTTCAACAAAGGTGCCAGAGATATACAATGGGGAAAGATATTTTCCTTCAAAAATGCTACTGGAAAAAGTAGATAGCCAAGTGCAGAAGAAAGAAACTGGATCCTTATATCATATACATAAATCAACTCAAAATGAAATAAAGACATAAGTGTACAACCTCGACCTATAGAACTCCTTGAAGAAACGGGAAAATCTTCATGACATCGACCATGGCAATGATTTCTCGGATACAATACAAGTGGGACTGTATCAAATTAAAAAGAATCCTCAAATCTGAAGGGGTCCATGCACCCCGATGTTTATAGCAGCAATGTCCACAATAGCCAAACTGTGGAAAGAGCCAAGATGTCCATCGATAGATGAATGGATAAAGAAGATGTGGTTTATATATACAATGGAATGTTATGCAGCCATCAAAAGGACTGAGATCTTGCCATTTGCAACGACGTGGATAGAACTGGAGGGTGTTATGCTGAGCAAAATAAGTCAATCAGAGAAAGACATTGAGGAATTCTTTTTTTTTTTTT
>NC_138385.1:81068215-81114698 GCF_054177405.1 Leptonychotes weddellii | reverse complement strand
GAAACAAATAATGCACTATATGTTAAGGAAAAAAAAAAAGAAGATAGCGGGAGGGGAAGAATGAAGGGGGGAAATCGGAGGGGGAGACAAATCATGAGAGACGATGGACTCTGAAAAACAAACTGAGGGTTCTAGAGGGGAGGGGGGTGGGAGGATGGGTTAGCCTGGTGATGGGTATTAAAGAGGGCACGTTCTGCATGGGTCACTGGGTGTTATGCACAAACAATGAATCATGGAACACTACATCAAAAACTAATGATGTAATGTGTGGTGATTAACATAACAATAAAAAATAAAAAAATTAAAAAAAGAATCCTCAAAGCAAAGTAAATCAAGAGAGTGAAAAGGCAACGTAGGGAATAAGAGAAAATCTTTACAAACCATGTATCTGGAAAGGGATTAATTTCCATAATACAGAAATTACTCCTACAACAAAATAGCAAAAAAAAAAAAAAAAAAGTAATAATCTAATTTAGAAAATGGGTGTAGGACTTGAATAGAAATTTCCCCCAAAACATGCCTGTCCTCAGGGCACCTGGGTGGCTCAGTCCATTGAGCGGCCAACTCTTGATTTCCCCTCAGATCATAATATCGGGGTCCTGGGACTGAGCCCTATGTGGGGTTCCATGCTCGGTGTGGAGTCTGCTTCAGATTTTCTCCCTCTGCCTCTGCCCCTCCCCCTGCTCTCTCCCTAAAATAAAGAAATAAGCCATAAAAAGCAGGAAATCCTGTTACATGGGACAACATGAACCTTGAGGACATTATGTTAAATGAAATAAACCAGTCACAGAGGACAAATATCACATGATGCCACTTATTATAAGGTATCTAGTCAAACTCCATGACACAGAAAGGAGAATGGTGATTGCTGAGGCTGGGAAAAGGGGGAAGTGGGAATTGTTATTCAATGGATATGAAGTTTCAGCCAAAGAAGATGAAGTTGTAGTTATCTGCTATAAATCACTGTGCTTACAGTGAAGAATACTATACTCTATAAAATTTTTGAGTATAGATCTCATGTTATGTGTTTGGTTCCTATAATAAATAAATCTGAAAAAAAGTGTACAGGAACTGGAACCCAATAATAGCCTTACTACTAAAGATAACGTGTGGATGCCACATCTTCTACCTCAACATTTTGTTTAGTACAACTTCAGCCTCTACAGTAATAGCTCTTTTACAGAAAAGGATTTAAGCCATTTCCTCACAAATCCCAAACATGTATTCTCTCTAGCTCATGGACACTTCAGTGAAGATGGCAAATAGCACTTCAAGAAATCAGGCGGCCAGGGGGGTGGTGACACAATTTAAAGTGATACTCGTTGGCCACCACCATAAATACCATTAAAGAGCAAAATTTCCCCTTAAAACCAAGTGTGTGTAACTGCAGACGTAGAAGAGGTCTAATGTAAGTGTTGATCCTTTTTCCTCTTGATGGACTCTTCAACTTATGACAGGATCACTGGCTACCTTCTGTTTTTCCTATCGAAAAAGCCTGGCAGGACCAGATGCTCAATCCGGAAAAGTGCTCATTTTCAAATAAAAACTGAAATTCAAATATCACAATTCCCTTCAAGAGAATTCCATGTATATGAATAGTTTTGGTAGTAAAACTAGTGCAAAATCAGTAAATATAGGGGGACCATAAAGTACTAATTTTTTACTTTAACCTTCCTATTCTTCCCTCTTGCTGTGGTAGTGTATTTGGCATAAAAGAGGTGATAACGTTGCCAAGACAAAACATACAGAAATCCATTTGAAATGTGAAAGAACAAAATGGAGAAAAAGCAGGAGAGACAGCACCATACAGGAGAAGGAAATTAACAGTAATATTTGAAGGTGCGTGTCTTTTCAGTATTTTTCTCAGAATGTGCTTAAATTCACTTGGGGAGACAATGTGGCACAGGAAAGGAATGCACACTGCAGAATCTTGCCACTTGCTTCGAGGCCTTCGAGAATTCAAACAAATCTTTGTACCTTCAGTTTCAGGAGCCACACAATCGGGACATTAGCAGTTAATTTATCAACTCGTTATAAGGATTAGGGATTTTATGTTTTGGCACATCTGGTGATATGCACTTGTCTGAAATGTATTCATTGGGGAATATATAATTTTTCATTCAATCATAGCTAATAGTATGCTCATAATTATGATTTATTATTTGTATGAAGAGACTTTTGCTCATGGACATTCTTTCTTGTCTTCACTCTCCACCATGCTCCCTAACCCCTACAAAAGATGCTTCTTTTTTGAGAAGCTGAATCCTACTCACATTTAAAGACAAGTAGCTTGTTCTGTTGACTCTCCTATGACCTAAACTTTTCAAGTCTCGGTGTGCAGCCATACGTGCTACATTTAAGTGATCCTGCTTGATTCTAATGTTGTCCACCACGTCTTCCCTTCTCAACTCCCAAGGACTGAATAAAGTTTTGTGGGGCCTGAAGTTTATACAGTTTCAGTGGTCTCATTTAATAAGGGTATATAAAATTCTGCATACAAAAATCATTACAAAGAGAATGTTGACTGATAATGTGAAAGGAAATCACAACAAACTTGAAAAAGCTGACAGGCATTGCAAAAAACAAAACCCAGAAAAAATACTTCCACTAATTTACTACTTGAAACATTTCTACTTTTTCCTACAAGTCTGTCTGTAAATTGTGATCGTCTTTTAATAGGACAATGACTTTGTATCTTTTTCTACAGACAGCAACATGAGCATGGAGTCCTCCAGGATGGTGAATAATTTTTCTGTATTGTATAAAATGTATTTTGTTAGCTTTAAGACTCCTACTGCTAATATTACTTTAAGTTTAGAATTTTTGTCATATTCGAGAAACCACTTTTAAATGAACTGTACAATTTCAGTGTGTTTCAAATTTTCTTATTCCATAAGTGATCCTAAATTTGATGATACTCATTGACAAATCTGCTGGCAATGGTCACTGTGGTGGCATAAGTCCTATGTAACCTTTGTTGATATTAGCATTTTCACTCTAATCGGCAAGAAATTTAATTATATTTCAATATAATTCATATAACCCATTCCCTTTTCATTAATTGGCTCATCAGACAAATATGAGAACATGCTCATCACTTCTAATAGAAATTGATCTCTTCCTGTTATTTTTATTACTTTTTGTTATAATGTGTTATTTTTTAATAACAAAACTATTTCTATTGAGCTCATGGATCATTATTATTTTTGTTTAATCTTCCACTTGACATTTACTTGAATTCTATTTCTTTAATAAAAACATTAAGATGCAAAGGAAGAGACACTTCATGTACTCCAAATCAGGAACCTGTTGTTTTACCCTTGCTTTATCAAGAAACTCCAAAATATGTCTTTTCAGATTACAAATAAAATTACATATTCCCAGCTCTACTAGGTTTTAGCCACATCACCAACATATGCATTATTCTCCAACATGAATGGAAGTATGTGTACAGGAGGATTCATAATGAAAAGAAACAGTCGTGTTAATAAGGTATTTTTTTTTTAAAGATTTTATTTATTTATTTGACAGAGAAAGACACAGTGAGAGAGGGAACACAAATGGGGAGTGGGAGAGGGAGAAGCAGACTCCCTGCCGAGCAGGGAGCCCGATGCGGGACTCGATCCCAGGACTCCAGGATCATGACCTGAGCCGAAGGCAGTCGCTTAACCAACTGAGCCACCCAGGCGCCCCAATAAGGTATTTTAATATCTTACATTTGCATTGTTTACAATCACATATGAGCGAAGAAACATTTTGCTAAGGCCTTCTTCCAGCCCTCAATGCTCAAGCTTGATTAGTTAGCTTCAGATTAAATTTGTGTCATTTCTCTCCATCTTTACAACTTTAAACTTAGCCATATAACTTTTTTTTTTTTTTTTGGTCTCAAACAATTATACTATTCCCAGAGGTTAAAATTGTTCCTTTCATTTTTATTTTTTCATTTTTTAAATTCAAGTATAACAAACAGTTATATTAGTTTCAAGCGTATAATATAGTGATTCAACAATTGTATACATTACTAAGTGCTCATCACCATAAGTGTATTATTCTTAATCCTCTTCACCTATTTCATCCATCCTCCCACCTACCACCCCCCACCCCCCGGCAACCACCAGTTTGTTCTCTATATTTATATAAAGAGTCTTGTTTTTTTGCCTGCTTTTTCATTGTTCATTTGTTTTGCTTCTTAAATTCCATATATGAGTGAAATTATGTATTTGTCGTACTTTGACTGACTGACCCCCCATCTAGCATTAGATGCTGTAGCTATAGCCATGTTGTTGCATATGGCAAGGTTTCATTCTTTTTTATGGCTAATAGTCCATTTTATGTAAGTACACCACATCATTTTAGTACATTGATCTATTGATGGACATTCAGGTTGCTTCCATAGCTTGGTTATTTTAAAAAATGCTGCAATAAACATAGGAGTACATTTTTTTTTGAATTAGTGTTTTAATTTTCTTTGGGTAAATACTCAGTAGTGAAATTACTGGATCATATGGTAATTGTACTTCTAAGCTTTTGAGGAACATCCCTACTGCTTTCCACAGTGGCTGCACCAGTTTGCATTCCCACCAACAGTGCATGAGTGTTCCTTTTCTTCCACATCCTTGCCAACACTTGGTATTTCTTGTGATTTTGATTTTAGCCATTCTGACAAGCATGAAGTGATACTGCATTATGGTTATGATTTGCATTTCCCTGATGATGGATGATGTTGAGCATCTTTTCATGCTTCTGCTGGCCATCTGTATATCTTCTTTGGAGAAATGTCTGTTTATGTCTTCTGCCCATCTCTAATCGGATTATTTGTTTTTTTGGTGTTGAGTTGTATAAGTTCTTGATATATTTTGAATTCTAATCCTTTATTGGATATATCATTTCCAAATATCTTCTGCCATTCAGTAGGTTGTCTTTTTGTTTTGTTGATGGTTTCCTTCATTGTGCAAAAGCTTTTTATTTTGGTGATGTCCAAACAGTTTAATTTTGCTTTTGTTTCCCTTGCCTCAGGAGACATATCTAGAAAAATGCTGCTACCTAAACTTAGACATATATCTTACATCCCAGGATAAAATGCCCTTTCTGTTTTACAAATCTAAGTCTTCTCTCAGTCTTTTCCTTGACAGCCATGCTTTCTCAACAATAGTCCCCTCAGTCGATTACAATCTGCATTCCGATCCTGATGCTATGAACTAAATATTGTTTTAACAAAGATTTCCTACTTAGAAAATACAGTGTATTATATTTCCCTCTCAAACAATGTGACAACACTGTAGCATTTTACTCTTTAATTGGTTATTCTGTTCTTAAAACTCTATCTTCCTTTTTCTTTATTTACTCCCCTGCTGCCTAATTCATTGCCCTTATGGTTATTTTTCCTTGGTTCTCTTTACTGACATTTCTTCCTCTACTTTTCTTTAGATAAAAATCTCTCTAATCATTCTTTGTCTTTGATTTTCTTCTTTCCTCACTCAAAACTTTCTCCCTAGATTTCATCCACTCATTTTAACCACCACCTATTTTTTTTGAGAAATCCTCAAATTATACTTCTAGCCAAAACTACTTACTTTAGCCCATATGGCCTCAGGTTATTAAAAACTCAGAATATCCCCCAATGAATTAATCCCTTCTAAATTGCTTCTTCCTTGTATATTTTGTATCTCAGTGAACATCACTGAAATAGTTGTGTTCCAATATGGAAATCATTTTGTCTTATCCTTTTACTCCAGCCACCTTTATTTTTGGGGATTCCGAAATATAGGGTTCTCTATTCAGAAGCATAAATATCCTTTTCTCTTGCTCAGCTGCAAAGGGAGTATGTTTCAGAATTTATAGTGGGACCCATTTCTTTCTTCTTACTTATATGGATTAACTCTCACTTTTATGTGTTGGGTGAAATAAAAAGTTTCAACCAAAATTAGAGTAACATCTTTAAGCAAGAGATATGATTTGTTGCGAAAACAACAATAGCTTCTTTTGGGGTAGATTCAGCTCTGCGCTGTTAGTCATAGGCTTCTCCCAAATGCTTTCTGATCCATTACTGCTGCAATCATCTTAGCCCTTGCATGAGATTTCTGAGGAGAGTCAGGAAATGAATCAAAGGCCAGCACCCTACTGGTAGCACTCAGAGATCAAGTCAAGCTTGATTGCTGATTTACCCAATTTCATTCTGGCTGTCACAGTTCTTGGGACGGGGGCTTACACAGGGAGGCAGCTACCCTTAATACTGTACCCGAGGACAATGTGTCTCTATTAAACTACTACTAGCTGGAGTTCAGGCAATGTGAAAGTTTGGGCTGGTTGCAGATATAGCTATCTTAATGCTTGAAAAAAGAAGGTGATGGGAATATAAGCCTTATTGAGAAATGTGTGCTTCGGGAAATAATAAATTACTGTCCCTTAATATTTCTAAGATAACTTCCTGATATTATTCATGTTTCAAACCAGGGTCATACATACTAAAGCAAAGGGCAGGATAGACTTGCCATCCTGATAATTCAAAATGAAAAATGTCAGAACTGTGTGTGTGTGTGTGTGTGTGTCAGAGTGCACATGTGTCTGTTCAAGACTGTATGTGTGTATGAGAGCAGAAGTAGGAGGGGGATAAATGTGGGAGAGATAGAAAAAGTAAAAGAAACTGTAATAAAGAGAACGAAAATGAGAAAAAATATTTCAGACTGCTTTTCTGGTGCCACCATGTCATTAAAAACTGTAACCATTTGCAACTCTTCCAAATCTCTCTCTAAGCATCTTTTTGACACCATCTGCCACTGCCTTGAGGCTTCCACCATTATTTTGTCTTGATTGTTAGAAAAATCTACTACCAGACAACCTTACTTTGAGTTTTCTCTCTCCTCTAAATCAATCTATAACTTTGCCATAAGATTGACTTTTCAAAACACAAATGTGTTTATATATTCCTCCCCTTTTAAAATTCTTCAAGCTATTCCTACCAACTTAAAAATAAAAAATCCTAAAACTTTGATGTCCTAGCCCTTACATGGGCTTCAATTAACGAAGAACATATGAGGTGGGTGGGTAAAGATACCATAAGGATTTGTGAGTATGATAAAGTACCTGTATTACTTAGGGACACATATACAAGTGGTAAATTAAAATTGTTAGGAAAACATAAAAATATGTTAGGGTAGTTTCTTAATATTTCAGACAAGAATCAGAATAATAAAAGTAAGTTATTTAATCTTCCACTGGTAGAAGATATTTTATCTGTACTGTTTAAGGCAGGAAATGAGCAAAATGAAATAAAAAATGAGCAAAAATGAAACAAGAAAAAATGAGCAAAAGTGAAACAAGAAATGAGCAAAAATGAAATACAGTATATGAAAAAAATAAGGGGCAGAAATAAATCATATTTAACAAAAGGAAAATTGACAATTCATTTCATACAGTTAGTATACAACTGTGGTTCCATAACATTTTAAAGATACTTAAAAAATTATAGCCTTATTTTACCCATAAACATAGAAATCACATCTTAGTTAACCAAACCCAATAATAATATTTAAGACACATAATTTTAAGTGGAGTTTTTCTCAGGAATGCATTGTAAAATCTATAGTTTCAACAATAGGAAATTTATAAATATAATTTCCATTTTAGATTTTAAAGGAGAAATACAACTATCTCAATAGAATTATCATAATCATTTGAGTCAAGGAGAACTTACTGAATTTGACAGTTATACACTTAAAGTCTAGAACAAGAATCATGCTTACTGGACAAACTTGAGTTACATTCTCTTTACAGTCAGGGATGATACTTGCCATATTTTTTTTACACAGTACTTATGCCCCTGACCATTGATATAAGACAAGAAAAAGAAGAAAAAAACAAACCTGAGGATTAGAATCTAAGAATCTGAGTTTTGTACATGTTACACTAATCTACATGGAAGATCACACGCACAGACAAACCACTTTATATGCTTCCCGGTCTAAGAACATGCCATATAGCAAGAGTTGTAGGTGGGAAACTGGAGGTCACCTACTAACTGCCAGCCACATGATAAAAAACTTTCCACAGCACAGAGAAACAAAATGACATTTGCTAATGTTTGCTAGCTACCATAATCACTCCAAATAGCTCTTTCATCCCAGGATGCTAAGGGAGATTAGAACTGCCACTTGGCCACTGAACTTACTGAAACAGCAATTCTGCAAGGTAGTACTGTGGAGATAATGACTGCAGTCAGTAACTCACATGCCAGGGCCTCCTAGTTTTTTTACTCTGATTCCATGGATTTTGTTTAATAAAATCTCAACTTGTTATTATGTTTTTTGATGAATTTCCTGAAATTTTATGTGATTGACTCTGCTGTTACCAGCTTAAAAGATGTCTGTCCAGGGGAGAATTGTCCACGGTTCCAAAAGTTCTACCAAGCCACTATTAAGTGTGACTGCATAAGTTCCCCCAAGTACAGCCACCTAGGTAAGCCTAGTCAATCCATGGAACAATTAGAGCTAATAATACACTGTTGTTTTCAGCAATTAATTTTGGGGTAGTTTATTTTTTAAAGTTATAATCGACATATAGCATTATATTAGTTTCAGGTGTACAATATAATGATTTGTTAATTGCATATGCTTTGAAATAATCATAATATCATCCACCACCATGCAGTTACACACTTTTTTTCTTTACTTTTGATCAGAAGATTTAAGATTACTCTCTTGACAAGTTTTAAATATGCACTACAGTATTGTTGACTGTAATCACCATGCCATATATTACAACACCATGACTTATTTTACAAATGGAAGTTTATACCTCTTTATTTTTTTTTAACATGGGGCTTGAACTCACAACCCTGAGCCAAAATCAAGAGTCGGATGCTTAACTAACTAAGCCACCATGGTACCCCAGAAGTTTATACCTCTTGGTACCCTTCACTTATTTCTCCCATCCCCCACCCAGCCTCCCCTCTGGCAACCACCATTCTGTTCTCTGTATCCATGAGTTTTATTAGTTCATTTGTTTTGTTTTTTAGGTACCACATATAAGTGAAATCACGGTATTGGTTTTTGTATTCTCTAACTTATTTCACTTAGCATAATTAGTCCATCTATGTTGTCACAAATGGCTAGGTTTCGTTCGTTCTTTATGGCTGCATAGTATTCCATTTATTTACACACATACACACACACCACACCACACTGTCTTAATCCATTCATCCACTGATGGACACTTACCATGTTTCCATATCTTGGCCATTGTAAAAAAAAAAAAAACTATGCAAAGAACATGGGAGTGTATATATCATTTCTAATTAGTGTTTTCATTTTCTTTGGATGAGTACCTAGTAGTGAAATTGCTGGATCATGTGGTAGTTCTATTTTTAAATTTTGAGGAACATCCATACTATTTTCCATAGTGGCTGCACTAATTTGCATTCCTACCAACAGAGCACAAATGTTCCGTTTTCTCCACATCCTCACTAACACTTCTTATCTCTTGTCTTCTTGATACTAGCAATTCTGAGAGGTGTGGTTTTCCTTTGCATTTCTTTGAAGATTACTCCTGTTCAGCATCTTTTCATGTGCTTGTTGGCCAACTACAGGTCTTTTTGGAAGAACGCCTATTCAGTTCCTCTGCCCATTTTTAAACTGGATCATTTGGGTTTTTTTGCTATTGAGTTGTAGGGGTTAATTATATATTCTGAGTATTAACCCCTTATTGGATGTATGATTTGCAAATATTTTCTCCTATTCAGTAGGTTGTTTTTCCACTTTGTTGATGGTTTCCTTTGCTGTGCAGAAGTTTTTAGTTTAATGTAATCTTTCAGTATTTCTTTTGTTCTTTTGCTTTTGGAGTACAAAATATCAGCATCAAGACCAATGTCAAGGAGCTTCTCTCACTGCTATGTTTTCTTCTATGAGTTGTATGGTTTCAGGTTGAATATTCAAGTCTTTAAGTCATTCTGAGTTAATTTTTCTATGTGGTATAAGATAGTAGTCTAGTTTCATTCTTTTGCATGTTGCTGTCCAGTTTTCCCAGAAACATTTTACTGAAGAGAGTGTCCTACTCTCACTGTATATTCTTGCCTCCTTTGTTGTAAGTTAATTGATGATATTTGTGTGGGTTTATTAATGGGCTCTCTGTTCCATTAATCTGTGTCTGTTTTTATGCCAATACCATATTATTTTGATTATTATACTTTGTAACATAGCTTGCAGTCAGGGAATGTGATCCCTTGAACTTTGGTCTTTCTCAAGATTCTTTTGACTATTAGGGTTTTCTGTTTTGTTTTGTTTTGTGGTTCCATACAAATTTTAGGATTGTTTGTTCTTATTCTATGAAATACGCCATTAAAATTTTGATAGAGACTGCATTTAATCTGCAGAATGCTTTGGATATTATAGACATTTCAACAATTCTTCTAATTCATGAGCACAGACTAAATTTCTTTACCAGCGTCTTATTTTTTTCATCAATGTCTTATAGTTTGCAGAATATAGGTCTTTCACCTCCTTGGTTAAATTTATTTCTAGGTATTTTATTCTTTTAGATACAATTGTAAATGAGATGGTTTTCTTCATTTCTTACTCTGATAGTTCATTGTCAATAAATGCAGTGTCAATAAATGCAACAGATTTTTGTATATTTTGTACCCTGCATCTTTACTCAATTTGTTTAATTATAACAGATCTTTGATGGAATCTTTAAGGTTTTCTATATAAAATCATGTCACCTGCAAATAGTGACAATTTTACTTCTTCCTTTCCAATTTGGATGTCTTTTATTTCCTTTTCTTGCCTAATTGCTCTAAGACCTCCAATACTAAGTTTAATAAAAGTGATGAGAGTGGGAATTCTTGTCTTGTTCCTGAACTTAGAGGTAAAGCTTTCAGCTTGTCACCACTAATATGATATTAGCTGTGGGCTTGTCATATATGGCTTTTATTATGTTAAGGTAGACTCCTCTACATTTGTTGACAGTTTTTATCATAAACAGACACTGAATTTTTTCAAATCCTTTTCCTAAATCTACTAAGATAATCATATAATTTTTATCCTTCATTTGGTTAATGGGGCATATCATGTTGATTGATTTGTGGATGTTGAACTATCCTTGCATCCCTGGAACAAATCCCACATGATCGTGGTATATAATCCTTTTAAGGAATTATTAAAATTGGTTTACTAGTATTTTGTTGAGGAATTTTTTTAAAGATTTTACTCATGTATTTTAGAGAGAGAATGAGTGGGGAAGAGCAGAGGGAGAGGGAGAAACAGACTCCATGGTGAGCACAGAACCCAATGTGGGGCTCTATCCCAGGACCCTGAGATCATGACCTGAGCTGAAATCAAGAGCCAGATGTGCAACCAACTGAGCCACCTAGGAGCCCCCTGTTGAGGACTTTTGTATCTATGTTCTCAGTGATAATGGCCGATAATTTTCTTTTTTGTGTGTGATATCATTGTCTGCTTTTGGTATCAGGGTGCTGCTGGCCTCATAATGTGAGTTTGAAAGCATCCCTCCTCTTCAGTTTTTTGGAGGAATGTGAGAAGGATAGGTATTAAATTATTTTTTAATATTTGGTAGAATTCACCAGTTAAGTCCTCTGGTTCTGGATTTTTGTTTGTTGGGAGATTTTTGATTACTGATTCAATCTCCTAGGTGATTTTTTGTTAAGATTTTCTATTTCCGCATGATTCAGTCTTGGAAGATTGTACATTCCTTGGAATTTATCCATTTCTTCTGGGTTTTCCAATTTATTGGAATATAGTTGTTCACAGTAGTCTCTTATGATCCTTTGTATTTCTGTGGTATCATTTGTAACTTTTCTTTCATTTCTGATTTTATTTATTTGGGCACTCTTAGTGACTGTAGCTAAAGGTTTGTCCATTTTGTTTACCCTTCAAAGAAACAGCTCTTACTTTCAATGATCTTAAATTGTTTTAGTCTCTATTTCATTGATTTATTCAATTTGATATTTGTTATTTCCTTCCTTCTACTAACTTTAGACTTTGCTCGTTCTGCTTTTGCTAGTTACTTTAGGTGTAAAGGTAGATTATTTGAGATTTTTCTTGTTTCTTGACGTATGCCTGTATTGCTATGATTTCCCTCATAGAACTGCTTTTACTGCATCCCATGAATTTTGGTATGCTGTATTTCCATTTTCATTTGCCTCAAGTTATTTTTTGTATTCTCCTTTGATTGCTTAATTGACCTATTGGTTGTTGAGTAACAGGTTGTTTAATCTCTATTTATTTGTGATTTTTCCAGTTTTCTTCTTGTAATTGATTTCTAGTTACACATCATTGTAGTTTGAAAAGATGCTTGCCATGCTGCCCATCTTCTCAAATTTATTGATACCTGTTTTGTGGCCTAACATCTGATCTATACTGGAGAATGTTCCATGAGCATTTGGGAAGAAGGTGTCTTCTTCTGTTTTTGGATGGAATGTTATGTATATATCTATTAAATCCATCCAGTCTAATGCGTTGTTTAAAGCCAAAGTTTCATTATTGATTTTCTGTCTGAATGATCTCTCCATTGATGTAAGTGTGGTATTAAAATACCCTACTATTATTGTACTACTGTCAATTTCTCCCTTTAGATCTGTTAATATTTGCTTTATATAGGTGCTGTTATATTGGGTGCATAAGTATTTACAAATGTTATATTCTCCTGTTGGATTGACCCCTTCAGCATTATATAATGCTCTTCTTTGTCCTTTATTACAATCTTTGTTTTAAAGTCTATTTTGTCTGATATAAGTATAGCTACCCCAGCTATACCAACAAAATAATTATTTTGTATGTCTAAATATATTTTTAGAATAGCTATATTCTCATATTCTTGAAAACTACATATCATAACTAGATTTTTTTATCCATCCTTTTAGAATAAAGAAAGTCAAGCGAAAATATATTTATAATTTTGTTTTAAACAAAAAAAATGCTGGATTGCCTATGAAATCAATCATATGAAGTGTCAGGATTCTTCAGAATAGTAATCATTCTTTATTCTCTATCTATCTTGTTTCATCCATTACAACAAAGGGCATGGTGACAGTCCTTCTTGGCAGTAGTCTCATGTATTCCTTCTCCCTTAGTCTGTAGTTTCCTAGGCTTGTAAACAGAATTTTGTATATGTACCTGCCCACCACTTTAAAGGGGGAACACACAGATTTTTAGCTGCCTATTAAATGTGAATGAACTCCACCCTGGCAGAAAATAACTACCGTATTCAACTTTAATAACATCCTTTCCCAACACTCACATTCCCGCAGATCTCAATTTAAATCGGGTAGTATACAATCAAAATACTCTTTGTTAATTCTTAAACTAACAATACTTGTTGAAAGCATTTAAAATTCTGTGCACATATTTTCTACAAGGAATTTCTGATGTGTAGAGTTTATTTTTTCCCTGACATTACATTTCTCCTTTGAAGTAAATCAAGAGCTGGCAGCTGTGCTGTTAGCGAGTTTGTTAGCAAGTCAGAGAGTGAGATATCTACTGTTTGTAAGAGTGAAGATTGTAGATCATTATTTAGAGTACAGTTTCCAGTTTACTATATCTTGTTTCTTTAACTATGTAGTTTCACTAATGAGGAAAAAAAAAAGTGCTTTGGGATACCTGTGGCAAGTTAGCTGTATCTGCATGTGGGTAAATATGGAATTAACTGTAAGTATGGATAAAATATAATCAAATTATGTGACTCAAGGGATGCCAAAATATCATTATGAATTACCTCAGAATACAACAATTTTTGAAATTCTCTCAGAATACCACTATGAAGGATCAATGCAAAATGAGAAAGAAAAGCACAATGCAATGTCTATCAACATAAGAAACCCTGGGCAGTGAAATAAAATATTATGTATGTACTAATAACAATCTATATCCCCCTTATTTTTCAGTTCTCTACTTTTTCATACTCAGTTGCCGTACTTTAAGGATGCCTATACACATAAAAATGAACGTTAAAAGGAAAACTGGAATGTTATAAAAGATGCCCCTCCTAGGATGAATTATTATACCACGAGAGACTATGGATTCTGAGAAACAAACTGAGGGTTCTAGAGGAGAGAAGGTGGGGGGATGGGTTAGCCCGGTGATGGGTATTAAAGAGGGCACGTACTGCATGGAGCAGTGGGTGTTATACGAAAACAATGAATCATGGATCACTACATCAAAAACTAATGATGTATTGTATGGTGACTAACATAATAAAGTAAAATTTTAAAAAATGTTAACCTTGATTGAAGGAAATGTATCACTGGGTTAGGGAAAAATTCTCAACTTTTCTGCACAACACCTGTCAGGTTGTTGTTTTTAAACTCATACTTCAGGTATAAAAACTAATCAGAAATCCTACCAAATCTGTGAGGTAGGCCTCTAACACAAACCATCCCAGAAACCCACTAAAAGTAGGACAAGAGCCTGAGAATATTTTCTTAAAATATTCAACTGAATGTAAATTTTGCTAATAGTTTTATAACTCCAGAGTATCAGTTATTCTTTCAAAGTAGATATAAAGTTTAAAGAAAACACTTATTTTTAAACTAAAAGATATTAAAAACAGACCACAATGCTGACATATAAAATCATGTGATACTTTCTTAAAAGTCACAACAAAAAATCCCTAAGAACTAAGTAACTTATTAGAACATATGCATTCTCCTCCTTCCCAGATTGTCATTTTGGAAGTTTATATCCTAAAATCCAGACTATGCTCAGCAAGGAATACATAGCTATCTGCAAGGAAACATGTGAATTCACAAGAAACTATTTTTTGCCATATCAGGGATCCTAAAAGGGAACAATTTCTAAATACACGTATTCAGAAAATGATACTAATACCTCAGTTTAATATCTGAGGTATTAAAAACTAGATATGTAAAAAGTTGACCAAGTCTTCTTGCCTAGTAGTTATACAGAGTAAACAAGAAAGCAGAATGCCAGTCTATAGACTGAGTTACTAAAAAACATAAAAAATAGTAAAGTAATAGTTGATAGGGTAATTTAATTCATTGTTACACATGTCCACATATGTACCACACTGATGTATAATAAATTGAAAAAATGATTTTTAAAAATAAAAAACCCAACAGAGGGGAAGTAAGTGAAGGGATGGGTGGAACAGGTGACGGGGATTAAAGAGGGCACTTGTTGTGATGAGCACTGGGTGCTTTATGGAAGTGCTGAATCGCTATATTGTACACCTGAAATTAATATTACACTGTATGTTAACGAACTGGAATTTAAATAAAAACTTTTAAAAAACCACACACCTTCAGCAGAATTTCATTTGTGCTTTGTGCCTACATTGTGATAGGTTTTTGAAGTACTAAAGGGAGCATGCCTGGGCCAGGGGGAACAACTACAAAAAAAGATACAGCATTGAGAAATTTCAACTCTTTTCATCTAAAATATTTTTAACAGTAATTTCTCTTTGATATTTGCTTTCTGAATACTAATGGCACCAAACTTGCACCCATTAAAGCTAGATTTGAATTGGAAAAGACAAAAATCAATCAGTCAAAGATTACTGAAGAACATGAATGATTAATTCATGAATGATACAGTCAGTGTAATTTATAGCTAAGTGCTTGTTTCTCCTATGTGGATCAAAATTATACCAAAAATAGTTTCAGTAATGGAATTCCAGAAATAGTGAATAATTGTCACAGAAGCGAAAGAAAGGCTTCACATTTTAAGACAAATATTTTGAAAAAAAACTGTTTCCAACACTTAAGCTGGATTTGCTTAGTAAATCATCAATGATTTATTATTGCTTTAATTTCATATGTATAATAGGAACAATGAAAATTAGAATAATTGCTGTTATTATCATTGAAAATGCAAAGCTTATTTGTGTACTCAGTAAAAGTACCAGCAATCTAGGGGTTTTTGAGAAAGCTTATGTTTTACTCAGGTCAGTACAATTGAACCTGTTGCTATATTCCCATCTGTTTCTAAATGTTACTCCAGGCAGCTACAGGGACCATGTCTTCTTAGTAGGTCACTGTATTCCACTCTGGATACAGTTCTTCTTGCCTCACTCCAATATGCTAACAAATGTCAAATATATTACACAATTTCATGTTCATTTTAATATGTCAGGGTAATTTGCACAGAAAATAAAACATCAGATACTATAAAGTCATTTGTGCTTAAATAATTCCATACCTAGTGTCTCTAGGTAGGTACATAAACTACATGAAATTCTTGAGGATATTCTCAGCACATCTACTGCCTCTCTGTTTCTAGTTTTCTTTGATCTCATTCTCTCTAGCTTACTGTGAATACTTAAAAACCTTCTAACTTTTATCAAAGTGTTTAGTTATCTCTTTCTCCTACTTTTACAGATTTAAGCTTTACCCCAAACACAGATATAGATGGGGGGTCAGCCTTTGTACATGGAAAAGCCCATTCCAGCTCAACAAGATATCATCCTAACCAAAAGAACATCACCCATAAGATTTATTGTACCAACCCCACCAAAATGTTAGTTTGGGATCATTTTCTCCTTTTTATCTTGTTCTGTTACAAATATATGAATTAACTACTGCATTTCTTTATTCATATTGCCTTCCTTGGTTTAAACAATTTGATAGATGCAGACAACATAAAAAAATCCCTGAATTTTATTTCATACATTCTTGTCAGAGAAAAAAAATTACAATAAAACAGATCCAATAATGCAATTGGATGAGTGCTATTAGGGAAATATAAAGTGCCTATCCTGCCCTAGAATATAGAGCATAATTTTCTAGGAATCTAAGACTTCCACTCTTGGAAGATAGAGTAAGAGGAGTTGTTCTTCTCTGAAACAACTAAAAATGAGCAAAATATACAAAATTATGATTTAAAGGCATTATACATCAGGCAACAAAAATCGGTGACCCCTATGAACAGGGAAATTGCAAAGTGAGCCCTAGGATATGCCTCAGCTTAGTGCCTGGGGAGTTTCCAGGCTGTGGTACAAGGTTGCAGACTTCAAGTAGAAACAGGAAATCTTGCAAACACGAGAAAAGGGAGCTATGATTCTGGAGAGGTCAACCTGACTAGAACTGGCAGGGCAGAGCACCAGAAAGGAAAGAGTCCACACAGAGAGAAAGCTCTGGAGATGTGCAGAGCTCTCTTAGAATGTTCAGCTGAGTATTGATCAGTATATACAATTAAGAAAAATAATAAAGGCATGGGAAAGAACAACCCAAAAGGATTTGAGGAAATAATAACCAAAACTAACAAAGGGCTGTAATAGTTCATGTTCCTGCTGGACCAAATAAGAAACCTCATAAATCATGGACGATCAAGCAGAGGACTCTGTAGGATTTCGCATTAGTAGTGAAGCAAAATTTGCCTTTGACAAAAGGTTGGTCTGCTGTTACAAAACAAAGATCAGAAGTAACTTAACTGTATTCTGGAACGAAGTTCAAAAATATTAATAAGAATATATGAATTTATGTGAATATTTATATGAATATATCTATCACCCAAGAAAGTAGAAATTCCTATATTTTGAAATTAATCAAAAAATTATCAGGCACCCAGGGGCGCCTGGGTGGCTCAGTCGTTAAGCATCTGCCTTCGGCTCAAGTCATGATCCCAGGGTCCTGGGATCGAGCCCCGCATCGGGCTCTCTGCTCCGCGGGAAGCCTGCTTCTCCCTCTCCCACTTCCCCTGCTTGTGTTCCTGCTCTTGCTGTGTCTATCTCTGTCAAATAAATAAATAAAAATCTTAAAAAAAAATTATCAGGAAGTTAAAGAAGTAAGGAATACATAATGAGGAGAAAAGCTAATCAAAACTGAACCAGAAATGATACAGGTGACAAAATTAGTAGCCAATGGGGCGCCTGGGTGGCTCAGATGGTTAAGCGTCTGCCTTCGGCTCAGGTCATGATCCCAGGGTCCTGGGATCGAGTCCCACATCGGGCTTCCGGCTCAGCGGGGAGCCTGCTTCTCCCTCTGACCCTCTCCCCTCTCATGCTGTTTCTCTCTAGCTCGCTCTCTAAAAAATAAATAAAATCTTTAAAAAAAAAAATTAGTAGCCAATGTGTTCAAGAAGCTAAATATAGATAATACTAATTAGACATAAAAGTATTTTTTTAAAAACCTAAACAAAATTGTATTGATGAAAATGAATGAGATGTAAAGTATCCTGGGGTTAAAGGCAGCATAGAACAGAAGGAAGGATTAATGAACTTGAAGACCTACCAAGAGAGACTATCTAAAGTGAAACATAGCTAGGGGCGCCTGTGTGGCTCAGTTGGTTAAGCATCTGGCTCTTGATTTTGGCTCAGGTCATGATCCCTGGGTCCTGGGATAGAGCCCCATGTGGGCTCCCTGTTCAATGGGGAGTCTACTTGTCCTCTCCTTCTCCCTCTACCCCTCCACCCCCCACTAAATAAAAGAAAATCTTTAAAATGAAATACAGCTAAAAAAAACTGAAAATAAAATGAAATACAGAAAGATAAAAGACTAAAACAATCTTAAAAGAAAAGAGTGTACCAGTAAGCTTTGACGTAACTTAACACACATTCATACATATGTATTTGAAATTCCCAAAGAAGAGAAAGTGTGAAGGAAACAAGATATTTGAAAAAATAACCAATTTTTGTAATGATGAGTACAAACCCAACAATTTCAATAAAAGTCAACACAAGAAAGTTGGAAACAGCTAAAGCAAGGAATATCATAATTATGACAAACAAAAATTTTAAAACAGCCAGAAAATAAAAGACCTGTTACAAGTAAGGGAACTAAGAATGACAGCAAAAATTTTTGCCATAAGCAATGCTAACGAGAAGGCAATAGAGCAGCATCTTAAAAGTTGAAAGAAAATACTGCTATCCTGTAATTCTATAACCAGTGAAAATAGTTTTCAAAAATAAAGGTGAAATAAAGATACTCAAGACATACACAAACTTTTGACAGCCAGTAGATCTGCACTACAAGAACTCTTAAAGGAAGTACTTTGGGCAAAAGGAAAGTATTACCAGGTGAAAATCATGATATATACCAAAAAAATGAAGAACATTAGAAATTGTCACTGTGTGAATAAACCTATAATAAGTATTTCTCATTATTTAATTATCTTTAAAACATAATTGATTTGTTAAAGCAAAAATAATCTGTGGTGTGGGGTTTGTAATATCTGTAAAATGTATAACAATGACAGCACAAAGACTGGTAGGAGAAAAGTGGAAGGATAGCATTGTAAGTTTCTTTTCTTCCCCCTAAGTTTCTTTTTTTTTTTTTTAATTTTTTTTTTAAAGATTTTATTTATTTATTTGACAGAGAGAGACACAGAGAGAGAGGGAACACAAGCAGGGGGAGTGGGAGAGGGAGAAGCAGGCTTCCCGCCGAGTAGGGAGCCGATGTGGGGCTCGATCCCAGGACCCTGGGATCATGACCTGAGCTGAAGGCAGACGCTTAACGACTGAGCCACCCAGGCGCCCCCCCCTAAGTTTCTTATAGTACACATTAAGTGCTATAATATCCCTTGAAAGTAACTATTATAATTTAAAGGTGTGCACTATAACCCATAAAGAGGTCTGCTATAAACCATGTATCATAAACCATAAACCATAAAATGACACAAGAAACAATTATAGTTAATAGAAAACAAAGTGAATTAAATGATAAAAATGATCAAATAATCAATACTAAAGTAGAAAATGTGGAAAAAGAAAAAAATAACAAATGAAGTAGAAAGTAAGTCCCACATGATAAATTTAACCCAATCCTATCAATCATTAAATATAAATGGTATAAACGACCCAATGAAAAGAGACTGTCAAATTGGATAAAATACAAAACCTAATTATATTCTGCAAAAAGAAATCAATTTCAAATATAAAAACACAAACAGGTTAAAAGTAACCTGCTAACGTTTAATATGCTAACATGCTAACGCTAATCATAGAAAGCTGGAGCACTTATATTAATGCCAAACAGAATAAATTTCATAGTAAAAAATGTTACTAAGGATAGGGGCACCTGGGTGGCTCAGTGGGTTGAGTGACCGACTCTTGGTTTTGGCTCAGGTCATGATGTCAGTCCTGAGATCAAGCCCTGAGTGGGGCTCTGTGCTCAGCGCTGAAGCTGCTTGGGATTCTTTCCCCCCTTTTGCCCCTCTCCCCACCCACACTCTCTTTCTCTAAAATATATAAATAACATTTTTAAAAAGTGTTACTAAGGATAAAAGGGGCCATTTCTCAATGATATATGAGCCAATTCAACAAGAAGACCTAATAATCCTTATATTTATGCAACTTACAATGAAAAAATCCACAATTATAAACAGAAATTTCAATGCTCCTCTCTGTATATGTTATAGGACAAATAGAAAATCATAAATGTTATGAAGTCTTGATGGTATTTTATTATTTTTGGTGCAACTGAATATGGTGGTTTTTTTAAATTTTAAATTTCTCTTTCTGTGACTTCATTGTTAGTGTATAAAAATGCTACAAATTTCTGGGTATTTATTTTGTATCCTGCCATTTTAGTGAATTTGTTTATTAATTCTACCAGTTTTTTGGTGGAATCTTTAGGATTTTCTATGTATAATTATCATGCTGTCTGCAAATAGTGACAATTTAACTTCTTTTTTACCAATACGGATGCCTCATTTCTTTTCCTCATCTAAAAACTGCAATGAGATATCACCTTACACCTGTTAGAATGGCCAAAGTAAAAAACACAAGGAACAACAAGTGTTGGTGAGGATGTGGAGAAAATGGAACCCTCATGTACTGTTGGTGGGAATGTAAATTGGCACAACCAGTGTGAAAAACAGTATAGTGGTTCTTCAAAAAATTAAAAATAGAAATACCATTTGAGGGGCGCCGGGGTGGCTCAGTTGGTTAAGCGACTGCCTTCGGCTCAGGTCATGATCCTGGAGTCCCGGGATCGAGTCCCGCATCGGGCTCCCTGCTCGGCAGGGAGTCTGCTTCTCCCTCTGACCTTCCTCCCTCTCATGCTCTCTGTCTCTCATTCTCTCTCTCAAATAAATAAATAAAATCTTTAAAAAAAAAAAAAGAAAGAAATACCATTTGATCCAATAATTCTACTATTGGGTATTTAACCAGGAGAAACAAAAACATTAATTCAGAAAGATATATGCACCCTGATGTTTACTGCAGCATTATTTACAATAGCCAAAACATGGAAGGAACCTGTCCAACAGACGAATTAAGAAAAATGTGGTATATTTTTACATAATGAAATATTACACAGCCACATAAAGGATGAGATCCTGCCTTTTGCAATAACACGGATGGACCTAAAGGGTATTATGCTAAGTGAAATAAGTCAGACTGAGAATGACGAATACCCTATGATTCCACTCATAAATGGAATCTAAAAAAAAAAAAAATGAACAAATGAAAAAAGCAGAATCAGAACTATAAACACAGAAAACAATCTGATGGTTGCCAGTGGGGAAGGAAGGAAGGAAGGAAGTACGGGTTGGGCAAAATGAGTGAAGGGGAGAGGGAGATACAGGCTTCCAGTTATGGAGTAAGTCACAGGAATAAAAAGCAGAGGACAAGGAATAGAGTCAATGATATCATAAGAATGTAATGGAACAAATTGTAGCTATAGTTGTGGTGAGCACAGCATAATGTATAAAAGTATTAAATCACTAAGTTGTGCACCTGAAACTAATGTAACATTGTGTGTCAACCACACTCAAAAAAAATAGTCTTTTTCAAAAAAGATTTTATTTATTTATTTGGGAGTGAGAGGGAGTGAGAGGGAGTGTGCAAGCACGAGTTGGGGGGGAGGGGAAGAGGGAGAGGGAGAAGCAGACTCCCTGCTCAGCAGGGAGCCCAATGTGGGACTTGATCCCAGGACCCTGAGATAAGACCTGAGCTGAAGGCAGACACTTAAACGAGTCACCCAGGTGTCTCCCCAAAAATAAAGTCTTGATGAACACAATAACCACATTAATCTAAGTGACGTTAGAACATTTTTTTTTTTAGATTTTATTTAGGTTCAAGTTAGTTAACATATATTGTATTACTAGTTTCATGGATAGAATTTAGTGATTCATCACTTGCATACAACACCCAGTGCTCATTACAAGGGCCCTCCTTAATGCCCATGATCCAGTTAGTGCATCCCCCACCCTCCTCTCCTCCAGCAACTCTCAGTTTGTTCTCTATAGTTAAGTCTCCTATGGTTTGCCTCCCTCTCTGTTTTTATCTTATTTTTCATAACAAGATGATATAAATTGTTTTCAAGGGAACACAGAAGGCACACTGAACTAGAACCTATTCTGAGCCATAAAAGCTATTATCAAATTTGCAAGGATTAAAATCATACCAAGTATCTTTTCTGACCACAATTAAATTCAATTAGAAGTCAATTATAGAAAACTATCTTGAAAATCCCCAAATATTATGTTTAAATAACCTATGCATCAAATAAGAAATCAGAAAGATTAAATTTATTTTTAACTGTATGTAAATCAAAACTAAACATCAATATATGTGGGATACAACGAAGGAAATGAATAGAGGGCATTTTTTTAGAGAGAGAGAGAGAGCAAGCAAGTGACAATGAGCAGAAGAGAGGCAGACAGAGAGAGAGAGAGAATCTTAAGCAAGCTCCACACCCAGCCTGGAGCCAGATGCTGGTCTCCATCACGACCCTGAGATCATGACCTGAGTCGAAACCAAGAACCGAATGCCCAACCCACTGAGCCACCCAGATGTAGAGGGCATTTTTATTTAGCATAAAATGCCTATGTTACCAAGGAAGTCATGTGCCAAACAACATTCTCAGTTTTTATCTTAAGAAACAAACAAAAGAGCAAATTAAATTCAAAGTCTGCAAAAGAATGGAAATAATAAGGTTAAAACAGAGTGCAAATGAATGTCATATATAATAGGAAAATAGAGAAAAACCTATGTAATAAAAATTTCATCTCTGAAAACACATATGGATGGCTAATTAGCTCATGCAAATATGGTCTACAATGCAAATTAAAAACATAATGAGATGCCATGATATACCTTTTTGAATAGCTAAAACAGAAACAAAAAAAAACCTGCCTATATTAAGTATTGTCAAGAATGTGGAATCACTGGAACTCTTATATACTGCTAGTGTGAACTCAGAATGGTACAATCACTTTCAGAAGTTCCAAGCACATACATCTACCATATGACCATCCATTCTGCTCCTAGTTACCCACCTAAGAGTAGTAAACTCCTATGTGTAGACACACTTGAATACAAATATTGATAGCAGCTTTATCTTTAAGAGCAAACACATTAAACAATAAAAACCAAAAACAACCCAAAATCTTAATGTGGCCATCAACAGGAGAATGGATAAGATAATTTTGGTGTATCTATATTATGAAGTTGCCATAAAAAGCAATGAATTGCTTATACAGGCAACAACATTGGTGGATCTCAATATAATTATAGTAAAAGAACCCAGATAATTAAAAGGGCCCATACTGTATGATTCCATTCATAAAAATTCTAGAAAATGCAGATGCAAAGTGACAGAGAACAGATCAGTGGCTGCTTGGGGATGGGGATGAAATGAAGAAGTAGATGGAAGGATTAAAAACTTAAAAAAAATGTTAAGAGATTTTATAATCTTGATTGTGATGGTGGTTTCACAGATACATATACATACACACACACACTTGTTAAAACTTACCAAAGTGCAATATTTAAATACGTACAATTCACTTTATACCAGTTTTACCACAATAAATCTGTTAAAATTTTAAAAGCATCAGTCACACAACTTAATCTTTATATGGATAAAATCTATAAATGCCACAAAATGTAACTGAGTGGGGCATGATAGTATGTGTGTTGTGGGCACAGGGAGAAACGGAAGAATTGAGTGTTTTTTAAATTGTATGATCCCCACATGTCTAGATAGTGTAACATAATTGAATGTACAATATCAAAGAATTCAAAACACCTGAATTATAGTAACTTGCTCCCAATTAAGTAGCCAAGTAAATTTAAGTAGTTCATTTCTTTTCTCCATAGATTTGTAAAATACAGGGCTTTCCTCAAGGAACTTTGAAGTTCTTCTGGACTCTAAAATTTCATCTCTAAATCTAGGTAAGGAAATGAATTTCTGGTTGAGCTAACCCTCAGCTGATTCGTGACAATGTCTACAACTTCCTATAAATTAAATATAATGATACCCTTCATAAGTGTTAAATTTTCCAAGGCCTCAAATTATTCAGTGTGAGATTAATAAAATAAACAAGGAAATTAAACACAGTAGCCTATTTCCTGTAAAGCAATACTCTAGGCATCTGCACATTTCTCTGTCCTTCCTCAAATAATTTCTTTTTATCTGAGGGTATGTGCTCCTCCGGATTTCCCCAAATAACTTTCCATTTTAAATGTTATTATGGGATTAGATTTCAAGTTATATAAATTTGCAACAGTCAGAGATGAAATCACAAACTGTTATTATGAAGTTTAACCATCTGAGTATCTCATGATCAAAAGTTCATAGTTACAGGTATTCAAAAATTAACTGACCATTATGACTTCTTAAAATTTGAAAATTGTACAAAACCCTTTGATACAGATACTAATCAACTGTCCAGATGAAGAAACTGAAAGAATAATCACAATGTTTTATTTCCTATATGATACCCTAACCAGCACTTTTTCTTTAGATTGAAATCAATTCTATCCCTGCACACAGTTTCTTTTCTCTTATGCTCATATATCATAAACTATAATAAGATAAAAGCTTATAGATTTTGATTCCTAGCCGTCACCTTCCTATCACCATTATGTACAAAAGAAAAATTGATTCTGACCTTGAAGTCAGAGTGTTAAAAATAAATCTCTGCTGCACCGATGTTCCTTTTCTGTTTCTGAAATAACTAAACTCACTCAGGGGATTACTTTAATGATCCACTAGCTTTTTATAAGTACTAAAAATAAGTAAAAGAGATGTTTGTGCAGGAAAATGTTTATCAGTTCCTAACACATTTGAAGGAAAAATATAAGCGTGTTTAAAAGATGCTGAGCCTCCCAACACAGATATTCATGTGGCCTCTATTACTCAAGATTCTATCTATCATTGAGAGAACTTACCATAAGACGTATGTTAAGTCAGGGTGCCATAAATATTTATTTAAAACACTTACCTAAAATCAAACATGATTTTCAATTGACAGGATACAGAAAAGACATGACAAATCAAGCCTAAAGGAAAAAATTCCATACTTTACATTTTTCTGATTATAACTCTTATTTAAGACTTGATGTAAATTTAAATAGTCACACAATATCTGCATAATTTATTTTTGCAATACATATTCAACATGACATATGTAAGCTTTAAGTTCTGTAAACATTTTTTATTATAGAAAATAGTGAAGTTGCAAAAAAACACTACAAGAAAGGAGAAAATACAAAACACATTCTTGTAATTTATTAATGATAGGACAATCCTACATAAGAAGTCAATTGAAATTACAAGGAGAATAGAAACTGTCACAAAAATCATTGTAGAAATATAATCTTTGAAACTACTATAACTTTCAAAAACCAGTGTATTGAAACTTGAGGATCTCAGTAGTAATGACACTGTAAGACCTTACCAGCATAGCTCCTTTGCAGAAAACAAATAAAAAACTGGACCTTATACTCAAAGTACACACATACAGGCAGTGGAAAGTGAACAGAAGCCCGTCAGAATTTAGTGGTGAGTAACAAGCTCAACGGAGAGGGGCGTATGAGGTGAAAGTTCACTTTTATGAATTTTAGCCTCAAGTCTGGTACAACTATTCAGGAGATGAAATAACAAGGTATAAGAAAAACTGCAGCATTTCTGGTGAGCCAAAGAACTGAAGATAGGGAAACAGTTGTTGAAGAATATGGTGAGGGAATCTCAAAAGGGAAAGTCCTAATTCTCTCTACCCACATTTCTGCCTGACCTTTGACATACACATGCACAGAAAAGAGCAAAAGCAGCTCACCTAAATGGAGAAGATCTGAAGTAAGGCCAAAGCTGCCACTCCAAAAGCAGTTTGCAATTTAAATCCAACTAAGATAATTGCTTGTTAAAAGTAAAGAACCATCACACTTGACCAAAGTGTAAGAATCCCAAACCCTTAACACTTAGTATCTGTGTGTCCTGGATACAATTCAAAGTTAAGCAAAAGTAGGAAACCAGGGAAATGGAACAAAGAGAAGTCAAATTAAACAAACTATGCAATGACCCAGATTTTGAAAACAGCAAAAAAGAATTTTAAAGTGGCTATTTTAACAATCCCCAATTAAAGAAAGCCTAATATGTTCACCATGAATTCAAAGATGGCAAATGCCATCAGAAAAATAGAAACAATAAACTAAAATAGACACACAGAACATAAAAAAAAAAAAATAAAAAAATAAAAAATAAATTACTCAATGGATTTGCCAGCCAAATGGAAATGACAAAGATAAAGTGAACTTGAAAAAAAATCAATAAAAATTATCCATTTGTGCAGAAAAAAGATGTAAGATAGGAAATAAATGAGCAGAGCCTCAAAGACCTGTTAGGTAATATGAAACAATCTCCCCTACATGTAAATGGAACAAATTCAGTGAAGTCGCAGGATACAAAATCAACATACAGAAATCCATTGTGTTTATATACACTAATAATGTAGCAGCAGAAAAAGAAATTAAGGAATCAATTCCATTTACGATTGCACCAAAAATGATAAGATTCCCAGGAAAAACCTAACCAAAGAGATAACAGACCTTATTCTGAAAACTATAAAATACTGATGAAAGAAATAGAAGAAGACACAAAGAAATGGAAAAACATTCCTTGCTCATGGATTGGAAAAACTAATATTGCTAAAATGCCCATACTACCCAAAGCAGTCTACACATTTAATGCAATCCCTATCAAAATACCACCAGCATTTTTCACAGAGCTGGAATAAAGAATCCTAAAAATGTGTATGGACCCACAAAAGACCCCAAATAGCCAAAGCATCCTTGAAGAAGAAAGACAAAGCTGCAGGGATCACAATTCTGCACTTCAAGTTATATTACAAAGCTGTAGTAATCAAAACAGTATGGTACTGGCACAAAAACAGACATAAGATCAATGGAACAGGATAGAAAACCCAGAAATGCACCCACAACTATATGGTCAGTTAATCTTCAACAAAGCAGGAAAGAATGGGAAAAAGAACATCTCTTCAACAAATGGTGCTGGGAAAACTGGACAGATACATGCAAAAAATGAAACTGAACCACTTTCTTATGCCAAACACCCACACACACAAAACAAATAAATTCAAAATCGATGAAAGACCTAAATGTGAGACAGAAAATCATAAAAATCCTAGAGGAGAACACAGACAGTAACCTCTTTGACATTGGCCATTAGCAACTTCTTTCTAGATATGTTTCCTGAGTCAAGGGAAACAAAAACAAAAATAAACTATTGGGACTATACCAAAATAAAAAGCTTCTGCACAGGGAAGGAAACAATCAACAAAACCAAAATGCAACCTACTGCAAATGACATATCCGATAAAGGATTAATACCCAAAATCTATAAAGAACTTATACATCTCAACACTCCCCCAAAATAATAATCCAATTAAAAATGGGCAGAAGACATGAATAGACGTTTTTCCAAAGAAGACATATATATGGCCAACAGACACATGAAAAGATGCTCAACATGACTCATCATCAGGGAGGGAAATACAAATCAAAACTACAATGAGATATCATCTCATACCTGTCAGAATGGTTAAAATCAACAACACAAGAAACAACAGGTGTTGGCGAGGATGTGGAGAAAGGGGAACGCTCTTGCACTGTTGGTGGGAATGCAAAGTCGGGCAGCCACTCTGGAAAACAGAATGAAGGTTGCTCAAAAAGTTAAAAATAAAACTACCCTATGATCCAGCAGTTGCACTGCTAGTTAGCTACACAAAGAATACAGAAATACTAATCTGAAGGGATACATGCACCCTGATCTTTATAGCAGCATTATCTACAATAGGCAAATTACGGATGTAGCCCAGTGTCCACTGACTGATGAATGGATAAAGAAGGTGTGGTATACATATACAATGGAATTTTATTCAGCCATCAAAAAGAATGAAATCGTGCCATTTGCAACAACACAGATGGAACTAGAGAGTATAATGCTAAGCACAATAAGCCAGAAAAAGACAAATACCATATGATTTCACTCATGTGGAATTTACGAAACAAACAAATAAACAAAGGGGAAAAAAGAGAGAGGGAGGCAAACCAAGAAACAGACTGAACTAGAGAGAACAAACTGATGGTTACCAGAGGGGAGGTGGGCAGGAGATGGGTTAATTAGGTGATGGGAATTAAGGAGGGCACTTGTTATGATGAGCACTGGGTGTTATATGGAAGTGCTGAATCACTCTATTGTGTACCTAAAACTAATATTACACTATATGTTAACTGGAATTTAAATAAAAAATTGAAAAAGAAAAAAAACAGAATCCCAGAAGAGGAATGAAAAAATAAGGCAGAAAAATCTAAAGAAATAATGTCCAGGGACACCTGGGTGGCTTAGTCAGTTAAGTGTCTGCCTTCGGCTTGGGTCATGATCCCAGGGTCCTGGGATCAAGTCCCACATCAGGCTCCTTGCTCAGCGGGGAGCCTGCTTCTCCCTCTGCCCTGCCACTCCCCCTGCTTGTGCTCTCTCTCTCTGACAAACAAAATCTTTAAAAAAAAAAAAAAGAAAGAAAGAAAGAAAAATGAAAGAATTTCCCACATTTGCTTAAAGTTAAAAAAAAATTATAAACAGAATATGTAAAAGTACACAAATCAAACTGTTGACAGCTAGAGAAAAGAGCAAAACTTGAATGCAAGAGGAGAAAACCTATTACCTACAGGGCAACAATTCAACTAACAACTTACTCTTTCACCAGACATTACAGAGAGTAGAAGAGAGGGGAATAGCACTACTCAAGTGCTAAAACAAATAAAACTGTCCACCCAAAATTCTATATAAAGAATGTTCTATAAAATAATCTTTACCAGTCACAGCAAAATAAAGACACCGTCAGATTAGCCAAATAAGGAAAGGAATAAATATGAAAATTTGTTGCCAGCAGTCATATATTATAAGGAATGCTAAATAAAGTTCCACAGGATGAAAAGGAGTAATACCGGATGGAAACTCAGATGCTCTGAAAGCAATAAAGAATACATTTGAAATCATAAATATCTGGGGTTATGCAAACGAATATTTACATTATTTTTCCTCTTAATTTAAATATCATACATATAACTGATTAAAGCAAACATTATGTCATCATTTTATGGGGTTTCCGTTACAGAAATATCACACATGTAATAAGCATAAAGGGTCTGAGAGTAAATACGTTAGGTTTTATAGGCCATAAAAGCTCTTTTGCAACTAGTCAACTCTGCCGTTGTAGCACAAAAGCAGCCACAGATAATATTTAAGTGGAGAGTTATGGTTCTGTTCTAATAAAACTTTATTTACAAAATAAGCAGTTGAAGTACTGATCATTGTTTGTCAACTCTGGCATAAAATTTGAGGGATATATGGACCTATTGGGTTTCAAAAATTCTACAATTTATGTGAAGTGCTGAACTATTTATATTTACTGTTATTGAAAAGTAAAAAGTAACATTTATTTTAGTTCTCAGAATAACTATTAGAAAATGCAAAGACATATGGTTAAAAATCCAGTAGGAAAATTAAAATTCTAAAAATATTTCAAATAGGGGTGTCAGGGTGGCTCAGTCACTTAAGTGACTGACTCTTGGTTTCCACTCAGGTCATGTTGGGGTCATGAGATCAAGCCCTCATTGGGCTCTGAGCTCAGTGGGGAGTCGGCTTGGGATTCTCTCTCCCTCCCTCCCCCACTTCTCTTGCTTTCTCTCTCTCTCAAATAAATAAATCTTTAAAAAATAAAAAATAAAATATTTCAAATAATCTTAAAAAATGAGGGAGGATGAAAGGAATAATGGAAAGCAAGCAAACAAAAGGTATTATAGAAGAAACAAACAATAAAATGGTAGATGCCAAACTATATATTTGTATTTAATGTTAACAGGCTACAACAAAATGGTGGAGATTTTAAGAAAGGATAAAAAAAAAAAAGAGAGACCTAACCTGTGTCCACAACATACACACTTTAAATAAAATAGGTAGACAGTAAATGAATGGAAATGATGTACCATAAAGACAGTAAGTATAAAAAGTCTTAAGTGGTCATATTAATAACAGATAAAATAGATATCAAGATACAAAACACTACCAGAGATAATGAGGAATACTTCATAATGATAGTGTCAATTATAAAGAAAACATAATCATGCATCCATGAAGTAAAACTGATATCATTAAAGGAATGGATCAATAATTCCAAAATCAGAACTGGAGACTTTAACACCCCTCCTTCGGCAGCTGATACAACTATATCAAGTGAAATAAACCAGACACATTAAGACAAATATTGTACGATTTCACTTACATGTGGGCTCTAAAAAATACATCTATCAAACTCATAGTAACAGTAGAATAGTGGTTACTAGAGACTAGACAATCAGGGAAAAGGGGAGATATTGATGAAAGGATAAAAACTTCAGTTAGAAGATGAACATTCTGGAATCTCAATGTATAGCATAGTGATTATAAATATTAATAATATACTGCATACTTAAATTGTGCTTTGAGAGTAGATCTCAAGTGTCTTACCACAAAAAATGAACAGGTAACTTTGGAAGATGATAGCTATGTTCATTAGTTTGGGGTAATCATTTTAAAATGTATACATATAGCAAAACATAATGTTGCACACCTTAAATACAAACATTTTTGTCAGAAATAAATTTTAAAAATTTTAAAAGAACTGTACAAATATTCAACAGACACAGAAAACTAAAAAAATTTACCCACTTGATTTGATTTGTATTTATCGGAGTCAAACACATTAGAATACAAGTTTTTTACATACCCACATAGTACATTACTGTGACAGACAATATGGTGAGCCATAAATCAATTTCCAATATATTACTATATTTTAAAGAATGAGATCATCCAGAGTGTGTTCTCTAGCCACAAGATAATTAAAGATCAGTATTAGTAACTAGAAAATCCCCCATATTTGGAAATCAAATCATATATTTCTTTTGTTTTTAGAGAGAGAGAAAAAAAAGAGAGAGAGAGAGCACATGCCAGGGTGGGGAAGGAGCAGAGGAAGAGAGAATCCCAAGCAGGCTCCGCACCCAGTGCAGAGCTAGACACAGGGCTCGATCTCATAACCCTGAGATGATGACCAGAGCTGAAATCAAGAGTTGGATGCTTAACTGGCTGAGCCACCCAGGTGCCCCAAAACATGAATTTCTAAATAATAGACTGGTCAGGGAAAAATCAAAAAGGAAATTAGAAAATATGTTGAACTAACTGATAATAAAACAGATAAAATTTAGGAGATACAGCTTAAGCAATGCTGAGGGAAATTTATACCTTTAAATACCATGTTAGAAAAGAAGGGAAATCAAAATCAATTATCTGAGTTTCCAACAAAACAAATCAGGAAAAGCACAGAAACTAAACTCAACGTAAGTAGATGGAACGTTTTAATAAAGCTAAGAGCAGAAATCAATACATTCAAAAAAGAAAAACAGAAAAAATAAAAAAGCCCTAAAGCTGGTTCTTTAAAAAGATACATATAAACTTATACCTAGAAAGAACAAAGAAAGATAAAACAGAAAAAAACAACATCAGGAATTAAAGACAGTACATCACTGCAGATCTTACATACATTAAACAGGTAATAAGAGAACATAATGAGGGGCACCTGGGTGGCTCACCTGGTTAAGCATCGGTCTTTTGGCTCAGGTCATGATCCCAGGGTCCTGGGATCTGCCCCAGCGAGCTCCCTGCTCAGCGGGGAGTCTGCTTCTCCCACTCCCTCTGCCCCCCCATATAATCTTTAAAACAGAGAGAGAACATAATGAATAACATTGTGCCTGCAATTTCATAACCTGAATGAAATGAACAATTCTTTGAAATATATAATGACCAAATGATCCCCCCAAAAAACAAAGAAAATTTAATTATCCTTATGTAGAATATTGACACTGCAATTTAAAATGCTCCATAAAATCCAACCAAACAACATCAAAAAAACGCTTTTGGAAGAAGTGACAGGTGATTTCCAACAGACACTTATGGAGAAAAAAATACCCCTGCTGAACTCCTTATGGTAATATAGGAGAAAGAAAAATGCCCCAACTAATTTTACCAAGCCAACATCTCCTGGCAACAAAAATAAAGATATCCCATGAAAAAACATAAATAGATAGCCCTAATGAATGAAGATGCAAAGCAGCTCTTAAAAATCTAGCAAATTAAATCCAACAATATGTAAAGATAATACATCATGTCCAAACACAGTTTATCCAAGTAATGCAATGCTGCCATACAAATCAATAAGATGACAGACAATGCAATTTTTGAAATGGACAAATGTTTTAAACACTTAGCCAAAAATGTATGCAGGTGGACAATCAGCACTTGGAAAGACACTCATACTTTCTGGTCACCATGGAAGTAAAAATTGTCATTGATATGTTAACACCACATATTTTCAATGTACAGCTAACGGTAGAACTATAGATAACAAGTGCTATGGAGGGTGTGGAGCAAGAGGAAATCTCATACATGAGTGGTGAGATTGCAAAGTGGTCAACCACTTTCAAAAGCAGTAAGGCAGTGGTGTATCAAGTAACTGAAACACCAGAGACCCAGAAATTCTACTAATTTTTTTACTAAGAGAAATAAAAACGTATGTCCATATAGTATCCATCCATTAATCAAAAAGCCCCAAACTGGAAACAACCCAAATCTCCACCATCTGATGAATAGGACTGTGGTACATGTACACTATGGAATACTACACGGTGATGGAAAGGCATAACATAGTAACACAGACAAGTACTGGATAATTTAGTGAAGGAAATCAAACACAAAACACTACATATTATATGATGGCATTCAAAGGAATTTCTAGAAAATCTACACTGACAAGAAAAGGATACATGGTTGCCTGGGGCCAGCAGTTGGTGGATGTAATCAAAGGACAGAAGGAAAAATTTTAGTGTGATGAAAATATTCTATATTTGAATTGTGGTAGTGGTTGTAGTCTACATACAATTACTAAAATTCATCAACTGAACACTTAAAATGGATGAACTCTTAAATTAGTCAGAGAAAGACAAATACCGTAAGATTTGACTCATATGTGGAATTTAAGGAAACAAACAAGCAAAGGGAAAAAATAAAAGAGACAAACCAAGAAACAGACTCTGAACTCTAGAGAACAAACTGATGGTTACCAGAGGGGAAGCGGGTAGGGAGATGAGTGAAAGGTATTGGGGATTAAGGAGTACACTTGTCATGACAAGCACCAGGCAATGTATGGAGGCATTGAATCACTATACTGTAACCTGAAACTCATGTACCACTGTATGTTAACTGGAATTAAAATAGAAACTTAAAAGGTAAAAATAAAATACAATGGGTGAATTCTCTTGTATATAAACCATATATTTTTGCTAAAGCAAAACCAGAATGTGTTTTTCAGCCTTAAAGTGCTTCTCTTTGTGTTCCCTAGATTCTCTATATCCTACTCTGAGTATTGTGGATACTTTTGTCTTTTCAATCCCAAGCCACTCCCCTTCCCCATCTTGGTAACATCATCAATTCTAGGGTTTCAGCTATTGAAGTTGTCATGTCTAGGCCACAGGACTCACATAAAGACCTTAGCTTCTATATATCTCGTGGGCCTTTCAAACTCAGCATTTAAAAAATTTATCTCCCCACGTGATGCCAGTATGGTCTTTCCAAAGAGCTCCTCTCATCATTTAATTCCCCTTGTTATAAGCATCAGTGGCTCCCTGAAGCTTTCAGGATACAATATCAATTTCTCCAATCATAAAGAGTAGGCCCTTTATTATTTTGACCTTGGCTTTACTCTTTATCATCTACTTCGACTATTCCCTGTAGGATCCCTTTCATCACGGGTCAACAACTAAAATGCTTCAGGGTGTGTATAGAGGAGGCAACATGAAAGAAAAACAATAGCCCAAGCGTGTTTTATCCGAGTCCCCAGTGTCAGAAGGCCACAGGTGTGCTGGTGAAAATGGAGAGCGAAGACCCCATCTAGGACGTTATGCAGCTGTCCTATTGCTCCTACCAACTGCTGCCATCTGGGTACAGGTTTAATAGTTCTGACTTATCAAGATCTGATTTTTATGTGAAATATGATAAATATTTGAAGATAATATTTAGAAACTTAAAACACTGAGCAAATCCAATGAAACTTTTTAGTAGCCTGGATTCTCGTTCACAAGTCCAGCAGAACATTAATGTTTCTTAACCTAGAAAGTTCCTAAACAGTCTTTACCATTTAAATTTACTTATCTCTAAGGGAGTCTTCCCTAGTTCCCTCTGTACTAAAAAAAAAAAAAAAAAAAAAAAAAAATGATTCAGATGACCTATGTTTATACTTCCAGGGTAAATACCTAACAATAATTTTTTAAAAAGATTTATTTATTTATTTTAGAGAGAGAATGTGTGAGTGGGGGGAGGGGCGGGGGGAGAGGGAGAGAGAGAACCTCCAACAGACTCCCCCCTGAGCGAGGAGCCCAACACAGGGCTTGATCCCAAGACTCTGAGATCATGACCTGAGCTAAAACCAAGAGTCAGATGCTTAACCGACTGAGCCACCAAGGCACCCCCCCAATAATTATTATTTACTCTCTGTCATTATATTAATAATATAATAATATAACACCATTATATTAATCCATTTAATTTCTTCAAAACCGTGAGGAAGGTGCTTTAATTGTTTCTATTTTACAGATGGTGTCAATGGGTCACATAGAGGTTTAAATAATATTCCAGATATACAGCTAGTAAATAATAAAGTCGGGATTCAAATCTATATAATATTATAACACAGCCCACATTATTAAACACTATAGTGTAACGATTCTTGGATTTTATGACACAGTACTCAATTATCGTTATGTCTGTACGTTTGCTCTCTGGACTGTTAAATACTTGAAAAACAGTGATTATGTTTTATTTTTCCTTTCATTCAAGAGACGAAGAACTTATTAAATAGGTATTAGGTGAATGAAGGAACAAATGAATGAGGTGATGAGTTAATGAACATTTTCAATATTGTTACTATGATTTTTAATTTCAGAAGTTTATATACACCCACTGTAAAATTTCAAACAGTAAAATGTAAATTATATAAAGTTCCCCCATCCTCTTATTCCCTCTTATTCCTCTTGTCCCTATCCATAAGTCCCAGGGATAAAAACTGTTAACAGTTTCATGGTTTTCTGTTCTTTAAGGATTTTTGTAATAATCCCTATAATTTGAAAAAGGGACTATGGAACCAACATAACTGAAAAGTAGGCTTGATTTTAAGAAGAACAATGAAACATACAACTCTCAGAAGGGACTAGAATAAAACCTCAATAGCTGTTAAGATCAATTTTCTCCAAAACTTGTAAGAAGTCATATGTAGCTTATCTGCAATATTACACATAGGTAAACTAAACTGTAGAATTTAAATATTATCAAGGCTATCAAATTTAAACTGAATTTGAACTAATTAAAGGGAAATGAGTCTCAACAGTGATCTAAACCACTCTGAAAATCATACCTCATGGGTGCGCTGCAATATGGAAGGGAAAACAAGAGGGATCTGGTCTCAGAACAGTTGTTTGACAAATTCCAACTACAAGTAAAATGGTGGGAAGGAGACTTACGGACTTTTGTATACAAATGCTTACGGCAGGTGACCAGTAGAATATATAGATGATCAAATTCCACATGCTTTGATGAGAAAAGTGAACTGATAAATACAGAGGGACAAAGCTGGTACATGCCCTTATGCTACAGAATGAATGGGTCCACCCACAATCCAAAGACTGAAACCTAATCTTCAATGTTATGGTGTTTGGAGGTGGGGCCTTTGGGAGATAACGAGATCATGACGGTGGAGCCCTAGTGAATGGGATTAATGCCTTTGTAAAAGAGAACCCAGAGAGCTCCCCTGCCCCTTCCTCCATATGAGGACACAATGAAATGGCAGCCCCTCTTTGAACCAGGAATCAGGTCCTCGCCAGACATCGAATTTGATGGCACTTTGATCTTAACGTTTCCCAGCCTACTGAACTATGAGAAATAAATTTGTTGTTTCTAAGTCACCTAGTGTATAGGTACTACAACACCTTACATAAGAATCAGATGGAGAAAAACTTCTTACTCGGCCATTCCTAAAGGAGTGACACCGAGCAGAAGGCACTCTTACCGCTAAACCAAACCCCCAACAGCAAACGTATCCTACACTTCTTCAGAATGCTGAGGTCTGAAAGTACCTGGACCATATTCAGCTGTGCCTAGGGCCTAACTGACGTTTTTTGGTGATTCATCAATCAGGTAATTACTTCCCCCCAGGATCCCCTACAGCTCGCCTCCACAGGGAAATAGAGCAGGTCTACATCTGAGCAGAACTATGTGACAGATACCTCACATCGCAAACAGAAGGCCTGTTCTGCCACATGCATGACTAGGGCCTAAAGCACATTGCTCTCTTTTTAGTCAACAACACAAATAATCAGCACTTTGGGCTTCCGTCAGGGATTTCAACCATAAACTGACAGAATCTGGGGCTTGCCAAGATCTTGTTGGCAGCATCTGTTACTTGTGGGAGACATTTAACTATTTATTAAGTGCCAATTAGGTACCCGGCCTCATGTTGTGAGAAAGCATTACATAGTTTCAGGGATATGAAAACTCTGGGAAGAATAAAAGTTCGAGTTCACAATGCTTTGAGGAAGGGCTAAGAGCATGAGAAAGGTGTGGCTTAGGAGGAAAATGCCCCCTATAATCCCACTAATAATTTGTAATTGTTAAGAAAATCATTCAGGATGATAACTTGTTATTACATCATTTTACTAGCAAAATTAAAACAGATTTCCATAGGTCTGCAACACCTTCTATAGCGATTTAAATTCATGTGTAAGTTTCCCGTGGGTATGACTGATTCATCATACTATTTCCCTCTTTGCTTAACATACTGGGTGAAGCACTTTTAAAAATGAAACAAATATTTCCTTAAGAGTAGACCTCAATTATAACATCCTGGAAATACTCATTTCATTCAACAAATGTTTACTGATTAAGCCTTATGTTCTAAGCAATCTGCTATACAGTGGGTGTGATGACATTTAAGCATAATCCTGTTTTCATGCAACAAACAAATTAGTAATGGAGATATAATTCACTATGGCGGTACAAGAAATGTGACATAAAGGAATAACAAAATTCTACCATAAGTAATAACTGTGATTGAGAGGTGTTCGTTGGAAGGGAACTTCTCAGGAGTTCCCCATTTAAAAGAAGTCATGGGTGCCAAAGCATTAGTGGATAAGGAAAACTTAAAAGGTTATGTGAGACATTCTTACAACTGTAAGATATTTTCTAAGAAAAAAATTTAAGTCTAAAAATGATACTAGTGCACATGTTTCATATCTGGAAAAAAAAAGTGGAGTAAGCTCAGGAAGCATGAGAATGGAGACAGCAAGATGTCCTCATCAATGCCTACTCTTTTTACCACACTCAGCATTTGTCATTTATAGGAATCAGTGTTGTCAAAAGATGCTGGAATTGGCTACCACCAGATACGTCTTTCTAGTGATACAGGTAGCATGAAAGAATGGTGAAGCCAAGGATTTTAGAAGTCAAGTGTTCCCATCTGTCATCTGCTGCCATTTTAAAAAGGAGAATATTGTCATCCAAAAAAATGAAATCTTGCCATCTGCAATGACGATGTGGATGGAACTGGAGGGTATTAAGCTAAGCGAACTTAAGTCGATCAGAGAAAGACAATTATCATATGATCTCACTGATATGTGGAATTTAAGAAACAAAACAGAGGCTCATAGGGGAAGAGAGGGAAAAATAAAACAAGACGAAACCAGAGAGGAAGACAAACCATAAGAGACTCTTAATCACAGGAAACAAACTGAGGGTTGCTGAAGGCAAGGGAGGTGGAGGGATGGGGTAACTGGGTGATGGACATTAAGGAGGGCACTTGATCTAATGAGCACTGGGTATTATATAACACTGATGAATCATGGACTTCTACCTCTGAAACCCATAATACATTATGTTAATTAACTGAACTTAAATTTTAAAAAATGGAAAAAAATAAAAAGGAGAATATGCTGAAATTAGGAAAATCAGTGGTTTCTCTTTACTTTTGAAATTTGGTTTCATTTTAACACTTGGTTTGTTATTGTGCCTATACCCAATCTGTTGGCACTCTTCATACTCCTCCCTGTGTGGTAGCTGTTTGCATATAAATATTCTCTTTTCCAATAGGTTGGAAACTTGATGAAAGTAGGGACTTGGTGTCAATCTTATGAGAAAGAGCAGCGGCTGATGGAAAACTATTATTACTTGGATACTAGCTACCTCTGAAGAAAGCTGGGGAGGTGCAGAATAATTTCTACAAAAAACAGAACTTTCATTAAAATATTTTTTGTTATTAAAAGAAGGAAAGCATTAGCCTGGAAATAGAGAAAAATCTACCTCTAAGTTTCATCAGAAAGGCTAAAAATTCAGTCGATTTGTTTCAAGGGAAGGGAAATTAGGCTTTTCCCCTTTTATTTGCTTTTCTATTACCATTTCCAGCAAATATAAAATTTCCAGCTGGTCTCTTACGCTGTCAGAGCAATTGAGGTTTTCTCTGTGGATTTGACAAGAGAGAATATTCCTGTCTTGATTGCCATTAATAGAAATGTTACACATGTACATCGACTATGAATGAATCCCAAATGTTTTAAATAGGTCTATGTAAAGAAATGCTTGAAACAAAGGATGAAAAGGGAGTGCTACCAAGGGAATGGGAGCTGCATTTTTATGCTATTAAGTTCTTAAACATCAACTGATATTCAAGTTCTTCATGACTAAAAAAACTAAAACACTCATCCTCTGTGTATGAACTATTAAGTGACAATCACCTTAAGACTAGCTTTCTTTTCTTTTTAAAATAAGGATGTAAAAGACTACATTGAGAATAAAAACTTGCACTATCTTTGATTAAGAAAAGTCCAGTCTTTTACATCAATTGTATTACTCATAATAAACACTTAACAACATTTATCTAATGTGGCATTCCCTACAATAATACAATGCCAATTTGACCGATGTTTACTTGTGATGTATTAATATATCCTACACATTCAAACACTATACCTATCACAAACACAAAGAGTGATATTTATCTTCTTTTTTATTTAACACAACAGCACAGCAGAACATTTGGAAAAGACGTGCTTGCACTTGAAGGACATAACACTTGAAATGTTTTTCTCATCTATGCACCAAGGATGTAAAACTGTGTTGCAGCATATATCTAGGTTAGGGAGTATTTTGGTCATGCTGTCAAGCTGAAGAATCATCTTAGTTTTGGCATCAGGTGGACCAGATAAATTCATTCCTAGTCTCAGTAATTTTAGACAAGTTCAGCATATGTTAGATTTCAGCTATTGGCTTCCAGAATGCCAAGTTCTTTATTAAAGTACTTATACTCACATGTCAGGCCCTCCACATCCATGGTTACTTTAATTAGCTTTTCTAGTTCCCTCTCTGGTTCTCAAGTTTGTTTGTTTGTTTGTTTGTTTTAGAGGTTTGTTTTTTTTAGAAGGAGTATTTAAAAGCAATATGCCCTAGTGGTCAATAGCACATATAAGCTCATACCTTATCTCTAGCTCTTGCTAGCTTTGTTAGCTTGATTACTTCATCTTTCTACCATTCAGTTTCCTAATCCATAAACTTGGAAAATAGCAGTAACTTCCCTCAAGAGGTACTTGTGAGGGACGCCTGGGTGGCTCAGTTGGTTAAGCATCTGCCTTCAGCTCAGGTCATCATCCCAGGGTCCTGGGATCAAGGCCCGCATCGGGCTCCCTGCTTAGTGGGGAATCTGCTTCTCCCTCTGCCTGCCGCTCCCCCTGCTTGTGCTATCTGACAAATGAATAAATAAAATCTTTAAAAAAAAAAAAAAGCAGTTGTGAAGATCAAGTAAGGCAACAAAGATGAAGTTTTCAGTGTAGGGAATAACTGTAAATGTTGTAGTAAATTACCTACCATCCTCACTGTTATTACTATTCTCCTAAGTGAAAAGCTGGATGTCATATAAATGGGAGCATATTCAGAATGAGTGTTTTAAGAATGTATAGTTACCTACATGTGTAAAATTTCTACTCCACATACTAGGGGAATCATTTGGAAACAAGTCAGATTTTGAATAATGTGTTTTTGTAAATTTTGTTAAATTTACTATTAGAACCACTTTTATTTAAGAAGTTGATTTCTTGGTAGAAGAGGTATATTGTTTTGTACTAATCCTCATTTTCTACATATTACCAATGTTTAAGGAAAACAGGGATCAACTTTCAAAAAGTAGAAAGTGTGACCGACCAATTCTCCGGTTTCCTGAAAAGCAATCAGGTTTCCTTTCATCCATTTACATAACATTCAGGTTTTTTAAAAATAATCAATATTTGGGGATACATTATGTTAGGAAAGGTTAAATAAAATATAACACATATTTGTATTTATTTACCAAAGCAAGAATGGGAGTTAGCACTATCTAAATCAGGCAATAATCTTCTGATTTTAGAAAAACAAGCATTTCTTTCTATTTGATGGGAGCTATAAATATTTGTAAAGATGTGGTATCTCTTACATATTTTTAAATTGGTGAAATTCTTAACAATAAAAAATGATTAAATTTATTGGCAAGTAGAAGTTTATCATATAAAACTATATAATAAAGATGCAAAACACAGCTGCTAATTTAAGGACAATTTTACTGCCTCTTTTTAAGCAATTTTTTCTACTTTGTTGTTACTTTTAACTATTACAATAGACAATAATCTTCTATTTCTCATTGATAATGTGATGTCAACATGAAAGACACAAGTAATGTGACTTCATAAGGGTTGCCCAGCAATTCACAAACTATCACATTTAGTTTTCAACCCACTAGGCCAGAAAATATCAATACTACCACAATATGTAGTAGAGGTGCTATTTGAACCAAGGACTATGAATCTATAAGAGTTCCAGAGTCTAACAACTAATGTCTTATAAGCTATGTTTCTTTGTCAACAATGGGTAGAGCAATGCTCTGTAACTCCTAATGAGGTAGGCATCCAGATGGTATAGCACATTCTTGGCCATGCTTACTTCCTCAAGGGTAAAACCGTAAGAGTGTATGCTGCATAATTTTTTCAACAACTGAGTAGCCCTGGCACATTTCCTTGGACTCTCTACCCTGCTCAGGTACCTTTCCAAGCACCAAGAAAAAGATCACTCCCAGCTGGCCCAACCACTTGGCAGTCTGAAGGGCTGAGGGGATGAACATATTTTATCAGGCCAATCACCCGTTCAGAGTTTTCTGTGTTGTGACATGCTGGTTCAAAAGATTTGGTCTAATTTACAATAATTACTAAGTATCATTTACTGACCAGTGATGTTGATTATATTAGTATCAATACAAGGAAACTGCTACATTCTATCAATTTCAGGATATCTCTTGAATTTCTATAGTTCCTTCTTCCCTACAACTCTGTGGAGTGTTGGCCCCAGCATGTCTTAATAATCTTGTTTGATGATTTTTCCTCAAGTCTACATTAAATGTTCCATCATTCACACCCAAGATGAGGTTAATGCTTTAGGATCTTTTTTTTTTTCTTTAACAGTGGGAATGAATGAATTTTTTTGTTTGTTTGGTTTGCTTTGTTTCTACTTGACTTGCTTTGAAACAACAGTTCCCATTTTTAAGGTACTGGCAAAAATGTGGAAGGCATTCTCTTATTATAGAACACAGTAAAGCCCACCCACCTACAAAAATTCACGTCCTCAACCAGGATATAAAAGTAGCTACCATGAGTTTGTCACTATAATTTGTGCTAAAGGTAGTAAGAGAGAAGATACACTCCTTTAGGAATATGCAATCTCATTTGAGAGCTCTGTAACACTTCAGAGAAACAAATTACCCACACTGTAGCATAAAGCATATGCAGATACTGCACAATGCAATATAAACACGTCACCTTAGACTAACATAACACAGTGTGCACCTACTTAAATTTTTATGAGACATTATGGTCAAAGCTTATAGTTTTGCCTCACAGAACACATCATATTTGCTTGAACCCTTTTTGTCTTTCATATGGAAGTTCAATTGTATTAGGTTGGAGTTGTGTGCGGGAAGTCAAAAGCTACGTCTCATTTTTAGTTGAAACAAGTAACATGATGTCCCACAAGTGAAAGTCAAAACAATTTTCCATTATTCCTTTTCGTATAAGAATTTTAATTGCTATCTTTTAAAAAATTACTTTCTAAGCTTTATTAAGGTATAATTTTGCACATCTAATGTATACATCTTGAGATTGGACATATGTATGTACTTGGGATACCATCAGCTCAAACAAGGTTCTAACCATATCCAACAGCTCCAAAAATTTCCTTGTGTTCTTTTGTGCGTGTGTGTGTGTGTGTGTGTTTTAGTAAGAACACTTAACATAAGGTCAAGTTTCAAAGTATATAATACCATATTGTTAGTTATAGGTACTACGTTGTACAGTAAATCTCTAACATGTGTTCATTTTGTTTAAGTGAAACTTTATACTCATTGAGCAACAATTCCCTATTTCCCCCTCTTCCCAGCCCCTGGTCACCACCACTCCATTTTCTGCTTCTATAACTTTAACTATTCTAGATACCTCATAAAAGTGGATTCCTACACTATTTCTCCTTCTATGACTGGCTTATTTCACTTAGATAATGTCCTCCAGGTTCATCTAGGTTGTCACAAATGTCCTGATTTCCTACTTTTTAAAGGTGAAATAATATTCCATTAAATGTAACATACCACATTTTCTTTACCCCGTAATCTGCCAATGGACATTTGGGTTATTTGCAGATCTTGGCCAAAGTGGATAATACTGTAATAAAGATGGGGGTTCACATATCTCTTTGAGAGCTTCATGTCAATTCTTTTGGGTATATACCAGAAGTAAGACTGCTGAATCATGTAGTTCTAGATTTAATTTGTTGAAGAACCTCCATACTGTTTTCCAATGTACTCTTGTACAGTGTTTGTTTTTTTTTTTTAAAGATTTTATTTATTTATTTGAGAGAGAGAGAGAGTGAGCACGAGAGGGGGGAGCAGGAGAGGGAGAAGCAGATTCCCCGCTGAACAGGGAGCCCGATGCGGGACTCGATCCCGGGACTCCAGGATCATGACCTAAGCTGAAGGCAGTCACCCAACCAACTGAGCCACCCAGGCGCCCCCTTGTACAGTGTTAATAGGAATATAAATTGGTATAGCCAATTCACTGAAAACGGTGAGGAGATTCCTCAAGAAATTAAAAACAAAACTATCATATGGTCCAGCAATTCCACATCTGGGTATTTAGCCAAAATAAAATTGAAATCAGAATCTCAAGACAGCATGTTGAATTTGGAGAATGCCAAACACAAAATTTTAAAAACTGCCAAAGACACAAAACCTACAGAGATACAGATTGCTGACAAAGGAATAAGAACTGGACTACATTCAGACTTATAACCAGCATTACTGCATAGTCGCTTCCAAAGCTCTTGTGTCAATGACTGAAACTGGATTTTAGATACATATAATTTACCTACCAAATGCAAGGACAGAGAGCATTTCCAGAAATTCAAAAACTGAAGCAAGTTATGTCTCAGGTGTCCCCTCCAAAGACGTTGCCTGTGGCTACACTGAGCAATTAGAGGATGAAAAGCAAGAAACAGGAAGAACATAGGATTAAATTAACAGAAGAATTCACTCTGTAGTCAAGTGGTAAAAGAAACTCCAAGGTGACATCTCTATAGCAGGCTTAGAAAGTGATTAACAGAAACAAAATCCTGCATCGCAGTCAACAGATACATGAAACCAAGAAAGCCACAGACTTGTTCATCTACTGATAAAAGTTACATTATCTCACGAAGAGTCTGACAGTATTTATAATGTGAAGGGAAGACTTCCTTTATTTGAAAAAAAATTCTCAACTAATATTATGATGTAGAATCACGGATTAAGCCTCCACAAGGATTTTTTTCTGATGTACAGCACCTCAACTGAGTTCACTTCCAGGTTGATCTGTACAATTCAACCAAACAGCAATCTGAACCTGGTTGCTCCCCAATGTTAGTGGTTTATGCCATTTTCACACCGTATCAGAAAGAACTATAGATCTCTCCATTCCTTTAACTAGGGTTCCAATCTATCTCAATCCAAAATTATCTTAAGAATGGTCACACAAAGCTATTTTCATCATTTTTTGATTGTTGTTTTGCCTCTTAACTAGCTACTTTCAGAGAGTGACGTCTACAATAAACTTCACGGCCTCCTTATAAGAAGTAATAACTGCAAACTAAATGGGCAGTCAAATGGCTCTAAGACTAATTTATTCAAAACAACAACTGGAATGGATTCCACAGTGGATAGAGTGTGAATAAGAAAATGTAAGTTATGGGCGCCTGGGTGGCTCAGTTGGTTAAGCGACTGCCTTCGGCTCAGGTCATGATCCTGGAGTCCCGGGATCGAGTCCCGCATCGGGCTCCCTGCTCGGCGGGGAGTCTGCTTCTCCCTCTCCCACTCCCCATTTGTGTTCCCTCTCTCGCTGTGTCTTTCTCTGTCAAATAAATAAATAAAATCTTTAAAAAAAAAAAAAAAGAAAATTTAAGTTATTAGGGATGCTATCAAACAGGCTTTTTTCTTCTAATCTTTAGCGAGAAAAGAAATCCAATGAATTCAGGAGGAGGGGAGTGGTGTGATGAACAAGTCAGTCAAAAACCTGTCATGGCAGCAAAACTATAATGGCTCATAAAAAAGTTACAATATTTGAAACTTGATCATTTTTACAAACTTATTTTAAAGTAAGAAATCGCATAACAAGTATTTCTCCATAACCAAGTATATATGCAAAATGAAAACCCAAGGGCTTTTTTATATTCTTAACCATGTTAAATAAGTACTCCTGAAAAAAAAAGGCATCTGTGTTAAACAGCCAAAATGTGTATTATAGTCAGACATGTAGGCAATTGTCCTGACACTATGAAATAACACTGTCCTTTAATACCATGCCATATGTATTATTTAACACAAAAACATACACACCCACTCCTCCCTCTGTTTCTACATTCTTGATTCTATTCCAAACACAAACACCATACTGTTTTTATTAAAGTAGTTCCACAGCCTGTTTTGATAATCTGGTAGGTAGCTCAATTATCACAACCAGCCCTGTTTCTTTCTTAGTTCGATCATTCATTTCTTCTTTTATTCATTAATTCATACATTGATGCTATTTTTTTTTTAAGATTTTGTATATTTATTTGACAGAGAAAGACACAGCAAGAGAGGGAACACGAGCAGGGGGAGTGGGAGAGGGAGAAGCAGGCTTCCCGCTGAGCAAGGAGCCCAATGTGGGGCTTGATCCCAGGACCCTGGGATCATGACCTGAGCCGAAGGCAGACGCTTAACGACTGAGCCACCCAGGCGCCACCTACATTGATGCTATTCTTACACACTTACCTTCCCAATAATCTTTAAATACAACTTGACAATTTCAATTAAATGCCTGTTATGTTTTTGAGCTTTTTATTATTCTTCCATTTTTTCCTCTATGTTTATTAAAATACAACTGACAAATAAAAGTGCATATATTTATAGTGTATGACTGGATGTCTTGCTATATACATAAACAGTGTGAAATAATCTCCACATCAAGCTAATTAACATACCCATCACCTCACATAGTTACTATTTTTTATTCTTTTGTGGTGAGAACACTTAAGCTTTACCCTCTTAGAAAATTTCAAGTATATAATATTAACTATAGTCACACTGCTGTACATTAGACCTCTAGAACTTACTCATTTTGTTTAACTGACATTTTGTATCCCTTGAGCAACATTTCTCACTTTCCTCTCCCCCCCAGCCCCCTGGCAACCACCGTTCTACTCTCTACTTCTATGATGGACCATTTTAGATTCTACATATAAGTAACAGCATACGGTATTTGTCTTTCTGTGTCTGGCATATTTCACTTGGCATAAGGTCCTCCACATTCATCAGTGTTGTACAAATGGCAAGATTCCCTTCTTTTTCAAGACTTAATAATATTCCATGTATATACATACCACATTTTCTTCATCCATTTACCTATTAATGGGCATTTGGTTGTTGGATGTGAATATATTGTAAATTGCTACTTCTTCTGTTGAATTGGCCCTTTTATCCTTATGTAATGACCTTCTTTGTCTCTAGAAATAGTTTTTGACTGAAAGTTATTTTATCTGGGCACCTGGGTGGCTCAGTCGGTTAAG
>NC_138385.1:81019330-81067715 GCF_054177405.1 Leptonychotes weddellii | reverse complement strand
GGATCGTATGGTAGCTCTATTTTCAACTTTTTGAGGAACCTCCATACTATTTTCCAGAGTGGCTGCACCAGCTTGCTTTCCCACCAACAGTGTAGGAGGGTTCCCCTTTCTCCGCATCCCCGCCAACATCTTCGCTTCCTGACTTGTTAATTTTAGCCATTCTGACTGGAGTGAGGTGGTATCTCAACATCACTCAGCATCAGGGAAATCCAAATTAAAGTGAATCTCTTGCAGACAGCATATCGCAGGATGTTTTTAATCCATTCAGCCACTATATACCTTTTTATGTGGCGTTCAATCCATTTACATTTTTTTCAATTCATTTTCATTTAAAGTAACTATTGATAGGTGAAGACTGAACACTGCCATCTTCTTTGTTTTCTGCATGTTTTGCAGTTATTTTGTCCCTCTTATTCTCTTGCTATCTTCATTTGATGAACATTGGTAGTGATTTGCTTTCCTTTCTCTTTATCTTTTATCTATTACAGATTGTTTTCTTTGTGATTAGCTCAAGGCTTGAATGAAAGATCTTATAGTTACAACCATCTATTTTGCTTTGATTACAACTTAACTTCGATTACACATAAAACTCTAAACTGTTGCACCTCTCCCCACATGCTTCATGTTCTTGTAGTCACAGTTTGCTTTTTATACTGTGTGTCCATTAACAATTTATCACTTAACTTTTAAATTAGAATCAAATGCTATTTATGCACCTACATTATTTTGTACATGTCTACATATTTAACTTCACCAGTGAGATTTAAGCCTTCTTCAACTTTCATGTTGCTATATAGCATGTTTTGTTTCCATTTGAAGAACTCCCTTAAGCATTTATTGTAAGACAGGTCCATAGTGGTTATGAACTCCCTCAATGTGATTTTTGTTTGTCTGGCAAGTACTTTATCTCTCCTTCATTTTTTTTTTTTTAAATTAGGCTCCACGCTCTGCATGGAGCCCAACATGGGTCTTGAACTCACAACCCTTAGATCAAGACCTGAGCTGAGATCAAGAGTTGGACACTTAACCGACTGCACCACCCAGGCTCCCCTCTTCAATTTTAATGGATAATTTTTCTGCATAGGTTATTCTTGGTTGGTATATTTTTTCTTTCTGTACTTTGAATATATCCTCCTGGCCGACAAGGTTTCTACTGAGAAATCCATTCATTATCTTAAGGGGTGTCCTATAATATGATGAATCATTTTTTGTCTGCTTTCAAAATGTCTTCTTTGACCTTAACTTTTAATAATTTAATTATACAGTGTCCCAGTATAGTGTTCTTTGGGTTCATCCTCTGTGGGATCTTTTGAGCTTTTTATATCTGAATGTCCATTTCCCTCCCAAGATTAGTGAAGTTTGTAGCCATTATTTTTATATATAAAGAACTTATAAAACTCAACACCCCCAAAATGAATAATGCAATTAAAAGACAGGAAGACATGAACAGACCTTTTTCCAATGAGGACATACAGATAGCCACCAGACACATTAGAAAATGCTAACAATGCTAAACACTGACTCATCATCAATCAAATACAAATCAAAATTACAATGAGATATCACCTCACACCTGTCAGAATGGCTAAAATCAACAACACAAGGAACAACCGGTGTTGCAAGGATGTAGAGAAAGAGGAACCCTCTTGCACTGCTGGTGGAAACGCAAACTGGTACAGCCACTCTGGAAAACAGTATGGAGGTTCCTCAAAAGTTAACAGTAGAAGTACCCTATGATCCAGCAATCACACTACTGGGCACTTACCCAAAGAATACAAAAATACTAAATTCAAAGTGATACATGCACCCTAATGTTTATAGCAGCATTATCTACAATAGCCAAATTATGGAAACAGCCCACTTTCCATTGACTGATGAATAAAGAAGAGATGGTACACACACACACACACACACACACACACACACACACTGGAATATTACTCAGCCATAAAAAAGAATGAAATCTTGCCATTTGCAATGACATGGATAGAGCTAGAGAGTATCATGCTAAGTGAAATAAGTCAGTCAGAAAAACACAAATACATATGATTTCACTCATATGTGGAATTTAAGAAACAAACAAAGGGAAAAAAAAGAGAGAGGGGGGCAGACCAAGAAAAAGACTCTTAACTATAGAGAACAAACTGATGGTTACCAGAGAGGAGGTGGACTGGAGGGATGGTGAAATAGGTGATGGGGATTAAGGAGTATATTTGGTGTGATGAGCACCAGGGGTTATAAGGAAGTGTTGAATCACTATATTGTACACCTGAAACTAATATTACACTTATGTTAACTAGAATTTATATAAAAACTTCAAAAAAAAAAGCAAAATAAAATAAAATAAGCTATTTACTCCTTTTTCTCTCTTGTCCTTCTGGGACTTCCATAATGTGTATATTGATTCCCTTTATAAAGCCCCATAGGGGCACCTGGGTGGCTCAGTCAGTTAAGCATCTGACTTGATTTTGGCTCAGGTCATGATCTCAGGGTTGTGGGATCAAGCCCCACCTCGGGGTCTGCACTCAGCAGGGAGTCTCCTCTTCCCTCTACTCCTCCCCCTACTTATGCTCTCTCTCTCAAATAAATGTTTTAAAAATACCCTATAAATCCTAGAGGGTTTTTTTTTTTTTTAACTTTTTCATTGTTTTTTTTTTTTTTTCTCCTCTGACTGGATAATTTTTAATGTCCTATGTTTAACTTTACAGCTTCTTTCTTCTGACTGACTGAATCTGCTGCTGAAGATTTCTATTTCATTTTTTATTTCTTTAATTGTATTTTTCACCTCCAGAATTTGTTTGGTTCTTTATCAAATCTCTTTATTAATCTTCCTGTTTTGTTCACATACTGTTTTCCTCTTTTCATTGAGTTGTCCAGCTGCTCTCCTGTAGCTTACTGAGTTTAAAACAGTTACTTTTTCAGACAACTTATATGTATCCATTTAACTAGTGTTAGTAACTGGAAATATTTCATGTTCCTCTGGTGGTGTCATGTTTCCTTGATTTTTTTGTATGTTCTTTGTACCCTTGCATGAATGTCTGCACGTTTGAATGAACAGTCACATCTTCCAGACTTTATGGACTGGCTTCAGTGGGGAAGGACCTTCACCTGTGGTTGGGTGTGAGGGTGCTGGCTACATAGGGTAAAATATCTCTAGCTCTGGAGGTCGGGGGTTTCACAGCAATGACAACTCTAGACAGTAACATCAGGTGAAGTCAGTCTCAGTGAAGATCGTGGGTGTCCTTGTTGATGAAGGCTATGGGTATCCATGGAAGCAGCAGCAGCAGAAGATAGTGGGGTCTTTGGCAGTGAAGTCTGCTGGGGTCCTCCTTTTCTTCTTGGGGGAAGTTGCCAAAAAGGGGATCCCTCTTGGAACTGGGGCATTGGTGCATGCACAGCAGTACCAGGAGTGTATGTGGTGGCTCTTTCCATCAACCCAAAGGGTTTCAGTGATGTAGACTCCAGGAAGCTCCACAGGTGGGGTCAATGACAACGAAAACTGCAGGGGGTATCAGCAAAATCTGTGGGTGTCTGTGGTTGTTTGATGAGGACTATTAGGGTCCTCTTGCTCTCCTTCTCCCCTGCTGGGTGGTCATCCACTGAGGCAGCTGGGGCTGCAGGATTCATTTCTGAAATGTTTTCTTTAATAATGTTTGGTGCCTCAGGGCAATTTGTTCTGTTTGTCTCTATCCCTGTCTCTATAGTATATCATCCCCCAGTTCTCTCTGCATGTGTTGTGATGCTTACATCATGTTAGTCTCATGATAGACATACTTCTTATGTGGAAAATGAAATCCAAGAATAAAGAATTCAAAATAGGGGACAGCCAGCTTCTGGTATCTTAAATCCTGGGCCAAGAAATTGCCACAGCATCACTTTCACCATATTCTAATGCTAATTAGCATTCATAGTGCCCTCTTCACTTCAAGGGGATGCTAGACCTCCCATATTAATTGAAGAAGTTTCAAATAATTTGTGGCCATCTTTATGACAACTTCCTGATGCTTCCAATATAGAATTTAATCTCCATACACACCATTCATCACTGGGCCACTGACTACCTTTCCAGCATCAGTTCATGAAACATCCACCCACTGCATCTGCTGCCCCCTCCCACAATGACTCTACTAATAGTCTCTTCAGTGCACCATGCTCTTACAGCCGTTCTTAAATACTTCCTTGTTCTTCAGTAGGCAACAATTAGCTGACAACCACTCCATCACCAGAGTCAACAGTTTTGCCAAATGAGCTATGTTCAATTTTCACCTTAGAACTATATATTTTTTAAAAAAACACCATTCCATCTGTGTAAAAGCACTTTTATTTTTTGTTTTTGTTTTTTATTATTATGTTATGTTAATCACCATACATCATCAGTTTTTGATGTAGTGTTCCATGATTAATTGTTTGCATATAACACCCAGTGCTCCATTCAATACGTGCCCTCCTTAATACCCATCCCCAGGCTAACCCATCCCCCCACCCCCCTCCCCTCTAGAACCCTCAGTTTGTCTCTCAGAGTCCATAGTCTCTCATGGTTCGTCTCCCCCTCCGATTTCCCCCCTTCATTCTTTAAATCAGTAAAGTTTAAGCTGCTAATATCAGCACCCCAAACAACAAATCAGTAATTCTGGAATAGAGTTTTAGCCATTTCAGAATAGGAGATAGACTTTGAAAAACATATAACCTTTATAACCTTTATAAATGGGTCTTTATGGTATCATTTTTACTATCAGTGTGAACATGTGCATCTTTGAAATACACATGCATGGAATGCCAGAGCAAGTCACCTTGAAGTATCACCAAGAAGCAGGGAGCAAGGGGCACCCTTGAGTTTAATATACGTGCTTCATGAGCTGTGAGGATGATGGTAAGTTTGTAGAACACCGTATCCTTTGTCACTACATAAAACTCAGTGCTCCTGAATATGGAAATCTGCCTAGCATCTTCCACACTGCATATACAAATGCTAACCAATGCCCAACACCTTATGGAACATTAACGTTCCCTTCTCCTTTGCCTTTATCACAATCAACACTGAAAGAGAAAAGGATCCTATACAACTTCAAAATGTACAAGAATAACTCAGTGGCAGAATAAAAAGTTGCTAGAAACTGTACAACTTACAGGGTAGATTTATGATTTCATATGAATGCTCATACAATCCTAAGGGAAGTTAACTAGAGCAACAAAAACCCTCTCGGGTTATAAGATTTCATGTTACATAAATTCTCCCTTGGAGAGTTTCTCTTTGCTATGAAGACAGCCATATAACTCCACACAAATACTACCAAATAGCAATTACCTACATATGAATTAAGCAAATAAATCCTAACTCTTATCTGCCCCCAAGGTGTCTCAAATTCTCTTGTCAGGGTACCTAGCTGCAATGAAATGACACTGTAGCTCAAATCCAGATTTTGAAAAGTATTATTTTCAATTATCTGCACAAATTCAAATACCAATAATATATTTGGTTGAAAAAATACGAATTGATGCTCATAGAGTAAGAATGATTTCCAAAATTTTTAGCCCCACCCCAAACACACCTCAGAACTTTTACAAAGTTTATCGAATTGTTCCAACAACTCAATAGTAAGGAAGAACAGGATATTGCTATTTTAATATGCTCCCCAGGTGGACAACTAAATTGGAGAACTGCACATTTTATATATTATCAGGCCCCAGAATCAGAGTGAACAAGTTCAAATCCAATTTTTTTCTCCTACTGGCTATGTGAAAAGAGGCAAATTCTTTTAGTACTCCATACCATAGTTTCTCAACTCTAAAATGTAGATGTTATCTAAATTATTATTGTATTAAAAAAACGGTAATTCATGTTAAGTAGTCAGTAGCTAGTAAGTATCAAATAACAGTAGATATTTTAGATTTATTTTTCTGATTGTATTTTCTTCATCTCTTTTGTGGCTATAACCTGACTTTTCTCAGAGAAAATGAAGATTATATATTTTAAAAATGTGTAGCTTTACTATATAAGTGATCCCAGTACATTATTTTCCAATATCTTAATTTTTTGGTACATATGACAGAAACAATATTCATCTACTCTGATTTATTTACCATGTACTATGTGCAAGGTACTGAAGATAATATAATGTGCAGTACAAATGTCCCTGCTCATCATGAACTAATAGCTAACAAGTACAAATTGATTTACAAAGGCTGACTGCTTTTGATGTTCACTTCCAACAGGACATAAAATTATCATGATGACTTTATAGATGAGAAGACAGCCTCATACATGTGGAGACTTGTCCACAATCTCCTAGCTAACAAGTATCAGAAATAATTGACGCATGGGGCAACAGGGTGGCTACTCAGTTAAGTGTCTGACTCTCAATTTCAGCTCAGGTTATGATCTAAGGGTTGTGGGATTGAACTGTGTTGAGCCCCACCTTGGGCTCTAAACAGGACGTGGAGCCTGCTTAAGATTCTCTCCCTCTCCCTCTACCCCTCCCCACCACTCATGTGTGCTCTCTAAAAAAAATGTAAAAGAAAATAAATAATTGATACACGTTATTCTAGCCCTTCCTCTTTCCATCCTACCTTTCTGGTTTGACTCTCCCAGCAGAGCTAGCTAGCTAACTACCCATAAAAATGCACCCCTCCCACAAGATAGAGTCACTGCTGGGAGAAAGCTGTTGAACAAAGGGTTAGAATCTTCACCCCCCAATGGTTGGATGGGGCGATGTGTCTTATTCTACCTTGTTAAATTTTAGTGAAGTGATGTGTATGCCTCTTGGGCAAAAGGGAGCTGGAGACTTCTCCATACTTACTCTTCAGCAGCAGCCTTGGAGACCATGTTAAAGAAGGCAGCATTATGAGATGGAAGAGTAAAAATTCCTTAACAAACTACACAAAATCAGGATGAATAATATAATCAGTCCCTGAGTTCTACTTAAGACTATACTTTTTTTTTATGTCCCCAGTACCAATGGTGTATAGTTTAGGAAGTGTCAAAAAACCAGGAGATTCCAAGAAAAGATGATAAGCACTATAATGGAGTTGAACACACAGGGAGCACAGAAAAAAAAAAAAAAAAAAGAACCCTGGGAATTTTGAAAAGGCTCTAAAAAAACAAAAAAGTAGAATAACAAATAAGTTTTGCCAGTTAGAGAAAACAAATACTCAATGTAATAGATTTCAAACAGAATACACTCTGCAATGCTCTGAAAGACTACCATGTTCAAAAATAAGACTATTTGGACATGTTTACATTTATCTATTGATGTGCAACAAATCACATCAAAATCTAGTGGCTTTGAGCAACAATCAATAATTGGCTCACGACTACAGTTTAAGCAGAACTTGACTGGGACGGATGATATCTACTCTATATGCCATCAGCTGAGGGTGACATGACTGAGGGGTGGGAGAATGGAGAAGCCACTTCAGGATGGCTCATTCTCATGGCCAGCAGGTTTGTGCTGACTACTGACTTGTGCTTAGCTAGGCTGAAACCTTCACTTCCTCTTTATCCAGGCCTCTCCATATAGTCTGTGATTCCTTACAGCAGGATGACTGAGTTCTAAGACCAAGGCTACCAAAAAGGAGACTGTGGGAGTCTGTGTCATCTTTTAGGATTGAGCCTGGGAAGTCATACAGTGTCACTTCTGCCACAGTCTCATAGTTGAGATGGTCACAAAGGCCCATAAAAATGCAAGGGAAGGGGACGTAAATGGTATCTCTTGACAGAGGAGTCACAAGGTACTAGAAAACACAATTTGTTGTAAAAATACCAAAAAGCAGGGGGAAAAAAATCTAAGGATGATAAGGTAAATTATTATATACCTTGAAAATCTGTTTTAATCTCCAAATGTTTTGTCAGATTGACAAAATGAGGCCAAGTATGTGTTTCAACCTTACCACAGAATTTCAGGCTGTTTCCTATTACTTTTTGCCTATAGTGTATGAGGTTGATAAGATCTGAGACAGCACTAAAAGCTATCAATGTAGACTTCCCAGTTTGATTTGAAGCCAAGCCAGGGGCTCTGAGAAAGTTGTGGTTGAAGGTTCTCGGCTTCCAAAAGGACAAAGTAAATATCATCATTTAACAACTATGTCCTGTTGAGTTGGAGAATTTACAGAGGAAGGCAACTGTAAGGCTCCTGGATACCTTACTTAAAATACACTGACTTCCAGACACCTTCAAGAAAATCTATAAACTCTTCTGTTGAATTGTTTCAAATATAATCTAAACTAGAATCAAAGAGCCTGGGTGGCCAGTCGGTTAAGCATCTGCCTTCGGCTCAGGTCATGATCCCAGGGTCCTGGGATCAAGCCCCGCATCGGGCTGCCTGCTCAGCAGGGAGTCTGCTTCTCCCTCTGCCTGCCACTCCCCCTACTTGGCTCTCTGTCTCTCTGACAAATAAATAAATACAATCTTTAAAAATAAATAAATAAATAAACTAGACTCAAAGAGTAGGTGCAATGGCCTTGATCTTCTTAGAGTTTCATCTTTTACATCTTAACTAGTTACACTTTATGCACATACTCTAGATTCTACAGATTCAAGGATACATAAGACCTCGCACCGCCCCCCTCCAACCTCTAGGCTTTATAGTTTAGTATGGACAGGACACTAGGTAACTGTAGGAGAATATGATAAACACTATGGCAATGAACGGTATTATAGGGGACAGGAAAAAAAGTGGTTAACTTTGAAGGTTTAGAAAAAGCTCTAAGAAGAAAAGACATTTCAGCTGGCCCCCAAAGAATGAACAGGATTTGCCAGGTAGAGAAGGGAAATGAACACTTTAGTAGAAGAGCAGACGTGACACAGGTGGCATGCTGCAATGAATCTGTGTGATAACCAGCTAAGTACATTACATGAAGCAATTTTATTAACATTACTATTTTTCATCAAATAGTAAAAAGGAATCCTTTGCCATGAGATTCTGGAACACTGACAGCTCTCCTGCTCAGAGGCTCTGTTTGATCGGAGTCCTCTGTGTGGTTTTGGACATGTAAATAAGTAAACACTGTGTAGAGATACCAATAATGGCTAGGAGGACATGCAGGCTCACACCTGTAAGCAATCTGGACTGTGGAAATGAAATCGCATCAAGCAGCTAAAGAAAAAAGGCAGTGCCTTGAAAAGAGATACACCCTTCTGCCCTTAAAAGGACCTACTGTGTTATCAAGAAGAAACATACTGCCAATCATATTGCCACAAGCACATCTTCTGGACAAAGGAAAAATGTACAGATACATCGATGTATACTGACCTGTGTGACAGACGTATACATTCACATATACAAATGGCAATTGGTTAACATTCATTCTGTTTGCTGTTTAAAAAAGGAAACAAATGAAACCTGAGGAGGTTCCAGCTAGAGAATGAACATTGTATAACATAGGGTGTAAGGCTAACGGTTTTCAAATTTGATAGCATATCTGAATCATCTGCAGAGCTTGTTAAAACACAGATTTCTGGGGCTTGCCCTGAATATCTATTTTACCAGGTCTGGGGTGGAACCCAAGAACATGTATTTTTTAAAAGTTCCCAAGAGGGAGGCCTAGGTTGCTCAGTCATTAAGCATCTGCCTTCGGCTCAGGCCATGATCCCGGGGTCCTGGGATCGAGCCCCACATCGGGCTCCTTGCTCAGCGGGGAGCCTGCTTCTCCCTCTGCCTGCTGCTCCCCCTGCTATGCTCTCTCTCTCTGACAAATAAAAAAATAAAATCTTAAAAAAAAGCTCCCAAAAAACGTTGATACTGCTTGGATTTTAATCCTGAATGACAATCTTGATTTTACCACTTAACAGTTGTTAAACTTTGGGAAAGTTCATCAATTTCTCTGTGCCTCAATTTCCTTATTTGTAAACAAAGATATGGCACAGCGTGAGGCTCCATCCATATACCCTCTGAACTCACCATCTTAGTTCACATTGGAGTCCCACTGCAAAAACCTGCCACTCTCTACCTAAGGCTGTCTGTTCTGGGTATCCACATTGCTGGCCTGAAGTGTTATCAAGTTCGTGTCCAAGGAGCAGCTCCCAGGCAATAATGGATAGCAACTGGAAAATAATATCCTCAGGTGAGACAGCTCTTAGTCATGTTCTTACCAGTTTTCAAAATTTGGTCCTCAAACCAGCTGCATGGCCGATACCTGAGAACCTGTTAGAAATATTGCACATTCTCAGGTCTGGTCCCTGATATACCATGAAATCAGACTTGGAGGATCGGCCTCAGTACTACAATCTAACAAACCCTGCAGGGGATGCTGATGAGCACCAAGGTTTGAGAAGCACTGCTTTATACCATCTTCCAAAGACCACCAACAGAAATGAGGCCAAGATGCCCTGAACAACAACTTCCTTATTAAATATCTCATTAAAATATCATTTTCTTTGCTGTCTTAACTCTCTGCGTTCTTTATTGGTGCTTCCTAGAATTACTACACACACACACACACAACACACACACACACACACACACTAAAACACATATACTCTAAACCTTGTTTCACTATCTGCCTCTGTGGTAACTTATTCTGTAAAAAGAAAAAAGATATTAATTGAGTCTATGTTTAATAGGACTCCTATGAAAACTAAATGAAATAATACATAAAAAGTGTTTAGTGGGGGCAGCTGGGTAGCTCAGTCAGTTGGGCATCCGACTCTTGATTTCAACTCAGGTCATGGTCTTGGGGTCATGGTATCAGGCCCCACATTAGGTTCTGCACTCAATGGGGAGTCTGCTTGAGATTCTCTCTCTCTCTCTCTGCCCCTCCCCCCCAAATAAATAAATACATATTTTACAAAAGGGGTTTAGAACAGTGACTGGCACATGTTGAGATACCAAAGAAAAATAAGCTACAATTCTGATTTAATTACTAATAAAGATACTAATCTAACAAGAATGGATTTAATATTTGAATGTTCCTTTTTTTAAGATTTTATTTTTAAGCAATCTCCATACCAAACATGGGGCTCAAACTTAGCACCCTGATGTCAAGACTCACATGCTCTACTGAGCCCACCAGGTGCCCTAATATCTGAATGTTCTAAATAAAATGAAAAAAAAAATCAAGTAATAATTGTCTTTGGTTTTGTAAGTTAGGAAGCAGCACAATTTAATCATAGGATCTTACTAGGTTCTTTTCCATAATTTTCATCTTTCTGATGTATAAAATCTGTCAGCATTTAAAGAACTCTCCATACTCTTTTGCCACTGCCAGCATTCTGTGATTTAATAACTGTGGCCACTGGGGCGCCTGGGGGGCTGTCGGGTAAGCATCTGACTCTTGATTTCAGCTCAGGTCTTCATCTCAGGGTGGTGAGTTCAAACACCTCATTGAGCTCCACACTGGGTGAGGAACCTACTTAAAAAAATAATAACAGCTGTGGTCACTTTCATAGGGATGAGTCCCTGAACACTCATCTATACTTAAACTTGTGAACTTGTGCCCATCACTATCTTTTTAAAAATCTACTTCAGTTTGGACATTTTCTCTTCTGTTACCGAGGTATTACTAAGTATATGTGCTGCTGAAGCGAGCACCCGAGGTATTACTAAGAAAGAAAGCCCAGAGCAATGTCACCGTGGCTTCCTAAATACCACTGACATTTGAGCAATTGGACATGATAATAAATAGTAATTACTTCATAAGTGAGTCCCAAAGTTGTCACATCTCCTTTTCTGACAGAATGATGCCTTCCTGTTAGTTCCGGCTTGAAGTCCTGTACAGACATTTGCCATAATGATGATTTACCCCTGGGAATGGTTTATAGTAGGGGTTTAGCATCTATTTCATCAGCATAGATGATTCAAAGAAAATGCACTGGATACCAAATGAACAAATCCTCCAAATTCAGAATGAATTTCTTAATTTAGCAGCTTAATCTGAGATATATTGAGAATTGAGAATTTTATTTAGAGGTATAAAAATAGTACAATGAATTATTTCTCTTCCAACTAGCTTCGTTAACTGTTAATTTGCCAAATTTGCATCCTCTCCCTGTCCTTATTAAACACACACACACACACACACGACAAATACTGAATGATTTCAGAGGCAAAGATATCTGGACCATTAACCTATACATTCTTGAAAATTTATCTCCTAAGAACAGGACGTTCCTCCCTCTTATTAAAATAAAATTTTGTAGTGATTTTGTTTTATCATTAAATTCATAAATAAAACATCTGACTAGACATAAAATTAGGGAAAAATACTATTTTTAAGTACTATTTAAATACTCTATTTTTAAATACTATTAAATTTAAATACTATTTAAATACTATATAAAACAGTATTTTTTAAAATTGGGGAAAAACACTGCACTATTATAGAAAAATATAAGAATAAATACCAAGGAAAAATTAAATAATCATCATCTATAGTAGATGTCCAAAAGAACACATCATATTGGTGATTCAAATACTATAACCTATGTTATCACCAGTGACATTTTCACAATCCTAAATTCCTGACATGCTTCTGAACAAAACAAAGTACAAACTTCCCTGAGTACATCTACAGAATCACTGAATTATTGGAAAATATGCAGAATATTAAAAGAGTGGAAAAGTGCTTTGTGTTGCTATAGAAAACAAAGTGTCTCTGCTCAGACAGATATGAACAGGCTACGCACCTGCATAAGTATCTGGATGCAGGGCATTATAAAGTTCTGTGCGATGGAGAGGCAGTTCTCTACTGTGCAGGACTAAGCTGTGCATTACAGGGTGCCTGGCATACCTGCCTTGCCCATTTACTTATCCCACCTTTTCTCAGACACCTCTTAGGTAAGTACAACTCTCAGTGAGAATAAGTGATTTAAAGCAGAATAAGCGCAAAAACTATTTGAAGCTATGTGGCTTTTGCAAAATATTTCATTTATATACTTTTTTATGCAATAACTTAATAAAACCAAAACTGTATTCATTTGATCAAAAAATTTAAGGACTGAGAACCTACCTTTTCATGATCCCCGTAATATGGGTAGCTACACTCAGAAATTCTTCTAAGATTATGCGGACCAGTGATGAGCCTCCAGATGGAGCATTCATACATTAGATTTAAGAAACATAGTAGAGTCTTCAAGTAAACTTGATTTATTTGCTAAGATTTTGCTACTCATTTGCCTTGCCCACAATTCCTTTAGAGAATATTAATATAAAACTTAAAAAGAAATACTTAATACTTCTATTTCTCCTTAAGTAACTCCAATGTCAAAATAACATGGTCATACAAATATAAGCTATTTTATTTCAAATATCTCTAATAATTTACCACTAGGACATTAAATCAAGTATATAATGAACTTAAATACTAGCTATACAATTTTTTAAATTATAACTACATCCTGAGTGGTCACGGGTAACAATTGAGTGTACTGGTTTAAAGGCAAATATACCAGTTATCTGAAATTAACTTTGATTCGTGATTTTAAATAAGGTCTCAAAAGTACATTTTAGACTTCCGGGAAAATGGCACAGTAGGATTATCCTCAGCTCATCTGTGCAGGGACACACCAAGATAAGAGCCTCATCCCAGATAACAGTCCCATCAGTGAAACTAACTCAGAAAATAAACCAAAGACTGGCAGAACAGAATTTCCAGTTAATTTTAGAGAGGAGGCCACATCAGAAATGCCAGGAGGGACAAAAACTCAGTCTCGAACCAAATCCCTAGTGAGAAATTACAAACGGAAAGGACACTAGAAGCACGGAGAAGGGAGAGAAGCAGACCCCACACCAAGGATCCTAGGCATGGGGGAGCTGTACTGGGAAGACAGGCCCCCATAACATTTGGCTTTGAAAACCAGTGGGGCTTAATTTCACTAGTTTTTGCCATCAGTGGGGTTTAACGCCGGGTTCTTTAAAAATCAGAGGGTTTAGCTCCGTGAGAGCCAGAGGACAACAGGAAACTGAGGCTCTGCCCTTAAAAAACAGAAAAACAACTAATCCAGGCAAGATATAGCACAGAAACAGCAGTTTGAAAAGCACTTGGGGTATACATGCAGATTTATTTACTAATCTCAGAATGTATCCTGGAGGGGCAAGGATCTTTAGGACACTTTTACAAGAACAAAAGTGCTGGTAGATACAATTTCTTTCCATGTCTCCACACTAGATAGTCTGATATTCCAAGGCAGCAGGAAGAACACTCTCCAACTATCTTGCTAGGAACTGTGTCCTGTCCCCATAATCCCCTGAGCGTCTATCTCACCCAACACACTCCACCCATTAGGTGTCCTTCCAAAGCATCTCCTACCCCATACACACTGCAAGCAACCCTGGCAGGGAACACTGCCACTCCAAAGTGACTCATGCCCTGGGGAAAGTGGAAGATAACCACATACATCAGTGTGCCTGTAGTCCCAGCAGCCAAGCTACAGAGCTGGCAGCACAGAGAGAGGTGCTCTATCAGTGCAATTGCAGCCCCAGCAGATGGTTTTGGGGGCAGGTATTTGATCTGACTGCTGGCCTAGCTCACCAACAAAAATCTCTCAGGGGGGCTATAAAGAGAGAGATCCCTGCAGTGTGGTATGACTGAAGCCTGATCAGCTGGACTGAAGGTAGGCATTGTGTCTCACTGATGGTCTCACCCACCAATGAATACCTCTCATGGAACAAGAAAGGGAGAGTACCCTGCAGGCTGGTACAACTGCAGCCTCAGCTGACAGGCTGAGGGCAGGCATGTGGTCTGACTACTGATACTGTCTAACTACAAACCCAAGGCAGCCCCAGACTGCCCCTTATTAGCACAAGGACCAACCCTGTCCACAACAGGCAAAGTGGGCCATTGCAGCAGACTGGACTAAAGACAAATGCAGCTCAGCCTCAACAGTAGGGTACATACAACCCACATATTAGACACTTTTAGGGCAAATGGTTCTGGTGATCTGGAGCACTGTGCTACAGGTCACTCCTGGACCTCTTCTTCATGAGGACACTACTTTCAAGATCAGAAAACATAGGTGACTTTCCTAATAAATAGAAACAGACACATAGAGTTAGACAAAATGAGGAAAGACAGGAGTATGTCCAAAATGAAAGACAAGACAAAACCACAACAAAAGAGCTAAATGAAATGGAGGTAAGTAATTTGCCTAATGAAGAATCCAAAGTAATGGTCATCAAGATACTTACTGGACTTGAGATAAGTGTGTAGGATCTCACTGGACTTGAGATAAGAGTGTAGGATCTCAGTAACACCCTCAACAAAGAAATAGAAAATATAAAAGGAGAACTAATCAGAGATGAAGAACTCCATAATTGAAATACAAAATACACTTGAGGCCATCAGTAATAGAAGAAGAAAAAATGAGACTAGATTAAGGGAATTCAGTGACATCATCAAGTATAGTAACCCTTCATTATAAGGATCCCAGAAGGTGAAGAAAGAGAGAAGGGGGCAGAAACTTTTTTTGAAGAAATAATAAGTTCAAAATTCCCTAATCTGGTGCAGGAAACTGAAATCCAGATTCAGGAGGTACAGGCAGCCCCCAACAAAATCAACCCAAGAAGGTCCACACCAAGACACATAATAGCTACAATGGCAAAAAATATTGATAGAGAATTTTAAAAGCAGCAAGAGAAAAACAGCTACATACAAGGCAAACTTCATAAGGTTATCAGCTGATTTTTCAGCAGAAACTTTGCAGGCCAGAAGAGAGTGGCATGATATATTCAAGGTGATGAAAGGAAAAAAACCTGCAACCAAGAACACTCTATCCAGCAAGGCCATCATTCAGAACAGAAGGAGAGATAAAAAGTTTCCTGGACAAATAAAAGTTAAAGGAGTTCATCAACACTAAACCAGCCTTACAAAAAACACTATTCTTTGATGACAAGAAAAGGCCATAATCAGGAGTAAGAAAACTATGAAAGGAAGAATTTTCACAGGTAAATGCAAACATACAATAAAACTAGTAGATTACTCATTAAAAATCCAGTATGGAAGTTAAAGCAGTAAAATAAATTATATCTATAAAAATTAGTGAAAGGATTCACACAGTAAAAGAATATAAAGTATGACACCATATACATAAAATGTGGGGGGGGGTTAGTAAAATCTTAGTGCTTTTAGAATGGGCTTAAACTTAAGTGAAAATCAACTTAAAACAGACTGCTATATACCTAAGTTGCTGTATATGAACCTAATGGTAACCACAAAATCAAAAACCTATAACAGATACACAAAAAATAAAGAGAAAGTAATTGAAGTATATCACTAAAAAAAGCTATCAAACCACAAGGGATGAGAGAAGGAACAGCAAAGAACTACATAAACTACCTTAAAACAAACAAACAAACAAGACAGTAAGAATCAGAGAACATCTCCAAAAACAACAACAAAACAGATAAGAAAATGGCACCAAATACATATATTTCAAAAATTACTTTGAATGTAAATGGAATCAATGCAACAATCAAAAAACATAGGGCGAACGAATAGATTAAAAAAAAGAGCCATCTATATGCTGCCTAGAAGCTATCACTTCAGACCTAAAGACACATGCAGAATGAAAGTGAAGGGATGGACAGTCAACATCCAAATGGAAATAAAAGAAAGCTGGAGTAGCAGTAATTTTAACAGACAAAATAACATTAATATGAAGACTGTAACAAGAGACAAAGGAGGACACTATATAATGATAAAGGGAATAATCCAAGAAGAGGATATAACAATTGTAAATATTTATGTACCTAAATTCATAAAGCAACTATCAAAAGACATAAAGAAGAATTTGACAGTAATACAATAATAGTAGGGGACTTTAACACCTGCTTACAACAGATGGATCATCCAGATAGAAAATCAGCAAGGAAACAGTGGCTTTGAATGACACATTGGACCAGATGGACTTAACAGATATATTCAGAACATTTCATCTACAAACAGCAGAATACACATTCTTTTCAAGTACACATGGAACACTCTCCAGCATAGATCACATTAGCCCACAAAACAAGTTTCAATAAATTAATAGACCAAAATCATATCATGTACCTTTTCTGCCCACAATTGTATGAAACTTCAAATCAGTCACAAGAAAAAATCTGGAAAGAACACAAATACATGGAGGGTAAATCACATACTACTAAGCAATGAATGGGCCAACTAAGAAATCACAGAGGAAATTAAAAAAATACATGGAGACAAATGAAAATTAAAGTAATTCAAAATCTTTAGGATGCAGCAAGAGCTGTTCTAAGAGGAAAGATTATAGCAATACAGGTCTACCTCAAGAAACAAGACAAAGCTCAAATCAACAACCTAATCTTACACCTAAAAAAGCTAGAAAAAAGAAGAAAAAAAACAAAGCCCAAAATCATTAAAGGAAGGTAATCATAAATACTGGAAAAATAAATACTGCAAAATAAATGCTACAAAAATAAATGAAACAGAGACTAAAAAAGAAAAAAAAAACATATCAGTGAAACCAGGATCTGGTTCTTTAAAAATATTAATAAAATTTATAAACCTTTAGCCAGACTCATCAAAAAATAAGAAAGAGAACTCAAAATCAGTAATAGTGGAGGAGAAACAACCATCACCGTAGAAATACGAAGGATTATAAAAGGATATTATAAAAAACTATAATCCAATAAATTGGACAACCTAGAAGAAATGGATAAATTCCTCAAAACACATAACCTTCCAAAACTGAATCAGGAAGAAAAAGAAAATTTGAACAGACCAATTACCATCAATAAAATTGAATCAGTCATCAAAAAACTCCCAAAAAACAAAAGTCCAGGAATCAGATGGGCTTCACAGGTGAATTCTACCAAATATTTAAAGAAGAGTTAATACATATCCTTCTCAAACTATTCCAAAATACAGAAGAGGAAGAAAAACTTCCAAATTCATTCTATGGGGCCAACATTACCCTGACAGCATAACCAGATAAAGATGCTACAAAAAAAAAAAAAAAGAGAGAGAGAGAGAGAAATACAGACCAATATGTCTCATGAACACAGATGAAAAAAACTGTCAACAAGATATGAGCAAACTGGATCCAACAATCTATTTTTAAAAACCCTTCACCACAATCAAGTGGGATTTATTCCCGGCATGCAAGGGTGATTCAATATTCACAAATCAATCAGTATGATACACCATATTAATAAAAGAAAGGATAAGAACCAATGATCCCTTCAATAGATGCAGAAGAAGCATTTGACAAAGTACAACATCCATTCATGATAAAAACTCTCAAAAAGGTAGATTTAAAGGGAACATACCTCAACATAATAAAGGCCTTATATGAAAAACCCACAGCTAACATCATATTCAATGGGGAAAAACAGAGCTTCTTCTCTAAGATCAGGAAGAAGACAGGAATGCCCACTCTCACTGCTTTTATTCAACATAGTACTGAAGTCCTAGCCACGGTAATCAGACCAAGAAGAAAAAGGCATCCATACTGGAAAGAAACAAGTAAAACGTCCACTATTTGTAGATAACATAGTACTATATGTAGAAAACTCTAATGACTATACCAAATAAACTACAACTGATAAATGAATTCAATAAAGTTGCAGAATACAAAATTAATATGCAGAAATATGTCACATTTCTGTACTCTAATAATCAAGTAGCAAAAAAAGAAATTAAGAAAACAATCTCATTTAGAATTGCACCAGAAAGACTAAAATACCTAGGAGTAAATTTAACCAAGGAGGTAAAAGATCTGTACTCCCAAAACAATAAAACACTGATTAAAAAAAAAATTGAGGATGACACAAATGCAAAGATATTCCATGCTTTTGGATTTGAAGAACCAATATTGTTAAAATGTCCATACTACCCAAAGTAATATGATAGACTTACTGCAATCTCTATCAAAATACCAACAACATTTTTCATAGAACTAGAACAGATAATCCTAAAATTTTTATGGAACCACAAAAGACCATGAAATAGCCAAAGCAATCTTGAGAAAGAACAAAGCTAGAGGTATCACAATTCTAGATTTGAAGATAGACTACAAAGCTGTAGTAATCAAAAGAGTATGGTACTGGCATAAATACAGATACATAGATCAACAGAACAGAATAGAGAGCCCAGAAATAAAGCCACACTTCCATGGTCAATTAATCTATGACAAGGAGGCAAGAATATACAATGGGGTAAAGACCGTCTCTTCAATCAGTGGTGCTGGGAAAACTGGACAGCTACATGCAAAAGAATGAAACTGGACCCCTTTCTAACACCATACACAAAAATAAACACAAAATGATTAAAGACCTAAATGTGAGATATGAAAACACAAAACTCCTAGAAGAGAACATAGGTAGCAATTTATTTGACATCAGCTGTAGAAACATTTTTCTAAATATGTCTCCAGAGGCAAGGAAAACAAAAGCAAAGTTAAACTATTGGGACTCCATCAAAATTAAAAGCTTTTGCACAGCAGAGGAAACCATCAAGAGAACAAAAAGACAAACTAATTAATGGGAGAAGATGTTTGCCAATGATATATCTAATAAGGGGTCAACATCCAAAAATAAAGAAAAAACTTATAAAACACCAAAAAACCCACAGAGAATCTGGTTAAAAATAGGCAGAGGATTTGAATAGATATATTTCCAAAGAAGACATACAGATGGGCAACAGACACATGAAAAAGTGCTCAATATTGCTCGGCATCAGGGAAATCCAAATCAAAACCTCAATGAGATACCACCTCACACCAGTCAGAATGGCAACAATGAACAAGTCAGGAAACGACAGATGTTGGCGGGGATGCGGAGAAAGGGGAACCCTCCTACACTGTTGGTGGGAATGCAAGCTGGTGCAGCCACTCTGGAAAACTGTATGGAGGTTCCTCAAAAAGTTGAAAATAGAGCTACCATATGACCCAGCAATTGCACTACTGGGTATTTACCCCAAAGATACAAATGTAGGGATCCAAAGGGGTACGTGCACCCCAATGCTTATAGCAGCAATGTCCACAATAGCCAAACTTTGGAAAGAGCCAAGATGCCCATCAACAGATGAATGGATAAAGAAGGTGTGGTATATATATATACAATGGAATATTATGCAGCCATCAAAAGGAATGAGATCTTGCCATTTGCAACGACGTGGATGGAACAGGAGGGTATTATGTTGAGTGAAATAAGTCAAACAGAGAAAGACATGTATCATATGATCTCACTGATATGAGGAATTCTTAATTGCAGGAAACAAACTGAGGGTTGCTGGAGTGGGGGGTGGGGTGACAAGCCTTTGTTTTATGCCCAGTAGTACAAGTGTCACTACTTGAGACATTATATTTTAAAGCCATATAAAAGTAAAATATATTCTCTAATAAACAAATTCTGTAATAGGAAGAGATGAGATTTCCCCAAGTTCCTGCTTCAATTTTGATGTAGATATTTTTTAAGTCATTTGGCTTCAGAATGTGTATCAACTCTACCAAAACATGAAATTCACTTACATATCCTCTATCTAGGAGTCCCTGTTCTGTTTCTTCCACTACAAATAAGTGAAGAAGGTATAAGCTTCCAATTTAAGGATGTATATTTCACTAAATTTTACTGAATGACACCCTCAAGAAAACCAAACTGTCCAGAAAAATACATGTACATATGTGTGTATGTACATATATGTATGTGTATAAGTAGCATATATGTACTTACGCAATCTCTCTACTGGTAGAGAGAAACCAGAAAAAGCACAGGATAACTCAGTCTCTCATCCACCGTACAGAGTGGCTTCCTTCATCAAAGTCAAATGTGATTACATTTTGTGTCATGTTAACATTAGACAGTAGATTGAGTGCAACTGTATTCGGAGTGCAGGTTTTGATACAGCTGTCAAATACCAACCAGAATCACATTTGAATTTACAACCCAGAACAGAAAGGCCTTTTCAACCCTTTGAACTGAACATGGGAAGCAAAAGTTTTAGATAGAATGCATTTTGACTTTTGAGAGTTGCTGCATTTAATAAAGCTTTCTGAAAAGAAAATAGCCATGAATAAATATACTCCATGACATGACTAAAATAATTTTCCTCAAGAATCCATTTATGGGGGCACCTGGGTGGCTCAGTCGGTTAAGCGGCTGCCTTCGGCTCAGGTCATGATCCCGGGCTCCTGGGATCGAGCCCCGCATCGGGCTCCCTGCTCAGCAGAGAGCCTCCTTCTCCCTCTCCCTCTGCCTACTTGTGCTATCTATCTGTCAAATAAATAAATAAAATCTTTAAAAAAAAAAAAAAAGAATCCATTTATGGAAGAATGCCATTTATCACCAGAACTCTGAAGATCCTATAGTTAAAACTACCTGAAAAGAACAACTTTGAAAAATTTGGGGGGCATTATTTGTTTAAAAAATATCAAGATTTGTAAACAGTCACAGAGTTACTTACAGCTATTTCACTTTAGTTGTAAAGTAATCAATGTGTTTACTCTTGAGAATGAACTTAAATACTAGTTATTGGCATAGTCTTAAAATCATAATATTTCAATGTAGAGCTGATCTTTTTTTAAATTTTTATTTAAGTAATCTCTACACCCATGAGATCAAGAGTCATAAGCTCTTCTGACAACCAGCCAGGAGCCCTCCAATTTAAAAATTTTATATTTTATATTATATTATATAATTATATAATATATATAATTACATGTAATTATATTATATATTATATAATTATATTTATATTATATTATAAAACAACATGCAAAATAGGACATTTAAAAATACAAATACATGAAGAGAATATATAACATACAGAAAACATAAAACATCGATACAATTTCCATATGGTGCTGAAATTATAGGTAATCTTTATTTTCTTTCCCATGCTTATTTGCATTTTAAAAATTTTCTATAGTAAGCTATTATTTTTGTAACAAGAAAAAAATAAAATATATAAATATGTTATGAAATTTTATTACTGCTCTCTGGTTATGTAAACTTGTGTGGATATCTCTAGTTGGCAATAAAACCACCAAAAATTATCAGGGAAAAGGAGAGAACAATGAGAATTAGACATGTTTCAATTTTGTGTCTATATTACATTAAAATATAACTTGTTGCCTCTGCATTCTAAAAAAAAAAAACCTTGCAAAATGGCAAGTTAAAAAGAAAAGATCTAATTTGTTCTGATGGTCTCTTTTCTATATGTCCATCTTAACTTACTCCCCTTCCCCCGAAAATTAGGTCACTTTCTCAACTGTGGATCTGTGAGTAAACTGCTGTGTTCACTTGGACCAGCAAGTGAACTTTCTCACACTTCAAGAGAAACATATGCAACATATAAAAGCCAGAAAAAAAAGGGGAATCACTGTATAAAAAAAAAAAAGCTGCTTTTAGGGCATTAAGTGGGAGTTTTAGCAGTTTCCCAAAAATGGCCTCAGTATTTACCACTGGATTGTGGGAAAACTGCAGCAAAACTCTACCTCCAACTGAGTTAAATCATGTAAAGCAGCTCCAATCGAACTTGCCGTGATAACACGTAAGATATTCATTAGATACATGTGGCTCTTGAAGGAACCATTATGTAACCAGTACTAAATTTTAAATTTTACATAATTCTAATTAGTTTAAATTTAGATGGCTACATGTGACTAGCATAGCCAAAATATTCAACTTAACGCTTACTTTATGTCCTTGATCCAAAGGAGGGAAGTTAGTTGTAGAGTAAATAAAATGCCAGAATGTATTTTAGAAGCTTTAATGAGATATACTTTGCATACCATAAAACCTATCCATTTTAATTCTATAATTCAGTTTTTTAATATATTCAGAGAGATGTACAATCATTACCACAATCTTCAAACATTTCAGCATCCTAAAAAGAAACTCTGTACACATTAACATCACTCCCTCCCCCAATGTCCAGCACTAGGCAATCACTAGTCCACTTTGTATCTCCATACATTTGTTATGCTGGACATTTCATATGGAATCATGGATCGTGTGGTCTTTTGTGACAGGCTCCTTTCACTAAGTATAACGTTTTCAAAGTTGGCTCATGCCATATATCAGTATTTCATTCTTACTGCCAGTAGTCCATTGTATGGATATAGCACATTAAATCTATCCATTTGCCAGTTGCTAAACAACATAGTTGTTTGCTCTGAGTAACATGAAAAATGCTAACATGAATAACCCAGCACATGTTTTGTGTATGTGTTTTTATTAGTATATACTTAGGAGTGAGATTGCTGAGTCGTATAGGAACTCAATGTTTAACATTGAAAGGGCTACAAAAGTGTTTTCCAAGGCAATTGCACCATTTTACCTTCCCTCCTGAAATGTATGAAGGTTTCATTTTCCCATGTGTTCATCTCACTTGTTTTGTCTGCCTTTTGTCACAGCTCTCCTGCTGGAATTGGAGCGCTATTCCATAGTGGTTTTGATTTGCAATTTCCTATCACTAATAATGCTGAGCATCTTTTCCTGTACTACTCAGAGCAATGTCTTTTTGAAGAAATTTCAATTCAAATTATGTGCCTCTTTTTAATTGGGCTATTTTTCTTTTTATTATTATGAGTTCTTTATATATTTTGGGTGGGAACCCCTTATCAAATATATATTTTGCAAATATGGCTCCCGTTCTGTGGGTTGTCTTTCATTTTCTGGACAGTATAATTTGCAGTACACAAGTCTTACATGCTGATGAAGTCCAATTTGTTAAATCTTTGTCACTCACACTTCTGTTGTTGTTATCTAAGAAACCATTACCTAACCAAGGTCAGGTACGTTTACTCTTATGTTTTCTTCAAGTGTTTTTGTACTTTTAGCTCTCCTTTTGAGTTGTGTATAGAGATCAGGATCTAATGTCTTTTTTTCTTTTTCACACGGATATCCTGTTTGGCCCATTTGTTGAAAACCTTATTCTCTCACTCATTGAATTATCTGGACACCCTTGTTAAAAATTAACTTATCATCAGTGTATGTTTACTTCTCAACTATCAATTCTATTTCATCATTTTATGCTTATCCTTATGACAGCATCACACTCCATCATTACTGTGGCTTTCTGGTAAGTTTTGAATTCAGAAAATATGAGCCTTCCCCTCCCCCATATCTTACTCTTTTCTTGCAAGTTCATTTTGGCTGGGTTTTTTTGTTGTTGTGTTTTTGTTGTTGTTGTTTGTTTGTTTTGAGAGAGAGGGTGGGGGGGTGGGAGGGGGCTTGATCTCACAACCCTGAGATCATGACCTGAGCCAAAATCAAGGGTCGGACACTTAACCAACTGGCATTCAAAGCTGGGGAAAATGTGACTATAAAAAGATATAGAACAGAACCAGATTCATTCTCCAACTGAGAAGCTTTCTAAACAAAAAATTATGTTTGTTGCATGGAGATTCATCATCTTTCGAGAGCCAAGAGTACAGTTCCAGTGTGGGAAACTTAGTAGAAATCACCTGCTGTTTTGTCAAGCACCAGGCAGTGGTGTAAGGGGCCATGTCATGCTAGGAACACTGGCAATATGGCTCAAGTAGAGAGGAGAGACCTACGTGAACATCTTGGAATAAATAGCTTCCTTCATACCCCCAGGAAGGCCTTACCTTCCCAGTATACTCTGTGACCTAGAAAAAGGTCCATGGCCTAGAATTAAGCTCAAGACTAAAATCGTATCATGTTAATAAAGAATAAAACCATATCTAATATATGCAAGAGGAACCACAAATAATTTAACTGCCTGGGCAAACTCAATGCCCTTTAAAGGAGGATGCCTTTCCACAAGGTATCACTCACAGTGTCCATCACAGAAAAAATAGTAAAACGTTCAAGACATGAAAGGAAGTAGGAAAAGTGTCTCACAATGAAGATCTGGAAGAGAGTATCAATATGCCTTCCAGAAAAGCAACTCATGCCTGGATTTACACATGTAGACTTTCTTATCATAGTCTTATCATTGCCTACCATGTTCCTGACGATTTTTCAGCAGCCAGCAAAAGTATTATCTGGCAAATGGCTGCATCTTTTTATTAAATATATTTTATTTTGCTAAATCTTCGATAACACACTGCTCACAGCATCCCGAAATCATGACACTCAGCAAATTTGAGAAAGTGACTATCATACCATAACTTGAAATGGGGTTTCATGAGGAGGGCACTGTGGCACTTTTCTCCAGTGGAAGTCTTTTAAGCCTCTAATGAGTGCTAAAAAGAGGTTGATATGCTTACTTCACACTCCAGATCTACCCTGATACAGATTTCCTACTAGGTTCATTTTAACTGTAATCAAAGATCTCTGACTCAACTGTGCATCCGCTAATCCCTATATATCTTTTAACATCTCCATAGAGTAGGTCTTGTTTTATTGCCTGGTTTTCTTCTTTATTCATTAGTTATTACCAGACCTGTAACTCTTTTCTTTTAAATTTTCAAAAGATGTGGCAATGATTTTTTTAATTTAAATTCAATTAACCAACACAGAGTACATCATTAGTTTCAGATGTAATGTTCAACAATTCATCAGTTGCATAACTTACTAATTTTCTATTACTTATTTTCTCCAATAATGTGGTCCCTGTATCCCTGTCAAGTCCATGAGCATATAACAACTTTCTCTTCTATTTTCTAAGCCTCAGTTATCTTTGAACTCTTTTTTAAAAGATTTTATTTACTTGAGAGTGAGCGAGCGTATGAGCGAGGGGAGGGGCAGAGGGAGAGGGAGAAGCAGACTCCTCACTGAGCAGGGAGCCCAACTCGGGGCTCAATCCCAGGACCCTGAGATCATGACCTGAGCCGAAGGTGACGCTTAACCGACTGAGCCACCCAGGTGCCCCTATCTTTAAACTCTTTATGTGAAGGAGTATTTACTACAACTAGGACTTTAAAGTCTGTAGGTAGAACTCCACAATCAGACAGCAATCCTAAAAGCTTTTTATTATTTTTAAAATTTTTAATTTAAATTCAATGTAGTTAACATATACTGTATTATTAGTTTCAGGGGTAGAATTTAGTGATTCATCAGTTGCATACAACATCCAGTGCTCATTACATCAAGTGCCCTCCTTAATGCCCATCACCCAGTTACCCCAACCCCCCACCCACCTCCCCTCCTGCAACCCTGTTTATTTCCTAGAGTTCAGTGTCTCATTATGGTTTGCCTCCCTCCCTATTTTCATCTTGCTTTATTTTTCCTTCCCTTCCTGTGTTCATCTGTTTTGTTACTTAAATTCCACATGTGAGTGAAATCAAAGCTTTTTAAATGAACTATTCCACTTGTTTTGACCTGTTGTTCCTGTAGCTGTATGAAGCAATATTGTGCTTATTTTCTCTAGTAAATATCTGTAACTCTTTTAGTTGTATCAGAGAGAGAATGTCAGGTCAAGTCCTAATTTCTTAGACTGGGAAGTGCATGCTTCTACACTCTAAAATTAACCATGTTTTCAAATTTCAGCTGCTTTCCAAATGCTATATGCTACAAGAATAACACCTGTTTTATTACCATGCTCCACCTCTGACCACATGCTAATTTCACATCATTGCGCCGTACATTTCTAAAAATTTCTATGGTCAAGCCAAATCTCAACCTCCTCCTGGAATCCTTCCCTTCTAACATGTAACTCTCTCTGCCCATTTTCTCTCCATCTAAACTGCAATAAATTGTCTGTATTATTTCCTGATCTAGCCACTTAGTTAATAGTTACGTACATAAAATGTAAATAAAGTTCACTATATGAAATCTCTCAACAACTAGATATAAAGAATAGGAGAACATAGTTTATTTCCTTCTATCCCCTGTAACATAATACACAGCACCTAATGTCCCCTCCCAACACACACATATACACACACATCCTGATAAGGAAGAACATTAAATGAAGTCATTGAGAAAGCAAAATACATGTTGAAGAATGGTTCACTTGATCTCAAGCATGTTAAAACTATTTCTAAAAAAAATACAAATAAGAAACTAAACCTTTTCTAAATATTTGGTTCCTTGTCTTCAATACCCACTAAAAAGAAAGTTCCTACTTTTAACAATGTAACATTTTTTATACCTTTTCTCCTTTCCTTACCTCTACTTACTTTCATTTATCCTCACCTTTCTCTAAGCAAAAACAAATTTAAAAGTTCAAAACTATAATGAGATGGTTAAAGCATACCATAATTTGTTTCCATAAATTATCTAAGTAGAACAGCTTTGTAACTCCTGTGATTTGCTCTTTTTCTGCACAGAAGCTAAAGGCTAGCTTTATAGCAATAAGATTAATAGAACGTGTACATACTAACTGATAAAACTGAAAGCTTTGTGTTCAGTCTCTGTTCAATTGTTTCTCATCAGACAGAAGTTGTTTTTTTTTTTTCTTTCCTCTAATCCCTGATCTACCGCCTCTCGGTAGTCTATCCAGGTTCCAAATGCTCTTCAGTTTTATTCAGCGTTCAGGATTCTCTTATCTACTGATTAAGACTAACTTATTTAGTTGCATTTTTTTCTGGAAGAAGCATACCAGTAAGGGGAGAATAGAGTTTGGTTTTTTTTTTTTTTCAGTTTCCCACTGGGAAGATAAAACTCAGTAATCTTTTTGTGTAGCAGAGATAAAAACAGACAAATGTAGTCAAGACAGAACAATACACAGGAGAATTCGATTTGATGTCCCATGAGGGCCATGGAAAGGAGATGCATGCATTCTCTCTGCTCAACAATTTAGATCCAATCAAGAGAAACTGTACATTTCCATGAAAAGACATGCTAGATAAAACAGGATATTTACTTTTACTTTTCAGATGCTTCTGATGCAGGGATAACAGGAATATTAATCACAATATACTTCAAAATATAATCCATTTAACAAACCCTTACCATAATACACTGAGGCCTCTCAAAGAGGAAGTACTGCAGGTTTTGAAAAACAAAATTGCATCATGCCTTTCATGTAACTCTGTTTTTTCAAGTGCATAGTCCATCACTGACATTCAGCACTAAAAAACCATGAGTGTCACTGCACATCTAACAACATCCTTTCTCCACTAACCCTGACACACCCACAAGTTAAACCGAAGCAGAATCATTAACTCAACTGGAGAAAAACAGACCTTTCATGTTTCTTTTATTCCACTTGGGTAAGATCTGAAAAATGTCCATCTCTTCTGCAAGCTTTCTTCCAGGCTCCCTTAAAGTAAATTACCATAAAAGCCAAACCTGCATGAATCAATAGACTTTACCCAACATATCAAAAGTGCTGAAATGGAAACAAATAAAAAAGCATCACAAGTCATCAATAATAAATTAGTTTGTCTGCAGTAGTCACATCAGGCCAATGTGAGAAAGACCTTACTCCTGAGCTATTTAGCAGCTCTAGCGTAAGATCCCACTGATGCGAGAGACAATTTAAAGAACAATGAAGCATTTTCATCCACCCCCTAAAATGACTTTTCTCTTACCTTCATTAACTTATTAATTTAAAAAAAAAACCATTAAGTTTTTCTTCCACTTGACTTTGTGTTTTAGGCACTTCTGACAAAATCATCAAGACCACATGTGACAGAAGGATCGTGACCCAATTTCCTACATGAATTTCATCCAAGATTCTGTGAACCCACAGAACAAACACTGAAGTTAAGGGGAGATTTGGGATTTCAAAAGGAAGTAAGGTCCTAAGGAAAAGGTGGGTGGAGGGGTGATTTCAAAACTATCCAAACAAGCTGTAGGAATCCATGAGTCAGAGATGGGTAATTAGAAGACGTGATGGGTATTAGAGAGGGCACGTATTGAATGGAGCACTGGGTGTTATATGCAAACAATGAGTCATGGAACACTACATCAAAAACTAATGATGTAATGTATGGTGATTAACATAACATAATAAAAAAAATCCCAAAAAAAGAGGTTATTTTGGATAAATTATAATTTTAATAGTCTCTCAGCTGCTAGTCACTCTTTTCACCCTTGTCAGAGATTTTCATCAATGTTCTATTTAATACTCTGAGCACAAGCAGAACGACAGCCAACATAGTTAGGCCTCTGGCACATGGCAGACATGGATACAGAATCAAGTTTATCAAGTTCCCTGTGGATCTGACATTTTCACATGTGTCACATCCATGTAATTTTTTCAACCACAAATACAAGTCTTTTGGGTCTCCTTATCAATCGCTGCTACTGTCCCCACAAATTTTCACCAGCTTTGCCTTCTGTGCCCTATCTCCAGAGTCCTTGACTATTTCTTTAACAGCTAAAAGAGATGTCTGCATACCGTAATTTCCAGAATGTTCCTTCTCTCACTGCTTTAACTGTCCCTCAAAAGTAGAGGCTGCCTCTCCTACACATCACTCCCACAGGGTTGAGGTTCTGTGACTGCTAAACTTCTGAATGTCTATTCTATATTATTATTCATTCACCTTCATATAAAAAACTTTAAGACCTTGATCACAGCACATAACAACACTGTTCACTCTCAATTCTCCCTATTTTCATCTTTAGAACTTCTTGTTACTCCATCGTTATCTAGGACTTGGGATCCTTAACAGTAGCCTTTCCACCAACTCCAAATCCATCAAAACAGAGAATTTCAATCTATATTTTATTCACTGTACCCATGTTCTCAACTCTCATTCAGTCCTCACTCAATCCCTTAAAATCTGTTACTCCAATGACACTGTCCTTGCCAAGGTCATCCATTCCATGCCAATCGCTTACTCCGATATTTGTGCTTTAGTTATTGTCTTATTGACATTCTTTGTGCTGTTGATACTGCAGGCCACTCCCGGCTCCTTCAAACTCCCCCATGTGAGATGCGGAGACATCCTTCTTTTGATTTCTCTCTTTTCCCTTGGAACCCATCTTCTCTTTTTCATTTATTGACTTTGTTTGCTCCTTATCACTCATAATGCCCAAGCATTCCATCATCGGACCTCATCTTTCTCAACCTATGCATTCTCCTTTTTTGTTCTTTTGTTTTAATTCATACCCATGGCTGCAACAATCACCTTTATGTTTATTGTTCCTAAAATAGAGCGATACTCTTTACCTCTTTCTGAGCCTCAGACATACACAGGTATCTCTCCACTTTTCAAAAGTTTGCATTATGCCGCTTTACTTTTACAAAAGACCTACATTAGGACCTGATTTTGCTAACCAAAAGAAATCTGAAAGGGATTTTCACTTTAAGAGAAAAGGCAAAAAGCGAAAATCATTTTCATTTTTGCGGTGAGTCTTTCTAGAGGCAGCAAACACCCCAAGCAGTGACAGTGGCACTGGATAGCTCTTTCCCACACTTGAGGGACCATGTGCCACATCTCAGCATCAAGTCGCCGTAGCTTTGAGTTGTGTCTGTGAGGATCTGTGCTGTGTGTTGATTTATTTTGTGCATCTGTTTGCAAGATGTGCCCTGAAGTATCAAAAAAGCCTAAGAGAGGTTATTTGGGGGGTTTAGGAGTGCTCAACTTTTTTTTTCCATTATAAATTAATTGTAATTGTTTCTTCACTTTACACCTTTTTGGCTTACAAAAGGAATGTTCTACTTTTGGAGAGTGAGGGAAACCTGTTTAACTTTTCAAGAGGGCATCTCTATTTGAAGGGATCACGGGAATATAGAAATCAGCACATCCAAAACTGAACTTATCATCCTAGACTACTATTTGGGTATAATTAGCTGGGAATGTCAAGCTCATCAAACCATAACATCTTCTAATCATGAAATAATATGGTAAGTTTTGGCAAAACACCATAGAAATTAGATTTGTGCAGTGTTATGTGCACATCATTTTTTTTTTAAGATTTATTTATTTGAGAGAGAGAATGAGATAGAGCATGAGAGGGGGCAGGGTCAGAGGGAGAAGCAGACTCCCTGCTGAGCAGGGAGCCCAATGCAGGACTCGATCCCGGGACTCCAGGATCATGACCTGAGCCAAAGGCAGTCGCTTAACCAACTGAGCCACCCAGGCACCCAGTGTGCACATCACTTCTTAATCAACAGATTAGTAAGTCCATTACAAGGAAAAGCAGTTCGTTAAATGTGACCCTCATCAGTAAAACCATTATAGATCCTGACTAATAAAGTCATAATTCATTTAATTAAATATAAGAAATATAATGTTTAAATCACATCCAACTATAGTATTCTCATTCCCAGAACCAATCATCCTGTACCTACAAAAGTACCTTCAGATTTGTTTTGGCTGCCATTTTAGAAGTGTGGATAAAGTGATAAATAGCTTAGCATATAAGCAGTTTTAAAATAGAAAAATCTCGAACATTGGAAGGGGGCTTTTATTTTGCTTATGAAGAAAGGGGATCCTAAGGACAACTCTAAGGGCAGGAACTGATTACAATAATATTTTATCAGAAATAATTCTTCCACACAGCATACTGCCTTCTACATTGCCATAATCTGCCTCATCTCCTAAATTCTTCCTCTCTGAGGTTGTTCAAACAGAGGCTAGTTATCATGTGCAAAGCTCACTGTGGAAGAATTTTACTTTCTCTGTATGAGTCGGACTAAATGGCTTTAATGTCATCTCATAAACAGAGATTATGTTTCATCTTGCACATGAATCAATATCATTTTACTACTCTACTTTCTACCAAATTTAAACAAAATAGGCTTAACTAGACATTTTCTAAAAAATTTTTAAAGAGCTTCCATTTAAGATTTAAAAATAATTTCGTTTTAACTAATTGTTAGCTACAATTCATGATACTTTACTTTTTTTTTTCCCTACCACCTCCAACTTTAAAAACAGCTAAGAGTCCCTAAATCAGGATTTGGTAATTCCCTCACTGTATTGGGAAAGGTAGAAAAATAATAGCTTCTGAAACAGGAAGAAGTACCTTTACTTCTAGTCATTCACCTTGCCAGCAATTCCAATATTTCATCGGTACCTATGAACAAAACAGAATGCTCAGGGAAATCTACCCATTTAATCTGCTTCCTCTGCGCTAAGGCAGAAATGGCTTACTCAACCATTATAGACTCTGGAGAAAGTTACAGCCCCACTTTACAAAACATTAACCATTTTGTGGCTTTCCTTGACTTTAATCCTCAGTCAGGTTCTTAAGTATAGTACTCCCTGCACTGTGTACTGGATGGAAAGTTCTGGTTTTGTTTTTGACATTATTTTTCTTTGCTAATTCAGTGCACCTTACATTTCAATGTCTTTGGGAAGAGCAACAACACATTTTAGAAAGAGAGGCCTAAGTCTTTGCTTACGATACTTTTGCCAAATGCATAGCTTTGTCACCCCCCCCTTTGGGTTAAAACTAAGAATTTATTCTCTTACTTTATGAGTCACAGTTTTAAAAGGCCTTCTTTTATCATGTGTGAGTGAAACAAACATGAATATTGTCACAGTTCTCTTTACTGTTGATTCAGATAATTCATAGCTGTAGTAGCTGCCACAACATTTTAGCTTCCTTCCAGCAACTCTGCCCTCTTCTAATCTCTCTTTACAGACTGAGCCAGAGCGGTATTTTCAAACCTGTGGATCTAATCCAGTCCCACCTTGTTCAACATGTATCAGTAGCTTCGCATCCCTCAGAGGATCCACACAGCTGTGGCTTTCCTACCCCAGCAGTCTTATCTCACAGCAACTTTTGCACGTCTGCCACATTGGTATGAATTCATTTCCTCCAATCAGTAGCCCTTCTGTTTTGAACCATCCTTCCAAGATGCCCTCCCCCCATTATCTACCCCCAAACACTTAAACCTTGAGAAAAATTTCAGGTAACTTTCTCAGAGAGGACTACGCTGACTCCAGCTTAGGTCAAATTTCTTTGCTATGGACTCTCATAAAACCATGCCTCCATTTTTTTTTTTTTTTTAGATTTTATTTATTTGTCAGAGAGAGAGAGAACGTGCACAAGCAGGGGGAGTGGCAGGCAGAGGGAGAAGCAGGCTCCCCGCTGAGCAGGGAGCCCGATGCGGGGCTCGATCCCAGGACCCTGGGATCATGACCTGAGCCGAAGACAGACGCTTAACCGACTGAGCCACCCAGGCATCCCCATGCCTCCTGTCTTTCAAAGTAGTTATCTTGAAAGTTACTCCTGCATTCAATAGTGGAATTGTTTAATCTATGCCATTTTTATACAGGAGCAACGTTTCTCAACTGTGACATCAATTGCATTTGGGCTCCAAAATGCTTTGCTGTGGGTGGCCATTCTGTGCAACGTAAGCTGGGTAGCAGCATCCCTTGTCTCTATCCATCAGATCCCGACAGCACACTGCCTCCTCCCGCAATCAGGTTTTGACAATCATAATGACTCCAGACACACTAGTGTATACTGGATTAAGGTAGAGCTACCAAACCATTAACTCCATGAAAATACTGACATATGTTTTTGATCACCATTTTACCTCTATGCCAAGCATAGTGCCAGGTTTTGGTGGGTACTTAATATTTTTAAATGATAAATGTTAGGCCATGAAGTTATGTTTGTAGCAGAAGCTGAAAAAACATTTTACCAAAAGACGAGAGCCATGAAAAACGCATCTAATAATTTATTTTAAGCTTTCAAATACTAAGGTAAATATACATCACTAAATACACAAAAAGAAGCTAATTTAACTCTGCTTTAAGTACTTTTCAAGAAGCTAAGCATTTCTAGAAGTGAGATAGAAGATGTAAAAAAAAAAAAATCTACAATTTAACAGTGCTTCCCCCTTTCAAATTACTCTACCTCTACTTGAAAGAGGACCTATACAAATGCTCAAGTTGATAAAGGTAAAACATTATACTTAATTCCTGCATATTCCTTGGCTCAATCTGATTTTAAATAAGCTGAAACTTATTTTCTACATGACTGCATACAGAGATTAAGTTTGGGCTACTAAAATTAGTAGCTGGTCTTGCCAGTGTTTAATGACTTTAAACATTTAACCACTGAACAAAAGATTGATATTATACCTCAAGGGAATTATGCCTTTATATATCTCTGCTCTTTTAATTCAAAATAGAAACTCAGCTAATATCCATAAAAATATTAATAAAAATTCAAATGGCTTAAACCAAAAGATTGTGTTATGATAAGAACAAATTTAGCAGCCTATCTTTAATTCATCACACAGGACTCAGTGTTCTGGAGTTGTGTTCCTGGGTACATTATAATTAAGTTAATCGTGGATATAATAGTTGTGACTTATTTGAATGCATCCACTCAAACTATTTTCCCAAGCCCCGTATACCTGTAAGAAATTTACCTGTTCTTAGACTTGGTTGGTATTCACATTAGGATTATCACTTCAGATGAGACAAGACACAGTTTTTAAAAAAGTTACGTGAAGCATTCTGGGGTCCAACACAGAAACCACATATTTTACTGTATACACTTAACACCAGCCTTTAAAAGGATGATTTCCTGAGGTTAAAGAACTGACCAGTATTTTCTGGGTGTGTTTCTCTGAGTTAGGTAGGGTAGTGAAGAAAAGAAGACAAAAGTCAAAAATTATTTTTTATTTCCCTATTCAATGCTTCAACATTTCTCTCCTAAACACTATTATTTTTCAGTTAAAGTATGCTAACTACCAAAAAATGATCTCTGATATAACTCAACAAGGGTGTAATGTCCTTTGGAAAGCAAAATATAAAGAAATTGGATCTAAGGAAACCAAGCTGATTATCAAACACACTTTTAGCTACAATCCCATAATGTGCTAAATAGGTCTATGACAAAATATGTACACTCCTTTGCTATAAATATTTTTATTATGAAAATGCAGCTCGATCTTCAAAGAGCTATGTTCTGAAATTAAAAGAAAAACATACATACTAAAAATTATCATTAAAAATGCCTTAGGAATGTATCACCTTGGGAACCAACATCGCTCACTGGGACAAACATATCGCAGTTAAGTGTCACCAGACAAGTTTTCCTTCATAATGGGTACAGACAGCTATTTATTCAGTGGGGTTCCAGAAGAAACAGTCATTAGGTTTGGTCTCATATGCCTCACACTCAGGAAAGTTAAGTACTTCCATTCTGAGAGGCACATGGAAATTCGGGGTTCTGAGCAAACAGCAGATTCACATCTCTTGCCTCAGTTTCCTGTAGGATGTGCGCTCAAAAATGAGAGGAGGATACAAGGCCCATAATAATATTTTATCTCTGGCTTTGTTCTATAGAACTTTTATTATTATTAAATTCATGTTTAGCCTGACTCCAGAGTCACAGAAATGACTTTATGTTCACTTATATCTTCCAATCTAAAACTAAATTGGCAAACTATTTACAAATAATTTACCAAGGGAGTTTAATCTAAGTTTTAGGATTTTAACCTTTTAAAATTTGGTTTCATAAAGTACACCAATCCATTCATTACAAGATTATAAAATACAATGACCCTAAATATACAGGGTCGATTATAAATTTTTTTCCCCTGACTTCCAATCTGTGTACCCTGTAAATCTTACTCTAACCACCTCTGTTATCCAGTAACTTTTTTTTATTATTGTTATGTTCAGTTAGCCAGCATATAGTACATCATTAATTTTTGTTGTAGTGTTCAATGATTCATTAGTTGCGTATAACACCCAGTGCTCATCACCACAGGTGTCCTCCTTAATGCCCATCACCTGGTTACCCCATCACCCCATCCCCCTTCCTTCTGTAACCCTCAGTTTGTTTCCCAGAGTCCAGACTCTCTCATGGTTTGTCTCCCTCTCTGATTTTCCAGTAACTTTTTTTTTTTAGTTTTATTTTTTTTAGAGCTTCATTTTTTTTTTTTTAAGATTTTATTTATTTGACAGAGAGAGCACAAGCAGAGAGAGAGAGGGAGAAGCAGGCTCCCTGAGGAGCAAGGAGCCCGATGTGGGACTTGATCCCAGGACCCTGAGATCATGACCTGAGCCGAAGGCAGACGCTTAACTGACTGGGCCACCCAGGCGTCCCTTTCCAGTAACTTTTATATGCTCTCTACTACCCATGGGTTCATGGCTTTTTGGCCTTTGGGCGGGGGGGTGACAAAGCTATGCATTTGGCCTTCTGGCTTTTTGCCTTCCACTGTCTGATCCTAGTTTACTTTTAACTGTACATACCACTACTTCTACATATGTAGTAGTTCAGCTTGTCCTATTCACCAAAATGTCATTTTATTTCTTGCATCTTCACAGATCTCATGCCTTTGATCCTGAATTGTCTTCCCATCAATAATTTCTCATCTAGCGTATACCTACTCTATTATAAGGAAGGAAGGTCATATGTTCTATAATTGTACCATAATACTTTCCTTTTCTTAGCTCATCTGGTAACTATTAATGACCCTTCCTTTTTTTAAGATTTATTTAGTTATGTTAGAGAGAGAGAGCACACAAGCTGGAAGAGGGGTAGAGGGAGAGGGAGAGAATCCTCAAGTGGACTCACCTCCCAGCGCAGAGTCTGACATGGGGCTCCATCCTGAGACCCTTAGATTATGACACCAGCAGAAATCAAGAGTCAGACACTTAACCAACTGAGCCAGTGAGGTGCTCCTGGCCCTTCCTTTTATTAAGAATCTATATTTCAGGGGCCCCTGGGTGGCTCAGGCGGTTGAGCATCTGCCTTCGGCTCCAGACATGATCTCAGGGTCCTGGGATCCAGTCCTTCAGCAGGGAGCCTGCTTCTTCCTCTCCCTCTTTCACTCCCCCTGCTTGTGCATGCTCTCTCTGTCAAATAAATAAATAAGATCTAAAAAAAAAATCTATTATTCCAGTTAGAACCAGATATGTTTTACATACTATTCAGTCCTTAAAACAGTGAAATGTAAAGATGACTCTTCTCATGCTAATGCATGAAAATTTAGGCCATGAAACCCACTCAAGGTCAAAAAGCACTGGTATAGAGGAGCTTTGACATGACCCAAGAATACTTTGGCCCTAACGCTCTTTCCATATATAACACGAGGTCTCACCCCCAATCTGTGTCTTCCACTGTGATTTGTACAATTTGCTTTGTTATTAATTTATTTTATATGGGAAATCTCTCACAGCTACATTTTGATCAATCATAGGAATTTTCTAACATTCTTAATCATGGTTCTGAGAACATGGAAAGTGTTTTTAAAAATAACTGAACCATTCACTTTTAAAAAGAACATATTGAGTTGGTAAGTCTTTTTTTATTCTGCCTATTTCTCTGATGCCACCAGTAACAAAGTATAGCAATTTATCAAGGAAGAAAATAGATGGAAGAATTTATACAGAATTGGTTCTAAACCATAGGGTGATAAAAGTTCATTTCTTCCCCTTCAGGCCTCAGTTTCCTTGTTGGTAAAATGGGCTTAACTCTAAAATCATTTATACTTTCAACATTCCAAGCCAAACTCTCGGGATTACTGGACAGTTCAAATGAGGTAAAAACAAAGAGATTTTCATAGAAAATATCATAAAGACATAATGAACTAATAATTCTGATGTAGTTATAATAAATAAAAGAATAAATTCATTTGCAATATGTACTTATGAGTGGCTTGATTTATTTAGTGGCTCTAATTCTCAAAATGTGCCAGAAATTTCAAGGATTCAAATGTATTTTTATACTGAAATGCACTAAAAATGTATCCCAATCAGATTAAAAGCCAAGCAATTATTATTATATAAAGTTGTCAATTTTTTATTTTAAATATTTTAAAAATGCCTTATACTAAGTATTTATAATAGTTATTTTTTACATTTTAATTATATATGTGGCCTTTGGCACATTGACAGCGTGTTGGCTTTTAACATTTCCAAATTAAGTTTTCATAATTAGTTTTGGTTTCTGTGTTGTAGTTATTTCATAATTATTTCCTATGGAGGAAAATGTCCCAAGTCTTCTTTGAGAGCTTGACTTTCCCCTTTGATTTCTGCCTTTTGTTTATGAGAAAAAGAACTACTTACGGAAATGCGGTATTTCATATTTCAGTAATCAATCAAAAGCAATAAATACTGCACAACCAGCATCTTAAGAATGCACTTAGGTATCTTATTGATCCCCAGAACATTAAACCTCTTACCAGCGTTATGACTCTATTCTGCTCTTAGACGCATATGCTGCTCCTAGTGATGTTTTTTTTTAAGATTTTTTTATTATGTTATGTTAATCACCATACATTACATCATTAGTTTTTGATGTAGTGTTCCATGATTCATTGTTTGCATATAACACCCAGTGCTCCATTCTGTATGTGCCCTCTTTAATACCCATCACCAGGCAGGCCCAGTGATTTGATTTTATGGAGAACTGTGTTCATACAGGCAAGGGTGAAATTATACCTAATGATGAACTCTGTAAGTGCATTTTAGGAATTTTTTATTACCTTCATGGAAATTAACATACATACTATATATTTCACTTTAGGAACCTTACCACTTAAAAAAATAATTAACTTGTAATTCAGTATACACATTTACTTCTACTCTCTTTGGAAGCTGCCAAATTTAGTTAATATGAATTATCTGCAAGCAAAATAAAGTACAACAGCCAATATGGATCCTACAGAGCTATTTCAAATATTATGTATTAAATTTATGTTATTTAGATTTGATACAAGTTTACATGTAGTATTCCACTGGAAATATAAGTGTAAGTAAGGCATACTCAGTGAATTACATTTGAAATCTCTCAGTATTCAGGAGGGCAAAAGGGAGTTATAATCAGTTCTGCTATAACACTTGTTCTGAGAACATGAATTTGTTTCAGTGCAATTGTAATGTTAGGAACAATATAAGCATAACACAAATTATGTGCTGCATTTGTGCAGGATTTTTTCCATGAGAACTACTAGGTAAACTCAGAAAATTGCAGCTCACTGAACGGAACAATGCAGAAGCATATAAAACATATGCACACACCTAAAGCATATACCAGCTATGACCACAACCACATCTCGTATTACAATTTTACTTCTGATTTCAGATAGCTCACCTTCTATCACTTCACAATAACTCACAAATACAAACTCTCCCCATGCCCGTGTCCACAGCAAATTTCAGGTCTTTTACAAGGTAAAGTACCTGACTTATTGAAGTATTTATATACGTATTAACTGCCTATCTAACATGTATAAAATCGTGATATCATTCTCATTAGATCCCTATGTATTTTATGTGACAATGCCAAAACTTTTTTTAGTGCTTTTCCTTTATCTCCATTTTCTGTAAGCCCTATGGCTTTTATTCCACTATTTTGCACAATGCAATGATTTTTAGGAACACATATGTCATTTAATAGCAGACTTGAGCATATTATGAAACTATATAAATACCTTCTGATAGCATAGTGATCTGATAAAGAAAATTATAATTTTACAAAAGTATTAGTTATTATATGTATATAGTATAAATTTATGTATACAAATCCACTGATACCCTGGGTTTCAGGAAAGTAGTTATAAAATGAATGATCAGCAGGAAATGAATTATAGTAACATTTCAATCCATCTACTGTCATAACATTTTTTTATCTTCATACTCATAAACAACAAAAGGAAACATTTCATATATTGGTTTCTTTAAAAATTAATTGTTATAAGAACACCGAATATGACATCTACCCTCGTAATGAATTTTAAGCCTACATTATCACTGATGAAAGAGACAATGTTATAAGTAGATCTCTAGAGCTTATTCATCATGCTTAACTGAAATTTTATGTCTGTTGATTAGTAATTCCCCACCTTCCCCTCCCCCTAGCCCCTGGCAACCACCAAACCACTCTCTGATTCTCTTAATTTTATTATTACATATACCTCATGTAAGTAGAATCATGTACTATTTGTTTCTCTGTGACAAGGTTTCACTTAGCATAATGTCCTCGACATTCATCCATGTTGTCGCTTATGGCGGAATTTCTTTTTAAAGGCTGAAGAGTACTCCATTTTTACATATACTACATTTCTCATCCACTCATCTGTCCATGGGCATTTGTGTTGTTGCCACATTTGGTTATTGTGAATAGTGCTGCCATGAACATAGAAGTGCTAAAAGCTCTTTGAAATCCTGATTTTAATTCTTTTGGATAAATACCCAGAGGAGGGTTTGCCAAATCATATGCTAGTTCCTGTTTTAATTTTTTGCAGGATCTCCATATTGTTTATCACAGCAGCTGTACCATTTTGCAATGCCACCATCAATGAGCAAGGGTTCCAATTCTCCACGTCCTCTCCAACACTTGCTGTCTTTTGTTATATACAGAATTGGTTCTAAACTTGTTGTGATCTAAGTTTATTTTTTTCACCTCTAGTATCATGCCAAGATCTGTTTCCATGCTCTCTACTCTGTTCCATTGGTCTACTTGTCTATGGTCTTGTTTACCACAGTTTTATATGCCATGTTATATTATAGAAGCTCTGCCTTTTTGTTTCACTTCAAGAATGTCTTTGCTTTCCTAAGCCATTTACAGCTTGCTATAAATTTTAGAATTGGCTAGCTGAATTGCAAAGCAAAACATAATAAAACAAAACACCTGTTGTGATTTTTATTTTGATTGTTTTACAGTCAGTTTTCAGGGAATTTTCACCTTTTTAATACTGAACATTCCAATTCATGAACAAGGGAGGTTTTTCCTTTTTTTTTTTTATTCTTTTATCTCTCCATAAAGTTCTATTATTTCCTCTGTGATGGTTGTATACATCTTTTGTTTGATTCTCCTGTAGGTACTTGATTCTGATGCTGTTGTAAATGACTCCTTTCTTAGAAATTTCACTTTCTAAATATTCATTAATATATTTTCAATTTTTATAGAGCTATAATTCACATACCATTAAATTTACCCCTTTCAAGTGTACAATGAGTGATTTTTAGTATATTCACAAACTTGAGCAACTGTCAGCATTATACAATTCCAGAACATTTTGATCACTTCAAAAAGAAACCACATGCCCATTGACATTCACTTCCCATGGCCATCCACAACCCCTGGAAACCATTAACCTAATTTCTGCCTCCATAAATTTCTCTATTATGGATATCTTATAATTGAAATTATACGTATACTTCAGTGTTTGGCTTCTTTCACTTAGCATGTTTTAAAGATTCATCCATATTGTAGCATGTACCAGTATTTCTTCACTTTTTATGATGGAATCTTTCACTGTACGGATATACCATTTTGTCTAACCATTTACCAACATATGGATGGTTTCCAGTTTCTGGCTATTATGAGCAACAATGCCATTAACATTCATGTACAATTATTTTGTGCTTTCAATTATTTTCAGTACCTAGGAATGAAATGCTGAGCCATATTGTAACCCTACAATGAACTTTTTGAGGAATGACCAAAGCAGTTTCTACAGGAGTTGCACCATTTTACATCCCTACCAGCAATTTATGAGGGTTCCAATTTCTCCATATCCACACCAAATTTACTAATGTGCATATTTTTTTCTACCTATTGTAGTGGGTGTGAAGTGGTCTCTCTTATTTTGATTTGCATTTCCCTAAGAGTTAATGATCCTGAGGATCTTTTCATGTGCTTATTGGCTCTTTTTATATCTTCTTTAGAAAAATATTTAATCAAAGCATCCTCCTATTTTTGATTGGGTTAATTTCCTTTGTATTATTAAGTTCTAAGACTTGTTTATGAATTCTAGATCCTAGACTCTGATCAAATATACAATTTACTATTATCTCCCATTCTGTGGTTTCTATGTTCACTTTTCTCGATAGCTTACTTTGAATCAAAAATGTCTTCTATTTCAGCATAGTTAATTTATCTACTTTTTCTTTGGCTCTTTGTGGTTTGGGGGTCACATTTAAGAAACCATTGCCTAATCCAGCATAAGGAAGATCTGGGTCTTTGTTTTCTTATAAAAATATCATTTCAGTTCTTCACTTAAGTTTTTTATCCATTTTTAATTTTTTTTATTTTGATAAGACATAGAATATTTCCTTGGCAGATAATACAAAAGGTAAAGAAAAACCTTTTATAATCTCTTATTAAAAGCAGACCAATAATCTAAGAAACTGTCATTTTAATGGGGAGAAAATTAAACTTATTTTGTATTGGTATATTATTGACCTCATTATTTTTTTATTAGTATCAGAAGTAGAATTTAGTGATTCATCTGTTGCATAACACCTAGTGCTCATTATATCAAGAGCCCTCCTTAATGCCCATCAACCAAATACCCCTTTCCTCCACCCACCTCCCCACCAGCAACTCTCAGTTTGTTTCCTAGAGTTCAGCATTTCTTATGGTTTGCCTCCCTCTCAATTTTCATCTTTTATTTTTCCTTCCCTTCCCCTATGTTCACCTCTTTTGTTTCTTAAATTCCATATGAGTGAAATCATATGGTATTTGTTCATTAATTTTTGTAAATGGTGGGAGTGGCATCTCAGTTTCATATCTAGTTGTCTTTCCACCAAATTTGTTGAAAATATTATTTCCCCCCACAAAATCTTGGAACTCTGATTAAAAAAAATCAATTATGAATTTATGAGTTTACTTCTGAACTCTCAATTCTATTCCATTATATGTCTATCCTCATAACAGTGTAATAGTCTTGATTACTCCAACTCTGTGGTAACTTCTGAAAATGGAAAATCAATCTTACAACTTTGCTACTCTTTTTCAACATTGTTTTGCTTATACTGCATCACTTGAATTTCCGTATGATACTTAGGATTCACTTTTCAATTCCTGCAACAACAAAAAAGACAGCTAGAGTTTTGGTAGAAAATGTGTTGAATCAGTAGATGCATTCTGGGGATATTACCATCTTAAAATGATTAAGTCTTCCAATTCATGATTATGGGGTATCTTTCCAATTACTTAGGTCTGGAAAAGAGATTCTCCCCTAGAGCCTCCAGAAATGAATGCAGCCCAACTGTTACCTTTATTCCAGTGAGGCTCATTTTGGCTCATTTTGGACATGAAACTGTAAAGTAAGAAAAAAAATTGTATTGGGTGCCTGGGTGGCTCAGTCGTTACGCGTCTGCCTTCAGCTCAGGTCATGATCCCAGGGTCCTGGGATTGAGGTCTGCATCGGGCTCCCTGCTCCACGGGAAGCCTATTTCTCTCTCTCCTACTCCCCCTGCTTGTGTTCCTGCTCTCGCTATTTCTCTGTCAAATAAATAAAATCTTTAAAGAGAAAAAATCGTATTATAAAAGTGACTAATGTTATAATAATTTGGTCCGCAGCTATAGAAAGGTAATACACTTTCTATCCCCAGTTTGCTGAGTATATTTTTTAATCATGAAAAGTTGGATTTTGTCAAATGCTTTGTTGGCATTTGTTTTGGCATGTGTTTTCTGAATCTCTATTAATAAGGTAAATTAGATCATTGGTTCTCATATTTTGAACCAACTTTGCATTCCTGGAATAAATTCTACTTGAACATGGTCTATAATTCCTTTTAATATGTTGCTTCCTTCACTTTTCTATTATTTTGTGTAGGATTTTCTCAAAATCCTTATACTGTCATTTATGTTTCATCAACCACCACTCTTCCTTCTTGCAGGTTATGGTCTAATTTCCCTTTCATTTCATCCTGGGGAACCTCCTATATTTTGTAGGGCTGATCTACTAGCCATGAATTCTCTAGGTGTTTATCTGTCAATGTAATAATTTCTCCCACTTTTTTGATGTGTAGTTCTGTTGGATATAGAACTCTTGGTTGACTTTTTTTCTTTTCCATCACCATTCTTAGTATGTTATCCCACTGCCTTCTGACCACCATGGCTTTTGATGAGTAAATAGCTTTCAATCAGATTGAGGACCTTTGTATGTGAGGTTATGTGAGAGCTTCTCTCTAGCTGTTCTTAAGATGTGTCCATGTACGCATCTCTTTCGGTTTATCTTACTTGGAATTTGTTGAGTTTCTTGGATGTACAGATTAGTGTTTTCATATTTGAAAATATTTCAGCCATTATGTCTTTCAATATTGTTTGTTGAACTTTTCTTCATCTCTTCTTTTGGAATGTCCACTGTGCATATCTCAATACACCTGAGGGTGTCTCAGAGGTTTCTGAGACTCATTTCAATTTTCTTCATTCTTTTTTCTTTCTGTTGTTCAGACTGGATTATCTCAATTGATCTATTTTCAAGATGGCTAATAATTTCTTCTGCCCACTCAAAAAACCTGTTGATATCTACAGTTAGTATTTTTAAGACATTTAAAAAAAAGTTTTAGGTTCACAGGAAAATTGAGTGTAATATACAGATACTTCTTATGTCCCTCCTGCCCCTACACATGTATAGACTCTCCCATTATCAAATCCCTCACCAGAGTGGTACATTTGTTTTCAAGTAATGAACCTATATTAACAGACCATTATCACCCAAAGTCCATGGTTTATCTTAATGTTCACTCTTGCTGTTGGACACTCTACGAGTTTTGACAAATGTATAATGATGTGTGTCCATCATTTTAGTATCATACAGAGTATTTTCACTGCCCTAAAAATCCTCTGTGCTCTGTGTATTCATCCCAACCCCTGGCAACCACTGAAGTTTTTATTGTCTTCATAGTTTTGCCATTTACAGAATGTCATGTAGTTGAAATTATATAGTATGTAGCCTTCCTTAGGTAGGGCAGGATGGCTCTAGGAGGCTGGAGTTGAGTATTTCCTTTCTCTCATATGCAAGTCTGGGACTGACTAGGTATTTCTCTTCCTTCAGGTCAGTCAGGCTCTGGTTAAATAGTTTCTCTTGAGGGCAGGCATTGTTAAAAAGAACAATGTGTCTCTGGCAAATATCAAAAGAGTTACTTTTCCATCGCCCTGCCAAAAGCAGGAAGGCAATTTTCTGTGATGTTTATTGTATGAAACTGGTAAAGCTCCTGGAGGTAAATCCCACAAAATTTGGAGGGTAGGGTGTCACAATGAGCCTCTAACAATTACAAGTCAACTTTTCCTACCCCTGTACTTGTTCATGTGATAGTTTCCACTCATGAGTCTCTACTCTGGTGATCTTTGACTCCCAGTATTTGTCTATGTTTCTTTGATCTTGAGAATTATAGTCTTCCTTGTGTCCTGATCTCTTTTATGGATCCTAGGAGAACTGTTCATTTTTAAGTCTGTTCATTTTTTTCTCACCGGATGTTAGGACAGAATGGTGACTTCCAAGCTCCTTACACACAGAACCTGATATTTAATATTCTTACATTTTTTTTCCACTCCAGAAATTCTAAATTTTATCCATTTTCATGTGATTTCTATCTCTTCTTTAATATTCTCTTTTGGTGAGACACATGCTCATATTTTCCTTTAGTTCTTTAAACATAGTTGAACTGGCTGATTTAAACTTTTTCCATTAAGTCCAAGATATGGACTCTAGAGAAAATTGTTGGCTTTTATTTTTTCTTCCTAGAGATGGGCCATTAATTTTTTTTCCACATCTAGTTTCTGTTTTATGGAATGCTTCGCAAATCTGCAGGTTATCCTTGCACAGGGGCCATGCCAATGTTCTCTTTATCATTCCAATTTTAGTGTATGTGCTGCCAAAGCAAGTACTAGTATTTTTCTTCTTAAACTGGGCATTTAAACTAATATAATGTGGCAATTCTGGAGATTAGACTGTACTCCCTCCCCAAAGTTTGTTTTTTTGCCTGTTATTATTTTGTGTGTTTAGCGACTTTTCTGAATTCAAGACAGCTGATAGTCTTTGCCACATGTGGCCACTGAAGTCTCTCTTCAGCATCTTACAGGCCACCTAATGATTAGACAGAAATTTGCTTAAATTCCTGGAACCAAGAAATCTGCAATCTTTCCTAAGGGGCTGTGTGTGCAGGTTGGTGATACCAAAGTTCAGCAAGGTACTGTATAACTCTTATCTTCACTTCCTGTATTGGCAAAACCTTAAGCTCAGCCTGAGGTTAGAGACTAGAATATTCTTAGGGCTTTCCTACACTATGTACAATTCTGGGTATGTACAAAGCTCTATGCATGTGCATGGCCTTTTGGACTCTGAGAAAGATACTGTAGCTTTTCAAAGCATTGCATATACATCTTGTTACTTGGATTTTACTTTCAAGCTTTTGGATTAGCCTATTGTTTACTTCAACTTTTAGCTTCTACTATAGGCAACTGCAATGTTAAGTATTTGCCTTTTATTGTTTTCAAGACTCATCCCCATAAAAGGCTGTTAATACTATGTGAACTCTCAATCAGGTCAAATAAAGACAGTATTAAGAGTAAGATCTTCCGTGGACCAACCAGACAGGGAAAATAATGACAACTTTCTGGGAATGGGGCTTGGATGGAGCTCCAAGCTTACTCCTGTCCCCAGGTTGCTGGTTTTAAGAGTTACCTCAGAAAAAGGAGTGGAGGGTCATTATACTTTTTTTTTTTAATTTTATTTATTTATTTGACAGAGAGAGACACAGCGAGAGAGGGAACACAAGCAGGGGGAGTGGGAGAGGGAGAAGTAGGCTTCCTGCCGAGCAGAGAGCCCGATGCGGGGCTTGATCCCAGGATCCTGGAACCATGACCTGAGCCGAAGGCAGATGCTTAACGGCTGAGCCACCCAGGTGCCCTGGGTCATTATACTTAACAAGATTCAGTCACTGTTTTTTTTTTAAGATTTATTTATTTGAGAGAGAGAGAGAGAGAGCGTGCACACACATGAGCGGGCAGAGTGAGAGGGAGAGAGAGAATCTCAAGCAGACTCCATGCTGAGCATGGAACCTGACGCGGAACTCGATCTTGTGACCCTGAGATCATGACCTGAGCCAAAACCAAAAGTCTAGTCATTGTTTTTCAATAAACACTACCTGGATTGCTGAAGACCTTTGCTTAATTTCCAGAGTTTGGAAAAAAATTTGATGCTGAGAATGTTTTCCATGTTCTCATTGCTTTTATGGAGAAGAGGATTTATGGAAGGGCCTAATCTGCAATTTTCGCTCAAGTCACTACCTAATTTTACTATACTGATTTTTTTAAGTCCAGAAACCTTGCTAAGGCTTTTAAACTCAGGTTGTTTTTTGAAGATTATTTTGTTTTTACAGGAATACAATGCTACAATCCACAAATAAAGATGTTTGCTATTCTCTTTCCAATTCTATAATTTCATTTTTTTTTTCAGCCTATTGCACTGATTAGTACTTCTAGTATCATGATGAAGAGGGGTAGTGATAATAGTCATCTTCCTTGTATTCCCCATCTCAGTCAAAATGCTATCAGTTTTGCCATAATCATTCAGATAAAAATATTCTCATCCCAGTTTACTAAAAAATTTTACCCTGAATAAATTTTATTAAATTGTAACTGTTATCTTTTGAGATAATCATATAGTTTCCTTAAATTATTAATGTTGTGCATTACGAAGTATTTAAAGCATATCAAAAACCATGGATGTATGGTTTTAAGATAGCCAGCTATAGCATATGATAAAGTCAGCAGGCAGAGATAACAATACTTTACCATTTTCAAAGAACGAATATCTGGATACATTTAATTCCCACAACCTGCTTGGGTAACACTGAAACAATGATCCAATTTAATGAAGTTCTCTCCTGTCAACCCTATTAGATGGATGGGGCTGAATAATTACTGACTTTTTATTATTATTATTATTATGTTATGTTAATCACATTACATCATTAGTTTTTGATGTAGTGTTCCATGATTCATTGTTTGCGTATAACACTCAGTGCTCCATGCAGAATGTGCCCTCTTTAATACCCATCACCAGGCTAACCCATCCTCCCACCCCCCTCTCCTCTAGAACCCTCAGTTGTCAAGTTCTAGCTTGGCCCTATGTTTTAAAACCTTTGTGAATAAAAATAACATTAAAATATTCAAATAAGCTCCAGTGACTTGTATATCCCAGGGTTAAAGAGCATATACACTGTTAACAGAATGCCTGGGTGTGAATTCCAGATCTTTCAGTTAATGGCTGTGACTCTGGGCATAGCTCCTCCATGTACCTTGGTTTCCTTCTCTATTAAAATACCAACAGTTTCCTCCCAGAACTTTTTTTTTTGATATTATTTATTTATGGGGAGAGAGTGCGCGCAGGTGAGCGAGCGCACAAGCAGGGGGAGGACCAGAGGAAAAGAAACAGTCTCCCGCTGAGTGCGGAGCCCAAAGTGGGGCTTGATCCCATGACCATGAGATCACGACCTGAGCCAAAGTCAGATGCTTAACCAACCAGACACTTAACCAACGGAGCCACCCAGGCAGCCCCTCACAGAACTCTTGAAGGATTATGTATGTTAAGTTTATCAAGTGCTTGGAAAAGATCCTATTAATAGAAAATGTTACAAGAGTGTCAGTTAATATTATGTATTTCCTGTCTACTTTAAGAGTGCTGCCTAATATGTGGATAGGTTCTATCCTTGATATTACTACCCATTTCTATAGCCAATATAAACCTGCAGTCTTATCTAATTAAGAGGTAGGGCGCCTGGGTGGCTCAGTTGGTTAAGCGACTGCCTTCGGCTCAGGTCATGATCCTGGAGTCCCGGGATCGAGTCCCGCATCGGGCTCCCTGCTCGGCAGGGAGTCTGCTTCTCCCTCTGACCCTCCTCCCTCTCATGCTCTCTGTCTCTCATTCTCTCTGTCTCAAATAAATAAATAAAATCTTTAAAAAAAAA